>NC_141698.1:1013731011-1014062356 GCF_964263255.1 Lissotriton vulgaris | reverse complement strand
CACATTAGGATGGCTGGTGGGTCCTGGTTTCAGTCCGCAGCTTTTCCGCCGCGGTTGACTTACAACCGCGGCGGAAAAGCTGTAACATGGCTGGCGGTGTCCATCAGACACCGCCAGCCATATTAGGATGGTGTAAAAGAGATGCTTTTCCACGGCGGCCTTTCCGCCGTGGAAAAGCATACAGACTTTGACTTCGGGGGCCCGTTGCGGGCCCCCTGGGTGAAGGGGGGGTGGGGTGTGCACATGGGGGGTACCCATGGTATCCCCCTGCATTTGTATGCAGAAAGCGGCAGGCACCGCGCGGTGCCTGCCGCTTTCTGCATACAAATGCAATGTATGCATTTTTAACATTGCGGTGGGTGCAGCTTGAAGCTGCACCTGCCGCAATGTTAAAGATAGAGGATGTGACCGCCACCCTGGCGGTCACATCCTAATCTGCACGGAGGGAACGCTGCTGCCCATGCGGACGTTCCCTCCTACTCTGGGGTCGCGGATGGACTCAGGTCCGTCCGCGATCCTAATGAGCCCCTTAATGTTGATAAGCATAAGCACATTTTTAATAAACTTCCATTACCTTACAGTTACTTTTTGTGATTTTCTTGAAATTACACTGCATCGACAGTATAAAGCCAACAAAATCTTCAACTTAAAGTGACCAGTGGATTGACAAGGATATTTAAAAACAGCTGAACACCTCATTAAAACAATGCATACCTTAGGTAATTTACAAATGGTTGCTGGTTCAAACACAATTTAGGCACACAATGGACCACAGGTTCAATTCTAACATCGAAACAACCACAGATATGGTGAGATCATGCTTTCCTAAACAACCTCGGTACAAAAGGGGGTGGTAATGGACGGAGCATCTGAACCAATCAAACACTCACACCCAGTCAAAAGATCTGGGATTAATCCATCACCGTTCTTTAGCCCACTCTGCCACCCCAGTTCAGACATGGCTATATGCAAATCAGTCTGACCCTGTGCCTCATGGGAACAGTTCAGCCCGAACTGCCAAGCCATGCCTTCCCTGGACTGGAAACTAGCTTCCGAGGACCGGTTTCTGGCATTCCAGCCGTCTTCAGCCCGGCTTGCTTGAATCCAGTGGCAAAGTCCTAACCAACCTAGTTTATAAACCAACCACTTGGTACAGAAATCCAAGTTACGCATCAACACATCTAATAAGTGGTGTGGCAAAGAACTAGCTGAATTAAAACAAGCCCACTGAATCTTGGAACAGTAATGGCAACGTTCAAATTTTAAGAAGATAAACCTGTTAAAAGATAAATTGCAGAGGCTACCATACAGCAAATTAGAGTGTCAAAAGCTTAACTATATCAAATGCATCAATGTATCACCAAGTTAAACATTTACTACAAAACACCCACACCTTCCACCTTAAAAAGGCAATTCAAGTACATTCAAACAACATTGCAAAGCCCTACTTGAGTTCTTCAAATCCAAAATTATCTAAATTTGTGAGTTAATCTCCAACACTCCTGAACTATCTCTCTTCCAACCTATTTCCACACCACTGATGGTTTCTGAATTCAGACCACAAAGATTAGCATGGCCACTAAGGTACGCATTACGAGTCTGGTGATGTACGGTCCACAAGATTTGCATGGAGGCAGCTGTGGTGGGTTTCCAAGCGCCCAGTTACAACCAGGGCTGTTGTGCCGCCAGGGACTTTGGCCTTGAGGTCACAATATCTTTGGCGAGCCGCTGCGGCCCGACAAATATATTACAAGTTTCCTCTTTGCCATGCTTTTCATGGCGGTGTGGCCGCCATGAAAAGCATGGCAGAGAGGAAACAAAGAGGGCCCTACAGTGCCCCCTTGTGCCTTTGCGCCATGGGGTGCATGCAAGAGGGCACATGTTGTACCCTTCTGTGTGCAAGCACCCCAGTACCCGCACGGCCTGGACTGCAACACTGATTTCGTCATTGCCATGGCGGTGCCTATTTCATAGGCACCACCTTGGGAATGCCAAAGAACCACCCGCCAAACAGGAGAAACCTCCTAATTTAGCAGACAGTTCTCCCACGGGTCTGGCGGTGCGGGAGTGGGGCGATCCCGCTCCCACACCGCCAAACTCGTAATGAGGCCATAAGTGGACTTTCTCCAACTTATAATGTTGACTTTGATTCTGATATGGAGTGGTTTGTTGCTACAGAACTCTGACTTTAGGTGTTAAAAAACATGTTCAGAGGTGGCAATGATGACTGTTTGAGAAGCCTTTAATTATTAATCGTGATAGTTCCCTTAACCCTGATATGTATGTATTTTTCATGCTACATAAAACACAGGCCTGGTTGTGTGCTAACTTAATTATTGTTCGTGCAGTTAAAATTGAGGAAGTGCATGATACAAATACAAAGCCTAGAAAGGAGACTAACCTCGTTTGTGTAGATAATAAATGTATGGTCACATTTCTACGTTTTCTTAAGTCACACTAAAAAAACTGAAGAAAAATGTCAATTTTCTGGAGCACCAATGGTTGGACTGGAGCAGCTGAAATATGCCAACAAGAAAAGATGGCTTTGTGTGTTCCATCCCCACAGGAATAAGAAAGAAAAGCAGCAGTGAGCTGCTGTGTATATTTTTAGCAAGTAACAAATATCCTGTGAAAAATATGTTGTGTAATGTTACAGGAGCAGAGCATAAGCCGACCCTTCTTCGATCCACACAGGACTCCCCTTAAGAAAGATCTAGCAGATACTAGTGAAAAGAGCATGGTGGGACACACTGAGAGGATGCTGAATAACAAAGTTCTAACTTTAGGCCTCTAAGGTACTAGAAGGTACACAGGAGGCATGTCAAGACTTGGCATGTTATGTAGAACTCGTACAACTATGATGTAAGACACCTCGTTATAACATAGGTAGGCTGATAGGACAGGGTGTGATAAAAGAAGGATGGGCTTATTTCTCCTTTGCCCCAATTTTCATAATTATTGCCGAGATGTTTATAATACTTTCGATCATTTCATACACATGGCTTGCAAACGAACAGTGCATGATAAACAATCAGATAGTTGAAAATAACAATGATTGTGTGTGTGAACTGATTTTAAGGTATGGGGCAGAGCTCTCCATATGCCTCCTGAAATCAGACCCCCCCCACCCCCACCTCCCCCCATAACACTCCCCCTTACCAGAGCATAGCTCAATGGAAGAGGAGTGAGAGGCCTACTGCTTCTGATTTTCTCCAAATATGCATTCTAGTAAATGCAGTCCTTAATGTTTATAATCACAGTTAATGAAGTATTTGCCACCCATTGATGGCACATCAAGTGTTGGATATAATTTCACACAGATTTGATGTTAATTGGCACTCTTCTGTAAAGAGAAATCCTTTCCTTTGGAGATGTCCAGCACTGGCTAACAATGATAACACCCACTGTCTACTTCTGGCACCTTAAACTACTATGAACTCCAACAACCAGAATGAACCAGAGAGAACTCTGCTCCCTGTCAAAGGATAGATGGCAGTTCTTGACAGCTAAGGGACAAACCATACCTGCTCTACAGTCAGTGTGACATCAGATGCGCTGCAGGCTGCACTTATTAGAGCTTTTACGTCCTTTGAAGTTAGCGGATCAAGGTGAAGAGTCGGCCACAACCTTCAACAACAAAAAAGAAGTGCACATTAAGTGACAGATTCTGTATGTGACCTTGCCTACGCCACTGTCTGGCGATTAACCAAAGAAAGGTAACACCATTCTGATACTTTGCTCTAGGTAACGTCACTGATGACTAAACCTCCAATACACTGAAGATGCAACAGAGAAGGGTGATTTTACAGTGTACTAACAGTTTTTTTTCATAACTGCAAAAAAACACAATTTTTTTTGATAAATCGAAGGGGCAGATGAATGTACAATACATTTGGTAAAACTGGTCGCAATGCGTGCACAGACTTCCTAATTACATATGTTGCTAACAGACTTATGCACTAATAGGCTGATTTACTAAATACGGAATCATACTGGGTCTCAATTCAACCTACTCATTAATAGTAATGAAGTCGGTCGCAAATTGCAATCCACTACGATTCGTCGTCATCACAGCGATGGTGGCATGCTGGCGTCAGAAGCCAATCATGTCTCTGTGTTTGTTTTTAAATGCAGCTAACTTATTATTTTATTTTTTGTACACTGCAGCTCCGTTTCTTTAAAGTGGCCGTGATTAAAAATAAGAAAAAAAACTTTTTTTTAAAGAGCCTATTTCTAAAAAATGCTTTTTGTCCATTCTGTAACGAGATCTCAGGGGATCCCTTCCCATTTACAAGTGGTTTACCATCTTCTTTGAGGTGTCAGTAAAATGTTTGCAAAACATTAATGCATACCATAAGTGTAAGAAACTGGGATTTTGTAGCAATTGTTCCCCCACATCTTGTTACCCCTTCTTAGCTGCTAGATGCTGATTTTAAACTGACAGTGCACTGAGGCCTGCTAACTAGACTCAGCGCCACTGCTCCTTCCTTAAAACAAAAGAACGTGTGATTATTCTACAAATGGCCAAGGACATTAGCACCCCTGTAAGCCCCTAATAAATGTTACCGCAGGTACCTAGGACAAGGATAATAAAGAACTAAAGGCTGCAGCATACCTTATGCCACCCTAAGAGACCCACACACAAATTCCACACAGACTGCCATTGCAAACAGCGTGACATGGTGCAAACCATGTATGAAAACAGGACATGACACACTTCTGTGTAGCATGCCATCAACACTGCATGGGCTATATGTAAGTCACCCCTACAGCAGGCGTTGGAGTCCTAAGGCAGGGTGCATTATAGGACATGTGAGGACAGATCAGCATGAGCAGACATGCCCCCATAATGTCTAGCTCCATTTCTGGATATTACAAGTGAGCAGGGGATCCATATTAAGGTATGTTCTGGGCACTGGTCAAAACGAGTTTCCTAGCTACACAATGGCTTCACTGAAACCTATGGTGTTTGGTATCAAACACTGTGCACTTACAAACACAAAATGAGTTCAGTGATGGATTTAATAATACATGCACCCGGAGGGCACCTTAGAGGTACCCCCTGAAACCTACTTGTCCTCTAATGTACAGATTAATGTACAGTCCAGCCTGTCACCACAGATGAGTTTCTGGTCCCCTAGGAGGAAAAAGCCCCTGTAGCAAACAGGATGGCTGGTAGATTAGGCATGTCAAGACAGGGAGCATCAAAGGGACCACCGCCTTTGATAAGGAAGCCTGGTTTCTCCAGACCTGGAGGATGCCACCCCATACCTGGATGGCACTAGGATAGGTGGGAAAATTAGATATCCAGAAGACGTGTTACACTGCCAGGCTGGACACACCTCTAGGGTGGACTGCCTGAAGTAAACACAAAGATAGAAATTCCACCACATTGTCTGTGGTGTAATTAGGAACTCTGGGAGAGGGTGCTGCCCACTCCCCAAAGGAAGTGGTCATCTATGGGGTGTAGTGACCCCAGAGGTAAGTAGCCCATTGGCCAATACCATTCACTCCCCGTAACACCGCTAAATTACATATTTAGGAGACCCCCTGATACCAGATACTCAATTGTTGATGGACACAAGGAAGGAGTGGACAAAAAAGATTGCTGACACAAGAACAGAGGAACAAGGACTGATTTAGTGCCAACCCTACCAGCCTACCTGATGCCCCCAACAATCGTGGAGAAATTCACTGGGCCTGTGATCTTCAGACTCCAAGAAACCCGGAGGGCTGGCAGTGCTTCATAAATTGCCAAAGAACTCCCTTGGAGTAGAGGAGCTACTTTCGTGCAGCTAAAGGCACCAAAGAAGCAAGGTTTGGCTCACCATCCTGCTGCTTACTAGGATTACAGATGCTGCAGCCACCTAGGAACAGGTTGCCCTGCTCCCACAGGTCAGATCTGTCCTCGCTCGAAGTGTGGTGACACCAGGACAGATCGGAGCAGCACTGTACCAATACCTACGGTACCGGACCCCTTGCAGCAACCAAAACTTGTTGCGTCCAGCTTGTTATGTCCAGTTGTGTACACCAATACCGAGGAAGCCCGACCTGTATGTCGAGGGACGGTGAGACCCACATCGAGAGTGGCCAAGCTGTCCTGCTTGACACTTTTCTGCAGAATCAAGACAAAGAGTGAGCCTCTGACTGCAGCCACCTCAAAGTACCTCTGCACCCATGCCCCACAGCCAGAGTTCGAGGGAGGAGACTGTGCCACCGGGTCCTGTGACCCTCAAAGTCTGAGCCAAACCTAGGGTTTTCTAGGCTGGACCCCACGTTGTGCCTGCAGCCTCTTATTGCAGGCCCCCGCAAACTGTGTGTGTCTCCCACAGTGCAACTAGACACCTTAAAGCATCACTGCCCGAGCTCCACAGCCCAAGGAGAAGAGGACCAAGTGTTGCTACATGCTCGAGTAGCTCAAGGACTGAGCCCCCCCTGTGGGCTCACCCGAACAGCCTCCCTAGACCCAGCTTGCTGCCTCTTTCTGGCCAGATTGATCCCCATAGCCTTACACAGGACACCCGATGCCAAAACGCACCTCTGCACCCGGCCACCGAAGTGGCGTCCGAGAGGACCTGTTGGTGCTGCCTTGGAACCTGCCCTGTACTCACCTTAAGTCTGGGAAAAGAGTCCCGTAAGTCGTTGATAAGTGCCCGAATACAGTACATGTTTTTCCCCCCATGGGATAACATTATTGCTTCAGAAATTGCACTGTGTAAACTTTTAAAACATGTAAAAATTAAAAATATTGAAAAGTACTTACTTGATTCTGATGATCTTGCTATCTAAATTCATATAAACATCTGTTATTTTTTTACAAATTGCTGTAGGATTGCTTTATTGAGTATGTGTCTCACTTACTGTCTTTGCGTGCGCAATAAATGCTTCGCACTACTCTCTGATTAGCCGAACTGCTCGCCCACACTACCACAAAAGAGAGCATTTGGGTTATAATTTGTGTCTCGTTAAGTCAATTGGGGTTTGCCTGGACTCTTTGCACAGTGTACCTTGTTTTGGTGCACTATATAAAGAGCCATCTTCCCACAATAAGGAATTGGTATTTGAAAGGGATACCCCAAACATGGTCTTTTCAAACAGTGATTATGTATAGTTTCCTAAACCTATTTAGTGATTCGATAACCTGTTACAGAATAGCTAAATGGTTTAGTGAATTATAAAAACACATTTACTTGTCGCAAACCCAGCAATTTACTGAATCCCAGGGTTTGCGATCAGAAATGTGATTGTATATCTGGCCCTTAATTTCCTTGACTGCAACCTCATTGAACAATGTAAGACAACAGAAGCACAATATGTATCTTACCGCCAGGCCTGTGGGCATGTTTCCACATTTACCGATACAATCACCCTCACATTCACTGGTAGGGGATCGATGAGCCACTTCATGTGCTTTTCTGCTTGCTACATAAAATTAGAAAAAGAGAACATCACTAGAATACACTAAACAGCAGAAGCATTCTCCTTCATGACTTCGTTTTTTTGAAGCCGGAGGTTGAGAACAAAATGCAAGGAGAGTAAGAACACAAATATCTTAGGCAATTCAAATCCAGTTAGAAGTGAGAGGTAATTCCCTTTCTGGCATTGTTCAGTCACACCCATTGATGCGACTGCCAGTTTGAACAGATGTCTCACCCAGTGGCTTGGGCTTACAGCACCCCTACACTTCAAGGACCTGCCTCTGTGTTTTAATCATATGACGGTGCATTGGTTGAGCAAGAAAGAGACGGACTATAGAGATCTACCCATGATCTAACAGGGTGCCAGTGTTTTCTGGTCTTCTTTATTAAGTTGTGTCTTTGTCATATTAGGAACATCTACGCACCTTAATATGCCACCTTTGCAGCCGCTGATATGCGGTTTGCTGACTCTGGGATAGATACCTAGCAATAAGCCAAAGGCCCAGTCAACAGCGCTAGAGTTAGCTAAAGTAAGTAAATAGTTCCGAAGCCAGGAAGGATTCAGTCGAAGAATCACTAACTAGTAAACCCATATGTGTTCTTGCTCAAATTGCATTGACGTGATAATGAAAAAATGCAGAATGAAGAAATATATGAAGTGTTTACATATGATATGGTGCTTACAGAGGACCAATTAGGAGGAAAAATACATTTTACATTACATTGTTAATCATGAAGAATTCAAGAATAAAGACAGTTCATAACAACAAATGTAACCCCAATTTTAAACCCGAGATTTGCCCTCATCCACCAAATCCTCTAAAATCATAATTCAACCACCACACTAACCACAGCACCAACCTTACACTAGCCTAACCCTCCCCTAAACCCAACTCTAGCCCTTTACACACCACATGTATAATCAGAACCCTTACTCTAACACTAACCTTAACTCCTCCTAAACCTAATAATGACGCTTAACAAAGCACTAATCACAGTCATAGACATGAACTTCACCCACTCTCTAACTCAAATTTGATTTTGAACATAACTCTAACCCCTTCAACAGCCAATTATATTTTACCAGCCAACCGCACCCCACAAAAATTTAAATTATAATAAAGAAAAAAATATTCAATATATTTACTTTGTTATTATTCAAAATTAAATAGCTGATTTCCATTTTCAAATTGTTTTTCTTCATAATGAATATACTCTTACTAATTTCTCAATTTTTACATAACTGTGGTTCAGGGATGTAAGCAATGCTTACATTTTGTTCCTTAATAGTAACAAAGACCTTGTTGTATCCCTCTGGGAATGAGCTTTCTTCTTGCTTTTTGTGTTGCACTCTGCACTGGTCATCAAGGCCAGCAGTATCTATGGAAAAAATCAGGCTCTGTGGCTGTGTGAAGAGTCAATAAAAAGCAGCAGTCCTCCTGATGTGTGCTATACATTAAAAGACACGTGTCTCAATATGGAATGTTCTCTTCAAAAGTTCAAGCATTAGCATTAACAGACCATGAAGAGAACTTTGATCCAACAATAAAATCTGCTAATCATATAATACCTGTATTTGGTCTATGGAGTCAATTACAATGATGATGTTGCCCTGGTGACGAGCAGACAGTTTTTCCAGCCAGTGTGGAAATTCTTCCAAGAACTTTGTTGGGTCCAAAGATAAAGTTGACGCCGTCCACGAATGTTGCATCAACTGCGAACATAACATAAGTTGAGAAATAGTAAAAACTTCTGTACTTTTTTTTATTTGTTCTAGGTTATTCTCCTTTAAAATAAAATATATAAACATGATATATATGTTCAAAAACATCCTTTACTAACTACACATAAATCAATATGGTAGCAACTGCACAGAATTAATCATAGCTTTAATCCAAAAACTATGCCCTTTGCCACTAGTTGTGAAATAGTAAGCATAATTAATCATATTGAGATTTTTTTTTAAAAGGATAAACACATTAATCTTATCTGGTCTGGGTAGAGAGACAGATTTAAAATCTAAATTTAGAGGTTCAATCCCTTAAAAGCCACCAGCTTATTTAACCCGTTGACCGCAGCGGACATTCGACACAGTAGGCGGGGCTGCGTCGGTCGTTGGTCGTGCGCAGCACCCGAGAGGTAGTGCACGCATCGGACAAAATGAGTGATGACAGCAAAAGCAAGAAACATGAGGATCTTTGGTCGTATATTGAATCAATCATTACCATTTGTAAAGCGCGCTACATACCCGTGAGGGTCTCAAGGCGCTGGGGGGAGAGGGAGGGGGTAGCTACTGATCGAAAAGTCAGGTCTTGAGAAGTCTTCTGAAGGCCAGCAGATCCTGTGTCTGACATAGGTTGGTAGGGAGGGTGTTCCAGATCCTGGCAGCGAGGTAGGAGAAGGATCTGCCCCCGGGGGTGGTTTTCCAGACGCGTGGAACAGTGGCGAGGGCGAGGCTGGCGGAGCGGAGGCTGCGGGTGGGTGTGTGGAAGCTGAGTCGGTTGTTGAGGTATGGTGGTCCGGCTTTGTGTAGGGCTTTGTGTGCGTGGATGAGGAGTTCGAAGGTGATCCTGTAGTTGATCCTGTAGTTGACGGTGGACCAATGCAGGCCTCTCAGGTGGGGTGTGATGTGGCTGCGTCGGGGACATCGAGGATCAGTCGTGCCGAGGCGTTCTGGATGCGTTGCAGCCGTCTCAGGAGCTTGGTTGTTGTTCCTGCGTAGAGGGCATTCCCGTAGTCCAGTCTGCTGATGGCCAGGGCCTGGGTGACGGTTCTTCTTGTGTCGGGGGGATCCATTTGAAGATCCTGGGGAACATTCGGAGGGTGTTGAAGCAGGTGGCGGAGACGGCGTTGACCTGCCTGGTCATGGAGAGGGTGGAGTCGAGGATGACCCCCAGGTTGCGTGCGTGATCGGTTGGTAGGTTGGTTGGTTCTGCGGACACTCTGGGTTCTGCCGGAGAGGAAGGACGTGGTCCAGGCCAGGGCCTTCTCTTGGATTCCGGCGTCATGGAGGCGTGCTGTTAGGGTGGGGTGGTAGACCATGTCGAAGGCCGCTGATAGGTCCAGAAGGATTAGGGGGGTTGTTTCTCCTTTGTCCATTAAGGATCCTGCCGGTACCTGACGGAGGAGGACGTCGAATTGCATGCGGATCTAGGAACCAGGGGATGCTATAGCTCACTTTATTAAGAGTGCCCAAGCGGGAGGACCAATATATATATTTCCCCCACAACAAGAAAATATTAATAGACAGACAGAACTTCCATTCCACGCTCACTACCCTGGTTCCAGCATTATTTGGACTATCATCTATACTTTGATGAGACTTGTACGCACAATATTGAAATACCTCTTAATTCGTGAGTGTTTTGGCTGAACTTGACTACAAATAGACACACACCGCCTATTAACAAGAACGGCTCTGCCAGAACAGATTTTCCACGGAGATTTGTTTGTCAAACAGGATGCCACTTTCACCATAATAGAACGTCACGGACATACTCACGCATCCCATAAACACGGGAGAAGATCCAAGAAAACTACTTTATGATTATTTTTGCCCTGAAGAAGTCCCAAGAGGACGAAACGCGTCGGCTGTAGTTCCTGTATATACTCTTCACTTTCAACTGAATCGAATAAAAGAACTTTCAAAGAACACAAGTAATAGCTGATGTGATTATTTCTGTTAACTTTATCAAAGTTAATAGTCTTTGTAAACATTGAAGTGGTGCACCTTGACCTTTTTAAAAAAAAAAAAAAAAGGATCCTGATGTCGTCAGTGGCGGCGATGAGGGCGGTCTCGGTGCTGTGGTTGCTGCGGAAGCCGGACTGGGATGGGTCCAGGATGTTGTCTTCGAGGTAGCGGGTCAGTTGTTTGTTGACGATCTTCACCGTGAATTTCGCCGGGAAAGGGAGCAGGGAGATGGGCCGGATGTTCTTGAGGTCGTTGGGGTCTACCTTGGGTTTCTTCAGTAAGGCGTTGATCTCGGCGTGCTTTCAGCTTTTTTGGAAGGTTGCTGTCTCGAAGGAGATGTTGATTGTTGATTGTTTTCCTGAGATGGAGCGCGATGGCTGTGCTGGCTTTGTTGAAAACACTGGTGAGGGCATGGGTCAGTTGGAGATCCGGAGATATTGATAGTGATGTGAAAAAAGTACTCAACTGCATTGTTATATTTTTACAGGAAAACATGACTGTTGTAGTGGACATAATTTAAAAAAAACTAGAGTCTGAAAATACCCCTTTCTACCACGTGTTCAGCATAATTGGTGTAGATGTGAAACATCTCCATGAGAGTACACTGGGCGACAATTCTAGTGACTTTGGCATTGCAACATGTTCCATGTTAGACTGCTAGCTACTTGGTAAGCAAAGAAATGTTGAGGAGCAATCAGGAAATTTTATTTTACAATGTATGGGAAATGGCTTACAATGATGCATAGAATTGTCCCTTTTCCAAACTTAGCATTTGAAGTCAATGAAGCCTCACTGTGGAAGTGTGTGCGCTGCTTCTTTTTTGACAGCTTCAATAACTCTGAGGACATATGTTCCCAGTTCAACGCATATGTTGCAGAACCAGTCCCAGAGAATCGCAATCTTCAGGTGCACCAGTATTGGCATGGAAAGCTAGGTCAGTGGCCAGAGTTAGGAAATTGTGTACTGGCTGTTTTGGCATTGCCCGTCTCAAGTGCCAATGCTGAGAGGGCCTTTTCACAGATAAAAGTTACATGGGAAGGAAGTAATGAGCACGCAGGACCAAAAACTCACTGAAGAAGTATTGTATGGTGTACTACAATATGTTTGAGTTATAAAAATGTATTTGGACCTCATATACACTGCACGTACACCTTCTATATACCATGCACTATTAGTGCATAAAGCAAGCAATAATAAAAGCAAAACGTTCCATAAACACCTGAAAAAAATAGTTTCTGTTGTTTTCTGGAGAAAAAACAACCAGTATTTAACAAAAATAGAAACTGAAAACAGGAAAGCCTAAATATAATGCATTCTGCCTTAGGGCTCCAAGGCCTGCTGCAGGTGTGACTTACATATATTACATATAGTGACTTTGGTATGGCACACAGAGAGTGTGCCAGGACGTATTTTTGCTCATGGTTTGCACAATGACACGCAGTCTGCATGCAATTTGTAGCGCTGCCCCTTAGGGTGGCATAATACAGGCTATAGCCCTTAGCGACCCTCTTTGGTGCCCTAGGTACCAGGTGTACCACTTACTAGGTACTTACAGGGGTGCCACAGTGTGTGCCAATTGTGTTACCATTAGACCATTTTACTTGTTTTAGGGAAAGAGTACTGGCCCTCAGACCTGTTTAGCAGGGACCCAGTACACATCAGTCAAAAAACATCAGTACCAGTGGCAAAAAGTGGGGGTGACCAGGACAAAAAGGGGCACTTTCCTACAGCATTCCACTGAAAAACTGAAGCTGCTGAAAACAAATATCAAATTAGATATTTTTTTTAAATTATCTTACTTCACATGTGATGTTTGTCACTGAATATTTGTTTGGCAAGAGATCTATTAAGACATGTTCAACAAGTACAATTAAGAGTTGGTGAACATGTGAGCATTCTTACAAATGTAATATGAATCATGTGGCAGCACCACATTTTACTGAATTTCACCATTTTAATTAAAATAAATGTAGGTTTTATGTAACTGATCATGCAAATGCTGTTATTTGTAAAGATAATGGAGAAAGTGTGCTTTATAAAGGAGAGCCCATATAGATATACTCTTTACAAGATCAACAAAGAAAAGGATTTTGTTTCCAGGATTTAACCTGTTTATTACAACTGTTGTGTAGTTCCTATAGTACCCATGCAGGACCTGCATGTTTGGATAACAAACTGTGGGATTGGTGGCAGATTGGTTCCGTACACCCCCATCGAGAAATGTTAGCCCATTTGCATATATGCTAGCTCACAGTGCCACTAGTGTCTCCTCTTATCGGGGAAAACGAGCTGCTGGCAACCTCAGAACATAACAACCCTAATCCCGCAAGATCGTGGAAACAATGGACTACTTTTCGCTCATTTAGTTTATCTCAGAGATACACATAATAAACAGTCTGGGCGTTTCAATAACAGGTTTATTGAACAGTTGTTATTCTCGTGTCAAATATATGAGTTGTAACAACCATTAGACCGTAGAAGAGATATATGATTAGCAGTACTATGAATATAAAAGGATAGTACTGTTCTACCATTTTGAAATAGTCATGAGCATATACATAGATATAAAATGCATGATAAAAGTGTGTGTACTCCTAGATGTACTTATGTATACCTAGCATGTGAGTAGGTGTAAAAGCCAAGAATCCCTCTAGGATGAAGTTAAACCCCATTACCTGAAGTGTGAGAAATGATGGAGCCCTTCTTGGTCATCTAGTTGGACACCTCGTAAGGGATGTTCAGACCACTGTCAACTGGAGCGTCTGCATGCAGGAGCCTCGTCGTCTCTGGTGAGTGTGTCGTCCTGAAAGTCTCGGTTCCCTCTAACTACTGCTAGCAAGAGGTGTTGTATTTATACAGAAAAGTATATAGAGTCCTGTGTGCCTTGTTCTTGTGTTAGCCATTGTTGGGTATGAGGAAGACATGTGTGATGAACCTTGTGCGTAGATACTATGAAGGTGGTGTATAGCCCCTGCCTGGTTTCCAAGTAGCTTTAAGAATATTCATTCATACTATGTTAACCAAAGATGAAGTCATAGAACACTATTGTTCAGGGAAACCCTCCTTCTGCACCCAGGCCTAGAACTAGGTAAAAGGTTCACTCCTTAAAAGGCTTGTTTCTGTTTAATATAGAGGAGGTGATGTAGGTGAAGGGGTATGATGTTACCTGGGCCTATATTAGGGTACCTATATGAAACATAACACAACTAGATTAGTAATACACTTTCCATAAAATAGACACGGCCACACTGAGATGAAAGAATCTTGATTAGTTTGTGCTGTGTAGCATTTTACAAATTGCATTTTCCCTCTTTGTTCGCTAAGCATTAGAGCTAACATTTAGGGAACTTTTACTGAACAAGTTTATTCCCAACTTTTTTCAAAGTTTGTTGGAGAGGGTAAAGCTTTGCGCCAGAGCATGAAAGAACTGAAATATTTAATTAGTGACCCTTCAGGCCTCGCCGAAATCCTCATCCTCAAACTGAAATAAACGTGAATATCTTTAAGTACAAATGAAAGCATCTTCTTGAATTATTCAGATATTTTTTTCTATAATAGAGAGCAGACATTCACAATATTCATATGCAGGCTGAAATTATTCATTCTTAATAGAGAGTTTGACAGTCAAATGAACAGAGGCACCCGGCTACAGAAAAAAGGAGTGTGTTTCCAATCTGGTAATAATAGAAAAGAATTGGATAATCCTTCAAAATATATTGGGTATCTGATTCATCAACCCCTTCCTAACCCATTTTAGTCATCACAAAGCCTCTACACAGCGGCATGTGAAAGGACGCTTCCTTGGATCACAAACTAGGTTCAAGGAACATTCTATGCAAAGAGTGTTTCATTTAACAGAGCATAAATATTACAGTAGGCACTTGGTTTTGGTAAGGATTTTGGTAGAGATACACCTCCAGTAGGACACTCACTTGACAGCATACCTATAACTCCACTTTAGCGATCTGAGATGCGAGAATGTTTGTTCCCAGTGAACCTATTTAAAGTGATACTGTGACACATACAAGGACCACGTACCATTACTGTAAGATACAAGGACAATTTGCCCTTAGTGTAATACAGCCCCAGATCCACTGGCATTTTTAAATATTTGCTGGCCATGTCACAGCTCTGTTTAACTGGTGCAGCTGCAATTTGGCATGTTGAACTTTCCAACAACTGAGTAAATGTGATTTTGTAAGTACAGGCCCTATTTTATTTCTTTTTTTAAACACTTATAACGTGTTTAGGAGATGGTTTTGATGGGAAAATTCTTAAGACAACAGACAGAATTATACATAAACACTGAAACTGTTTATTACACATCAGCAGAACTACCATCTATATACATACAGCCCCTGATTTACATTAGTAAACATTTTTTATCTAAAAAGTACCTTCAATGTCAGTCTTTTGAGTATCAATGCCGGCTCTGAGCTGGTCGAAGTGGGTCTCCCAACAAAGTGGTAGAGAATCAAGGTGTTCAGGGAATGCTTCTGCTGCAGCTGGATCCTAGGAATGAAGAAAAGTGTCACACGTGACCAGCCTTGGGGAGAAGCCAATCAAATCAATATTTTTCTCCCTAGGTCTACGGTTTTGTAATGAAAGTAATTATTTATTTATAAAAGGGGTTTGGTGGAAGTTGCCTGTCACTTAAGGCACTTCAGGCACCTTGATGTAGCTGGAAAGGTAAGAAGACACATACCAAGTTTGACGGCCAGATTTCAGTTAATTATGAAGGTTCAGATGTGAGTGCCAATGATGGTACAGAACCTCTATTGTTATTGTCATGTCTGCTCAATACTGAGATAACTCTGGCACTCATAACTAAGTACAGGAAATGTGTATCACATTTACCCAGCACAGGTATGTTTGTCACTAAAGTCTTAAGTATGAAGCATGCTCCAGGGCACCCACATGCTCAGAGAACTATTTCAAGGTTATGTTTATACCAGGAGGAGAAGCCCAGAATAAGGTCAGGTTGGAAAGGTATAGCTGGTTTGTGTGTATAATCAACTATAAAACTCAATGTAGTCCCAGTCTTTTAGAAAAGTAGGCATGACACATGTAGGGCATACAGAAATATTCTTAGGTAAATCATTTTATATAGTGGTGCTCTGCAGATTAGTTAAATTGAAAGATGCCTAGGTTCCAAAAAAAAAGTCATATTTCAAAATTGCTGCAAGAAATTCCCTGGTTCTCAG
The DNA here is from genome assembly GCF_964263255.1 of Lissotriton vulgaris. NCBI lineage: Eukaryota > Metazoa > Chordata > Amphibia > Caudata > Salamandridae > Lissotriton > Lissotriton vulgaris. The sequence continues at coordinate 1,014,046,043 of NC_141698.1, read as the reverse complement.
TTTCGGTCCAACCGTGAGTTCAGGACCATGCTACTATCTCATGTAGCATCCACGACAAATCACCAAATTACGTGATAGAGCAATGTGTTCCTTACATTCTACCTACGACATTGTGATCCTCAGACCCAAAACTCAGGAGTGTAAGGATGAAAGCTGGTGGGTTTGGCTTTCAGAAACTCTGCTGGGAATGTGCTTCCAGATGCAAAAGCCTTACAAAACATTGATGAACTTCTGTTATTCAGCAAGGTTTTCAAGATGCTTTTTTTAGTATATTCTTGGAATAGTAGTGCTTAAGAGCCATGTTTTTTTACTTATAGCACTACAGAAAATTAGTTATTGTTTAAATTTAGAAGCAATTTTTTGCTTTTTAAAGCTTCCTAAAATATGTTTCCTAAATTCGGCAAGATTTATCTTGGCTAGAGATTTTTACTGACCAAATTAGTTTGGCACATTTTGTATAGTTCTTGTACTCCTATAAACACACTGTGTGAGTGCTTTGGTATAGTTCATGCTGTCCTAAATTAAAAATCACAAATAAGTCATGCAATAAATAGACCACTACTTTTCATTGCTGTTCTGGGCACTATGGAATTCATAACATAAACCAGTAGACACAGTAAGAACACATTTACTTTATTGCTCAATGAACAGAGGAACAACATGGCTCATTAAGGTAATGTCACCCATGAATTTGACCTCCCTTCACAGGAATACTTTGATAAGATACTTTAAACGTTCACAGGTGCATCTGGTCTGCAGATCATTTCTTCATATTAATAATAAATTCAATATATGATGATATTGCTTACTATACCAATGTTTCCCCCAACTTACATAAGATGCAATATTACCTTCCTGCTTTCAAAATGCTCACAATCACAAAAACCTACCATTTGGATAACAGAAGGGATTTGCCAGAGCCCGGTCCTCCAGATACAAGGAGAGGGGGAATAGGTGCCGGTGCCGCCACCAGATCATTGAGCCGCTCATAGTACTGTGACAAAAACATAACAGTGAAAAACCATGATGCCTCTAAATGACAAAAAATAGGGTTAAAAACAAGGGAACAAATAGATAACACGATGGTATGAAAGCAAGCTCAACTTTGCCCACATTTCCTCTTGAAAGCCTTACTTTCTATTTTATGTCTGGCTTTATTACACTGCTGTTTGCAATACCCGTTGCTATTAATTCTTTTAAAAACACAGTGTGCGTGTTGGCTCTACCCAGAGGACCACCTCTTTCTCACCTCATGCTATTGGGTTTTTGCTGTATCATTCTGCCTTTTATGGAGTGCCTTCATTCCAATGCATGAAGGACTATTTTACAGCTCAAAAATACTATAAATCATCAACACTCATTAAATTGTTTATTTCATAAAATGCTTTGTGTACAGAAACCAACTACATTCAGTTTTCTACTGCAGCAAACTATTTTGAATGTTTTTGTCAGGGTTCAAGATGCAAGCCGGGCCTACTGGTTCGTTGAACTTGCAAGTGTGCAGATGATAACAGCAACTGCCCTTTTAAAATCTAATGTCAGAGAAATCTTCGCTTAAAACTGACACATTTTTGATTAATTAAGATGACCAATTAATCCAGGATGGGTAACAAACATTAGATTTTAAGGAAATCAAACATCTTTGCATGGAGATTTTCCTACTTGTTTCATGGTGCTTGGATTTCCAGTGACAAATGCAAAAACAACAGTTGATGGACAGAATGCAAAACAATGTCATACATTTACCCCAGTACAGACATCTGGGCCTAAATCCATCGTTTTCTGGCACTCCACGCCACCCCAGATCAGACATGGCCATATGCAAATCAGCCTTGAACCTGTGCATCATGGGAACAGTCCAGCCCGAACTGCCAAGCCATGTCTTTCCTGGACCGGAATCAAGCATCCTAGGACCGGTTTCTGGCTATCAGCCGTCTTCAGCCAGGATAGCTTGACTCCAGTGTTGTGGAGAGCATGGGACTCACGTCTGAGCATACCCATCCCACTCGGGGTGACAAATGCAAAAACAACAATTGATGGACAGAATGCAGAACAATGTCATACATCACCCCAGTACAGAGATCTGGGCCTAAATCCATCGTTTTTTTGCACTCCACACCACCCCAGTTCAGACATGGCCATATGCAAATCAGTCTTGACCCTGTGCCTCATGGGAACAGTCTAGCCCGAACTGCCAAACCATGTCTTTCCTGGACTGGAATCAAGCATCCGAGGACCGGTTTCTGGCTATCAGCCGTCATCAACCAGGATAGCTTGACTGGGGTGAATGTATGACATTGTTCTGCATTCTGTCCATCAACTGTTGTTTTTGCATTTGTCACCCCGAGTGGGACGGGTATGCGCAGACGTGAGTCCCGTGCTCTCCACGCCACTGGAGTTAAAAAAAAATACATAAAATAGTACTGTTATGGTGTTCTTAATGTGACCTCAAATTTCAGATGATATTTATAAATCATTCAGTTTACAGCTTCAATGTTTAATATCATACCCAAGATGTCCATGGCCACGGTTATACACTACATGCAGTGGACAATATACATTTTTTTTTTAAGAAAAGAAAAATAGAATACCACAAACACAGATGTATCAGTAAGTAAAATGATACTGGCGGCATACCAGGTCAAATAACATACATGTTAATTACAGGCAGTACTATTGTTAAGACAGAAAATCTACTCAGCATGCCTCTGAAGGGAGTGCATCATTGCCTCGAGTACCCCATAGCAGGTTTCTGCTGGTTATTGATTTTTGTCCAAGCACACATGTAACACGGAATGCGAACGAGACATGGTCTCCAAGGACACAAAATGCGTATCCTCATGTCCTTAGCGGGACTATCGTCAGCTCACTGAGGAATGGCAGTAGTGGCAGCGATAATGGTCCTTCTTGCAAGACAGGCTTTTTGTGCCTGTGGCCTGACAGGACTAGTTGCTTATTGATCTACCATTCCTGTGTTTATAAACTAATCTACCAGTCCCCTACAACTTTATCCTTCGTTCCGTCCATGTGGGGGCATGGATGACATGTGGTTAATGTAAGTGCAATCCTATGTGCATGGAGTGTGTGTGCTACATATAGCTGTGGCCACTCATGATTCCATTTTTATTTCATGCACAGGAGAGGTAGACAAGATGGAGGTTGGAGAGAGCCCAGAGAGTAATATGACTTGTAGGGGTTCTCACGAGGATTCCAGAGGTGCTTTGTAGTGGATCAGATTCTAAGATGTAGAGGAAAGGAGAGAGTGTCCTATCTAAGTGTAGACAAACCCACTTGTCCTTTCCTGCTCCATTGTTCCCTGGAAGTGTTACACCCAACAGACTGAGTGGTAGTTAAGTGCAGAATCCTCTACCTCTTGTATGCCCCTATTTTGGGTCTCCTCTTTTCCCCTTTGCAGAAGTCTCCAATTAAACTCCAACTTCCTGCTGTTACTGTGAGACAAAGACTATGATTTGATCAGTGTGGGAGAAATGTGCAAATGGCAAAAACTGCATGAAACCTGTCCCAGAGCTGGACCAATGGAATACAGAAACTCTTTGTATACTTGGTATAAGTATGGAACAGAACCTACAGTCAGGGTGCCAAGATTTCTAATCAACCAGAATCTGAGGTGCCTCAGCAGCGGAGGCCAAGGAACTCCTTCATATTCCAGGCGTGGGGTCGCAAGCTCATCTTTACAGGTTTGGGTACATGAACCTCTGAGAGTTTGGCAACCTGCCAATAAGACCTGGCTTGGGCATCCCTTGAGGAAATTAACTGATTGATTAATGAGGAGGGATGCTGTAGGTACCCTTTCACGAAGAAGAGGTGACGTAGAAAAGGAGGACAGTGAGAAGCTGAGAGAGGAGGAGACAAACATAACCTACTGCAAACAAGGGATGCCTCTGCACTACCAGGCCATGTGGTGAGGTCTTCAGACTGTAGTGCCCCAACAGCATGTCAGGAAGTGCATGTGATGAGGTTTCTGACAAAGCGCCAGTGACTAAGCAGCACCCAGAGAAGAGCATCTAGAAAGCTGCATTGCAATAGTCGCAACAAAAGAAGCGAAAGCACCTTATGAAGGTTGACACAAACACACAGGTAGTAGCGTTCCCTTACAGGGAAATGCCCGCACATTCAATAAACACAATATAGTCCATCACTAATTTAGTGTGAAAATTCAAAATATTTTGATATATTACTGCAAACGGGTGCTAAATTACTGGAAACGGGTGCCAAGTCAGCCCCAAACACCTACTTCCTAAAGGTGTTGTCAGCACAAACCAATGTGCAACCACGTACACACAAAAACTGAGGATCTTGCAGTACACCATTAGATAAACTATTCATCCATAAACAGTAATGGTCAGATTTATACAATCATTGGGTTTATATCACTATACTAAAAAGCAGAGAAGATACAACAATATTAATCAGAACCAGTGATCCAGAAAAGTAATTGTGCATGCTGTTTATCAGTCTTTAATCATGTTGTAACAAAATTTTGAATTCCCAGCACACGATTAGCCGACACGCGTTTCGTCTTTGCTTAGACTTTTTCAAAGCATAAAAGTAGGCATCAACAAGCCAGAATCCAGAATTGGTCATGTCTGTTCCTGCGTTGTAATATGTATACAAGAACCTCAGTCCGGATATTGTATAAACAGCTCAGCTCAAAGTGTCCCAAAGATCACGAGCAAGATCCTGACATCGAGCACTATATCAAGAAAATCCAATAAGTTTCAGAGCTGAGTATAGGCAATCATTCGGCCACTACAGAGGGTCACCGCTGTGCCTCTATGTATTAATAACACAGTTTGTATCAGTAACACTCAATCTTTTCCATATCCGAATACCCAAATTACACGTAAATTACAACTGATCAGTGGTCCCGCTTGAACGCCCCTGCTGCAATACGAGTCGTCACCTTATTAACAATAAATTCATCCTCCTACGTCCTCATATAGGTTTCCCAGCAAAAACGTGTTTGCTGGGAAATGTGGATCGGCAGATACACCACAGCTTCATAGGTTGCAACGTATCATGGTTGTGCCACAGGGGTTGCGATAAAAGTGTTATTTTGTCTAAGAGCACTGCTACAAGTCGTTTAACTGGATGTCATCATGAAAATTTATATGAGGACCTAGGAGACTAGCATACACTGTAAGGGAGCTACATTGCAGGAGAAGTGTGGTTTTGAGCACTATTATGTGCCTACATGGACCTATATATATTTCCTATGGAAGGGGTAGGCAGGGAACCCAGGAGTGATCAGAAGAACTTTACCCATAATTTTTCCCCAGAAGGCAATGTTCTTGCTTGTACATACAATATTAAACACTACCTTAGCATGGGGAACTTATTTGCTAATTCCAGCTGGTTCCTCTACAAAGTGACAGTTATCTTGTTGAGAGAGAAAGAGTCTTTCCCATATAAAAGCAGTGGCAGGACAAGGTTTTATTAGCTGCTATTGTGTTTTTGATTGAACTCCGAGTTTCTACACCGCACTCCCTTCCTGAGTAAGTTTCAGACTGCTTGACTACATTGAAGGGTAAGTGCTAAAGTTGTGCACAGGATGCTCAGTTTTGGATACAATAGATGGAAAACCCCCCAAGACAACAGTGGTCATTCTTACAATTTGAGACCCATAATCGCGGACTGCCTCAGCATGCATGAAAATGGTCCCACATGTATGTCATAACTTTCATAATCTTCAAGGTTTCAGCCATCTGGAAGACTCTTACTTGCTTTGTGGTAGGACTCACCCCATGCATCCATGGCTCTAATGATATAGAAGGTTCTCAGTCTCTTCATCAATGTTCCTTTAATGGTCTTTGCATATTTTAAGGAGTTCCATCGTATTACCTAATCAACACATTTGTATAAAAATCTGTGCAAGGATTCTCTGGCATTTATTTGGCTGTGTTCTATAATTCTGTACCACAGTTTATTGAAGTCAGAAGAATCATACACTACCCCACAAAATAGACTATGCAGAGCTTCCTCAGATGGCACCAGCTGAACAACAGACTCACCTTCTCAAATCCTAGCTCACACATTGAATTAGACGCCTGTTGAAAAGCTTCCATTTGTTCTTGTTCATCATGCACATCCCACAAAACATCTGCGAAATCATCCTCTTCTGGAACTGCTGAATCATCTTCAGACCACAAATCCTTTGTTTGTGCGTCGGCAGCTTCACATCCCAGCAGATCCTGCAGAAGGAAAGAACATTTACTTAAATCTTTCTTTTTGGCTTGGTTCCTCGATTTGGTTTGAAAAAAATAGACCTGGCAGCCATGAGCAGTCTGACTCCACTGAAGTACAGAACATATATTGGTATTGTGTGTGCTACAGGCCACTGGCAATGTAAAATATAAACGTTTAAAACAGATAGACAATTTAGCTCCTTTCTTTTAAACCCTACCTGCAAGGGCTATGGGTGAGCAATAAATACAAACACACTGATACAATGCATTTGATGCTCTACAGGAAAACTGCTTTGCCAAAGTGTCAAACAAATGTCAAACTCTTATCTACTACTGCAGCACATAAGCACTACTGTCCCGATCAACTTAATTATTTTAATTCCTTCAAAGGGCAGAATCTGAAGATGGATCAATTATCTAAACTCTACAGTGATCACATGGAATGATAGCCCATTTCCAGTAGTAAACTATGAGTATCAGTGAGAGAACCAGAAGCTTTGGTGTCTTTAAAGTGTAGGTATTACTACAATCCAACAAGTTTACACTCTCAGTGGTCAAAAGTACCATAAATCCAAAATGTGATGTTTGAGATCACTAAATTCGAAGTTGCTGTAAGATTTATTCTTCTCAATTCATATTCTATCCAAATTAATCATCCATAAAACACAAGGTTAGGAATTTTAGTCAAGCAGTGTGTTTTATATGCCGAAATGGCGGGGGCTTTAAGGCAATAAAATGTATCCCGTATAAAGAAGGTCATTAGTTCCTATTCTTTATAAAACATGTTTTATTGATTTTAACCAAATAGGAAGGAAAAAGTCAAACGTCCATAACATGAGTAAACAAAAAAACACAACAGCGACCCATCACCTCAGCCCTCGAGACCCCCGCCCACCCCAAAAGCATCCTAATCTACCCCGCACAAGTGTGCATACCCATCCATGGACAATGGTCTGGCTGGGAACAGTTCTAGCAATATCCCCTCCATGACTGGCCCAATCCTTCCTTATCTTTTGATGTTTCTGGGGCAACATCTAAACAAATATACTGGAGTTCCAACCCCTTGAAATGTTCCATTCCCTTGACTCATTTAACAACAGATGGAGCCTCCTTATTCTTCCAAACCTGTGCTAATTCTCGCTTGGTGATTAGGCCTAGCCAGAGCAATGCCCTCTAGGACATATTCCCTTCATTGCATTCTGCAATTAATTCCTATTCTTACATCCATAATGTTGTGTATGTTTATATAAACAATATTTCGGTGAGATGATATGCGCCACCAGACGGTTTGTTCGCAGCTACAGGTCAGGTATTGTGCACATATAGCTGATTAAGCTTTTCCTATTCTATTGAGGTTAGATTTTAAGGGACAGAAAATTGTTCAGCTACTATTGTTAGTGACAGAGTTCTTAGAGTCTTCGATGTCATTTAATGTGTTACTACATGGAATCTTGGAAGCCACAGGATACCGGTGTTCACACAGAGGGCAAGATATGGACCAAAGTTCATGAAACCTATGTATTAGGGTGGATTATTGTAATGAACACGAACCGAGAAGAGGAAATGGCTTTGAATTCAGTGACTCAAGCATCATTAATTGGATCTATAATATTTTTGACTACTTCTGATAAACTTTGAGAATGCAGCCCAATGTGTGTGCATCCAAATTCCTACCACTTCGTTACGTGAAATGTGAGGATACTTGGGTGCTGGGACATTTTGGAGACTTCCACCATTGAGGACAACATAGGTGTGCAGAGATGACTGACAAAGCTGCTGCTGTAACTTTGCCAAGATATACACAATATATCAAGCATAGGACCGGAGTCCCTTACTACCCGTCTATTGATATACAAGAGTAAACGAATAGCTAAAGACCCGCAGTGAAGATAAACGTTTATCCATACGAGTCATTAACCATAAGTAGAAAACAAATGTGTTATGTTAATTTATTCTGTAAGGAAATACATCCAGTCAGACACTATACCTGCTTAATGATCCGCTCCACGTGATTATAGGTTAAACATGCACCCTCTTCGGGGTCTCCACCATGAGTGATGACCTAAATGAATGCAATGGATAGCACAACAGTTTAGAGAATAGGAAAGGTCAAAGAAATATGTATGTGAAAAGTAAATTATATTTACTAATAACAATGCTTTCTACATACATTTTATACACAATTAAAAGATGCACAAACAGAAACTGTTCCTGAGGTTTCCATGGACCCACAATGATGTTACTGGCTTCAACTGGGCATGGTGTGTTCTAGACTGATAAAGGCCATCATGCACAGAGTACTCCTCATTCACACGACAGAAAAAATATTTTAATCCAGCACATTATGTATGCTATTGCCCAAGTTGTAGATTATTTCTAAACCCGTTTGTTGAAATCTTTTATTGAGTTTTACATCACAAATAACATGTGAAGGACGCACATTATACATGCACACGCAAAATGGTCATGATATCAATACGGTCACGCATATAACTTACACTCATTCATATACATTACCTACTGGCGGTCGAGAGTAGGTAGTTATCATTAGGACATAGTTTCCATAGGAAACTATTTTTTTTTCCCCAATAACTTTGGCGTCGGTTGACGAATCTTCACGAGATTTTCAAAACTTATGGCCCGCTCCGGTCAGCTCCTATCTTGAAAGTTTCGGGGTGATTCAGCAAGCGGGGGCCAAGGAAAAAAGGGGGGTCCCAAAACGTGTTTTCTCCATGTTAATTCCCGTAGGAAATTTTAGACACCGCTACAGCTGGAAAGCTGAACGGAATTACACCAAATTTGGCAAAAAGGTAGTGCTTGCTTTTTTAAAAGGTGTAAATCCATTCAGTAGTTGCTGAGAAAATCCAAAATTAAAAGTTTCAATATTTAGAGGCACGGAGGGTCCGCGCACCCTCCCAGTCACAAACTTTATTCTAATTGGCTGTCAACACTCCAAACCAGGAAGTGTTGGCAGCCATCTTGTGCCTCGGTAACCGAGGCATAAGAAAACAGGGAAACAAGCGCAAAAAGCAAGAAAAGGGGGCAGGGTAGAAACACCCTGACCCCCTAGGCCTGCTCAGGGGGTCCCCACAAGGACCCTAAGGCCCAAAAAAGCATAAAAAAACAAAAACGTCCGAATTAGTGCTGGGTGTGCGAATCCAGACGAAAATTTAAAATAAACGAAGTGCGGGCTCCCGCGCTTCATTATTATTTAGCCCCCGGGTGGGCCAAGTCCCTGGGGCATTGTGAAATATAATTGCGGGGCCACCCCCACAGCCCCGGGGACCGCCGCCCCCTGGGCTTTTATCAAATATTTGCAGGAGCACAAGGTCCACCGCAGTCCTGGGAGCTGCCACCCCGGGGCTGGTTTGTAAAAAAAGAAATAAACCTGTGTGGGGGTCTTGAGCCCCAACACACGCCCCTGGGACTGCCCCCTCCCCGGGGTACTAAAATGCCAATTTGGGGAGTCCGTAATGGACCCCCGAGCCCGGGGAACACCACCTCCCCGGGGCTGTGCATGTGATGGGAGGGGGCCGCCTAGCCTCCCTCCTGGAGCCTGTGATGGCCCTGGGGGTCGCCGCACCCCCCCATCCCACCTCTCCCCCTCCCCCCCCCGCCCAGGGCGGCTCCTGCAGCGTCCCAGGGTTCCCACCCCCGGGACACTGCTGTTTGCTATGGTTTGGATTTTGGAAGAGAGGGCAGGAAACCTGCTCTCTCTTCCGGTCCCCAACGACCGTGGGAAGGGGTCCCCGGGGCGAGAAGTGGCCCAGTACGGGGGCCACGCGGCAACTCTCCCCCATAATAATATATATATATATATATTTACACGCAAAGGGCAGCCCCAGGGGATGGGGTCCCTGGGGCCATAAATGGCCTGAGGAGGGGGGCCACGCAGCCCTCCTCCAAATATAAATGCAGGTGAACCGCATGATGCGTATCGTCATCCAATCGCCTTTGTCAAATGCACTTGTCCATCTTGCTATTCGCAGTCCATTTAAAATACAAAACGCCTCACAGAGGATAGGTGGAGACACTTTTCACTGGCTAGGGGGGAGGATCTTTGAAACTAGGATTTTGAGACACAGTTGCTGCAGACAATAATGTAAGTACGTGCCCCAGTGGGCGGTGTCTGCAGCTTAGCCCTTTGTGCCAGGAAGTTCCCATGGAGACGAGGTGTTGAATCCCGGCCATTTGACCAGCCGCGTTTCTCCTGTAGCGTGCCAGGGCACCAACAGCTTAAGTAAGTATGGGCACCCTTGTGAAGTCACAATCCAGCAAGGAATGACCTCGCAAATTGCTGCTGGATGCGGCGGTTTGGCGTTTCCCAAACGCCTTGAGAAACAAACAGAGTAGCCACTAGTACGCCAAACTCTTGTTGGAAGGGGGCTCTCGGTGCTTGTAGCCGCACCCACACATAGACATCCATTCTCTGTATATACACACACAACGGACCTCCATATATATGGAGGTCTGCTGTGTGTGTAATATAATATATCACCACCACCACCACCACCATGAAGACAGGTGCTTTATTTAATGCACAGCAAAGTGGCAGCTTGCTTAAAATCCTTTAATTCTGACACATTTCAGCTCATGTTAGAGCCTTGTTTACAGGTGATCCATCTAATTGATCACTGGGTTTACAACGAGACTTTATATGCCCATTTGAGACTACTAGGTTTCAACGTAGTCTCACAGTACCACAGTCCCCAGAATGCAACATTGAAAGTCTGGTCTCTGTATTTCCATTTTGGAATTCACTTTCCCATTAATATTTCCTCTTCACAGGGACATCGCAGTACTTGAATTTCTTTAAAATATCATTTGAATATGTGGATTAACTCGTAGAATTGCCATGCTGTCACTAATGATTATCTCATGAAACACCCACATATATAGAAGTCCTTTGTGAAAGGGTGAGAGTCATTTTTCACTCCCTTTCCCCGCTGTCACCTCCAATAAATCAGTTGGTTTCATTACCATACCTCCTTTGTTTTGGTGCAATGCAGGTCGGGTCGGGCTCACATAATTTACACATCCAACACGATTTTCCCTGCATGGGCTCCTTAACCTCAACAGGGCGGCCTCGATGCTAGGGGAGGGAGCAAACCTATATATACATCCAACAACATCTTCTTTATCCACATACAAAGACGAACTCCCAATCCAGACCTCCACAAAGACAGGCACTTTATTTAATGCACATCAAAGTGGCAGCTTGCTTAAAATCCTAATGAATCTTCACTCGTGATGCTTATTGAAAATCCAGCAGTGTCATCTGTGTATCCACTGAGGAAACCATCTTGTACTACCTGAGGAAGGTTAAAGCTGAAACGTAGTAGAGGAAATATTCTTTTGTCCTTTGGTGAGTCTATCTGTTTGAGCTATTTTTTTCCTGAATATTACATTTGTTTGTGGCTCATTGTATCCTTTGGAAACCAGATGGTTGCCCTGGGTATTCTGGGCATAGGAAGGTGGGTAGAGGAGGTAGGTTTAACAGCTTTTCAGATAGACCATCCTGCTCCATATAAAACTTGCTGCCTGCTAAGAACACAAACCAGTGTCAATTTCAAGATCGTCCAATATCGTTACCTATTTCATTATTATGCAATACATTAATCTGTTACCTCAACTTGAACATGTGAGTTTTCTCACCATGTTGGACTCAGTTTCATGGCAAATTAATCTGAGATGTGGATTTTTGTCACTGTCATTTTTTTCTAAAATACCTGGAGAACCCACCTTCTCTTAAATGGACTACAATATAATTTTGCACTTGCTATTTTTAACTTCCAATTTTGTGGAAAGCCAGTCCTAAGATCTGCTCCTCAGAAACTTAATCAATGTGGCATTTGTGTACTATGATTTATGTGATACTAAACTGCTCGCCCTCTCCAGATGTTTGAGGCCCCCCAGCAAAATCAGGATTCACCTGAGCAGTAAGAAGAATTTTGATCTCTACCTTCAGATCCTTTCACCTCCACTACCATCCAAAGCATTTATATGATAGCTGCATACACTATTCTTTCGTGGATGTCAACTGAGCAAAGAATATATTCCACTTCTCACATTTTCTTCTGGAGGAGTTAATTTAGTTTCAACTTCGGGATCATGAAGGTTGGTGAGGGGGCCACGAGGACTCTTACTACTTTTGTTAATACACGCAATAGACTTCAGTTTGGATTATCGCTGTTTTCAGACTCAGAAGCCCTACTAGTACGCTGTACAATAAAATCTTTTTTTCAAGCTATCTAGTTTTCTCATTGGACATACCCAGATCCAAGGACAGTTTCTTCCTTGCTGTGGGAGGCACTGGCCTCTTCACATGTTGTCCTGGAGATGGTTCACTTTCAGCAGCAGAGAAAATGGAGACTCTTTTCTTAGTGGGAATTACCTCTGCTTAGTCACTACTCATTGATGTGTGTGATCATAAATGGAGGAGTTTGCCTTTGTCCTGGATGCACTGGATCGCCCTCCATAACTGTGGGACTGCAGGGGGGGCGGGGGGGAGACAAAAGGGCACCAACTAGCCCTCGTGATGCTCCTGTTCCACCACTGCCACCTTAATCAACTGGTCAGTAACTACTCCAACCTACCGGCAGGGGCATAACACAAACAAGAGATCTACTGAGAGTATCACTAAAGTTGTACACACCAGTACGCACATGAAACCCCATGCATGTGTTACCTTAGTTTTGTTTGTTTTATTTTCATCCTGCTCCATCAGCTGCTGCACAGAATCTGAGCAGTCCTGGCCCTCTTCCCTTCTGTGATAGATCAGTCGTGGCTTTGATTCACTGTTCTTTATGAAGGCTTCGTCACAGTCTTCCAACAAACTGCTATAGGATGGGGACAGAGTTTATGTTTCAGTATCCAATATTCAGCAGAATATTCAACAACGAACAACCAGAAACATTGATATGTACTTGTCCAGCACATAAAAACATTTCTAAAATGTGTATGACTTTGTAGCGCTTCATGAACTTATACAATTTTCCTTACAGAGGGTGTAGGACAACATTCATTTGGACTGGCATTATTGCTACAATTGCTCACATGGGCCTAATCAGATAGTAAGGATTATGGGTAAAAGTAATTATAAATAGTCTAAACAGGAACATGTCACAGTAAGATGTTAACACAAATTTTGCATTCCCCCCTTCACCCCTCCCCCATCCCCCCACCCCCACCCCCCCATGTGTACTGAAGGCAGACACCCTGCTGAATACAGTCTAGCAGATATTGGATAGGAAGCAGGTATCTGAAATTTTTTAAACAGATGCTTTATATTTCTAAAACACATGCATAGACCAAGTACTCATATTTACGCAAGGCAGGACATGTCATTAAACATTAGAAATCCTCAATATTAGTTCCTTGGTAGGAACTGTGAAGAATTAAAACGTTGGGGTTTAGGCAAAAGGTAGACTTTAAACGATTCTCCAAATAAACTCAGGCCTGAAAAAAGTATCTCCCTCCTCACAACTTTAACAACATTGACAAATTCAATACAACTGGCTTTTGTGTGAAGGGTGCCCATATATACACACAACCGCACAAAGCTCATTCATCATTATAGGTATGCCTGACCACTACAGCACTATATATACGAGTAATATTCAACATCATGCCTCATATGTAGGCTTTCATTGGCAGTAACGCTCACAAGATGGGGCCAGCAATTGCGACGATAGCTACTCCAAAATAACATCACAAGTTAATGGCTTTGTTCATGATGACTGGGTAGGGTCATGGTTTATGCAGTGCTGCACCAGGTCAAACTGCATTTTATTTAGATAGCTTTCAGGTGCTGCACATTAAATTAGTATATTTCTGCAAGATGTGGCTCATCAGGTAAATAAATGGCAAGTGTCCTAAATTTGGATTGCAAAACATAACTAAGCAGCTATTACAATTTCTTTGTTTCACAACAAAGAAAGATTGTCATTCAAGCATATCTGCTCTGGTAACTATCTACTGAGCTCTTTGGTGGAAGCACAAGAGAAAGGAGAATCAGTAACTGACAGGATGAATAAGTGAGCACTTTGATTTCCATTTTTGGAACATGAGCATGGTAAAAGAACATTACATTTGGAAAAAAAGATTTGTGATTAATTCTTTTTTAATACTAGAATCACTGTGTTAGTTAATGATAACCATGCTTGATGCTGATTTTCCTTTTCTTAGTCACCCCAATAACAAAGCCTTGGCAAACGCAGAGCATACAGGTAGGTGCCTGACAAATTCCAACACTGCCCAAACCAAATATGGCTGCTGCGAAAACAAGAGCACTTCAAATATAATGCAGGCGTGACAGAGGCCAGATGAGTGGTGCAATAGCTAAGCAGAAAGTCTTGCATGATTCAGTTATAAAGCACCAATCACAAAGCCTAGAAAGCCATACACATTCCAATGATTTACATCAACAATCCCTTTTCTCTGTGAGGATTATAAGAACGCTGGGAGATTCTGGACTATCTAGCCAAATACAGGTAACGCAATAGAGGAGTTGCTGAACTGTTCCTATAGACAGACAAAAGAAGGTTTAACTGGCGTGACCAAAGGTGTATGTATGACACCCTAGGGCATCCATTTTGTTGGATGTAGTTTCCTCACACACCCAGAAGGGTGTCATGCTTCATCATAGGCGTTTGCTCCTCGTCGGGGAGGCGGTGCAATCCCCGACGGGCTCACCTCAGAGAGGGGCTCTTTGGCGGAGATCTTTTATATCCAACTGCCTTATGGTGAAGTGAGGGTGTGTGGGCGGGATAGCAAATTGCCTGGTAAGGTGATTAAAATGTAGCAAGGGGTACCGGAAATCACTTTATTCTGGGGGTCCCCCTGCTGCAATTAAAAACGTGAGGTTAGCTCGCTAGGTATCAACAGGTTAGGTCGAGTGACCCTAGAGGAGACTAGAAGTGAGACTGGTCGACATGTTTCTCGCACTGGGTAAATTCACCTGCGATTCATCAGGACCTCATCAAAGTGAAAATAAGTAAAATCAACAACATGCTCGTGTCATGTGTGTAGTGTAAATTACCTCTGTGGATAATCCTATGCCTAAACACAGAAGAAAAATAAACAATGGTTATAACATTTCTTGTAAACCAAATGAGAAAGTCAACGCCAGGGCATGAACATGGTGTGGCATGCTGGAGGTAATGTAAACCAATGGGCACAACCAGAACATGCCTGAGTGTTTTTAGCGTGCAGCGTGCAGTGTGGAAATCACACACTCACACTATATACGTGAGGAAAATAGTGATATTGAGAAAAGAGTGGTTTAAAAACAGTGGTTAAAAAGCAGCAGTCTTATGAGAGACATGATCGTCACACAATGTGGCTTGTTGAGTAGTTCTGGTGAAAAAGACACCGGCTATATCGCGATGTGGCTAGACAATTGGTGGTGTGGAAATAAACACGCAATAGCGATATAGCCGGTGTCTTTTTCACCAGAACTACTCAACAAGCCACATTGTGTGACGATCATGTCTATCATAAGACTGCTGCTTTTTAACCACTGTTTTTAAACCACTCTTTTCTCAATATCACTATTTTCCTCACGTATATAGTGTGAGTGTGTGATTTCCACACTGCACGCTGCACGCTAAAAACACTCAGGCATGTTCTGGTTGTGCCCATTGGTTTACATTACCTCCAGCATGCCACACCATGTTCATGCCCTGGCGTTGACTTTCTCATTTGGTTTACAAGAAATGTTATAACCATTGTTTATTTTTCTTCTGTGTTTAGGCATAGGATTATCCACAGAGGTAATTTACACTACACACATGACACGAGCATGTTGTTGATTTTACTTATTTTCACTTTGATGAGGTCCTGATGAATCGCAGGTGAATTTACCCAGTGCGAGAAACATGTCGACCAGTCTCACTTCTAGTCTCCTCTAGGGTCACTCGACCTAACCTGTTGATACCTAGCGAGCTAGCCTCACATTTTAATTGCAGCAGGGGGACCCCCAGAATAAAGTGATTTCCGGTACCCCTTGCTACATTTTAATCACCTTACCAGGCAATTTGCTATCCCGCCCACACACCCTCACTTCACCATAAGGCAGTTGGATATAAAAGATCTCCGCCAAAGAGCCCCTCTCTGAGGTGAGCCTGTCGGGGATTGCACCGCCTCCCCGACGAGGAGCAAATGCCTATGATGAAGCATGACACCCTTCTGGGTGTGTGAGGCAACTACATCCAACAAAATGGATGCCCTAGGGTGTCATACATACACCTTTGGTCACGCCAGTTAAACCTTCTTTTGTCTGTCTATAGGAACAGTTCAGCAACTCCTCTATTGCGTTACCTGTACTTGATACGGACACATGCTGATACTGGACCTTCCACCCTATTGAGTGGTAATTGGTGTCCGTTGATCGAGAGATCAATTTTCTCCCCTCTTTGATAATTACTATCTAGCCAAATGCCAGACTGAATTGTTTTTAAATTGTTACAGGAATGAGCATGAGGCAGGGACTGTTGTTACTCATTTTAAGAATAGTGACCCCCTTTAAGAAGTGGGTTACTATTACTCAATGGAATAGCCAATCTCTTTAAAGCTGATGAACCATCTTACCTGGGCAAAGCGGTATGTACAAACAGAATTACTAGAGAACTTTTCTCGATTTCCGATTTTCTCAGCGCCAGATAGCGACTTTCACCCTCAACAGGAAAATGAATAGCCTGAAAAAAGTACCCCATAGACTCACACATTCTTTGTAGTTTTGGTGCATAGCTCTACAAACAAAATGAAAACAGATGTCAAAAGTAATGCTTCAAAATCAAATGAATAACTTTAAAAATGCCAGTGATTAAAGTTTTAGAATTTTAGACTTTCAATATCATGGCAAATATTTTGCCTATCTAATGTATTTTTATTTAGGATGAAATACAAAAGTGGAACCTATATACAAATACAAGGGTTCTCTCAGAAACAGTTTAGCATCTTCCTGACTTAAAATAAAACATCAGAATTAAACTCATTAATAAGAAACCACATTCTATTTGTTTTTCCAGTGTTCTTTAAAATAAAAATAAAATGTTTACACTCGTAATGCAAGCCATACATGCGCATTTTTATCTTACAGTGTGAAAGCAGGACTGTGTTTGGAGTTCTCATTGGACTATGTCATCCTGATTTCTTCATTGAATTCAACACTGTCGCTGGCAGATTAAATTCAAACTGTTACAAAAAGAAACTGAGGAGAATGATGACCTTAAATATAATACACATGCTCCCCAATTTAGACAACTTGGCCTAGTAGAGCATTCAAGACTCAATGGAAAACCAGAATACTCAGGCCGTTACTAACAACAATAGAGACATTGAACTATAATCTCAGATAAATGTCTTCTGTTTATAAATGATTAAACCGTAAGTTTCCCACCCTTGAGCAATATGTGGCAAACATGCACACCGTAACATCTAACTATTACTTATTTACAAGAGACCTGGCACAGACAGAATGAACAACCTCCTCCGCTGGTCACTCATAATTAGTCAAGAGTTAAAATTGGGCTCTATCGGATGTTGGAGTGCATGTCTTAGCTGTGATGGCAAATCCCAAAAAGACTGCAGCAGACACTATAGAGAAGCTGGTAGGACTTCTGAGATGTTTTACAGTCATTAATACATTAGGACAGTCTACCCGCAATCAATGAAACATTATAGTAGCTACTTAACTTGCCACTGAATGATTTGGCTTCCTAAAGACCTCAGAGGACTATGAGACCTCTTAATACACAGTAAATTATTGAACATTTAATTATTAACTCTAACTTGACCTAAAACCCCTACTCCATCTTTTATGCTTTTCTTAACTCTTCTCAACTTACCCCTCTCTCTCTACTCTTCGCCATTCACCTCATCCTCGACTTTGCGCTGCTTTTTCATCTTACTCTCACTTGTCCTCACCATTCATTTGCCTAAATTCCTGTCTCTTCACCTCTCCAACTTTATCTTCTTCCACTCCTTCCATTTTTTTCCTTTTTCTCCTCTGCACCCACCCTTTCTTTGTGTTTCGCAACATAGCTAGTTCAAAGTTCATTGTCCTACTTTGTAAAAAGTTCCAATCCTCTACTTTTATGTAACAAGATGCAGATCACTATTTGAGGTTTCTTCTTTAAATTTGATTTGGGGGGAGTTGCGCTGTATTCAAAAGTGAAATAAACAGATGGTGAGCATTATTTTACATGCCTTGTTATGGACCTTTGCCTATGTCCTACCACATCACACAAGGAGGCATATTAAAAGCCTTTATAACCCACTGAGGTGTCTTACACAGTATTGTAGGCACCTCCCAATAGTATAAAGAAAAGATGAACCGTGACACGGATGTACGAAAATGAAGTCCTCGCCTTTATTAGGTTGAGCCTAGAGAGCGCTTGAGCGGGCCTCTTCAAGACATGTATATACTTCGTGGGCTTACACCCAGCCGATTGCTTCAAATTTGTTAATTTGAGGGTCCTTTAAAATCCTCCTTCCAAGTGGTTAATCATTCCTATTTGTCTCTCCTTTTGGTCGGTTGTTCACTCCCTCGGAGCAGTACCCCATTAGTTGTAGGCTTCAACTTGTTCCATTATATCATTTGTTTAGGGATTACTTTTCTACTTTCTCTAAGAGCATTTCACACGAGCCCTTGACATTTTCAGTGGATTAGAGTTGGGTAAACAGGGTTGTAATTTTTGTTATCGCTTCACACAGAATGTCAAACACTGTTTTCTAAGGGCCTCTTTAAATTACTTTCTTTGACTTCAAAGTGAGAGGATTAAACCCATCCCACAATCCGCCTAGTATGCAGCAATATTGTCAAAAATATGGCGTGAATCGGGAGCGGGTGTACTTATACCATTCCACTGCTCTTGTAAGATGGTCCTAAGTGGAATAGCGGCCGATTGCAGCGTCTACCTTTAATTTTGTTCTTGTTTGCTATTTCTGAGGTTGTGCCGCATTTTGCCTATCTGACTACGCGCTTTGGTTTTCTCAGACGACAACCAAAGGGTGGAGAGAGGACGAGTCTATGCTCGATGTTCCCGGTATTTGCCTGTATCGATGCAGAAGAGGCAGTCAGTCCTCTCCTAAGTGCTAAGGGGACCAGGCGAGTGTCTGTTATGCACGAGGCAAAAGTTAAAAAAAAATATTATTAAAAGTTCTCAGGACAGGATTACAAGAATGTGTGTATTATTGGATTTATTTTTCTCTCTGACAAATATATTAAAGCCTAATGCTTTTTCAAAGTGGAGTTGGCCAGCTCATGCTTCTGGCTACTGATGCACCCGTTTTAGCACTCTAAAGTTAGTTGCCCAGAGAATATTTATAGTACCAGTATACTTATATTGCATGTTTTTATAGCGCATAATACTTGCATTTATGTAGCCTTGGTTTTGGTTTCCATCTGATAGGACACCTGCTCACATGGGATCTGACAGTTATCCTTAGTACCAGTGTCATTATTTAGTGGGTCTTATTCAGTTGTCATTGCTTGGTAGCGCCCCATAAACGGAGGTGTGGTACAAGGGATTGTGAATTTTTCTATCCTACCCTAACTAGGGTGTAAACGTTGGCAGAAAGCATGAAATGTCAGGTCTTCATCTTGGAGGCCACCTGTGTGTGGAACATTAACCTCAAGCTGCCCAGGCATTGTCCAGAATAAAAATCAGTGTTGAGGCAATGTTATAGTTTTTAAGAGAATGAGACTTTGTTTTCTATTAAACATAGTTTGCTTAGTAATACAGAGTAAATCCCTTATATGCTAGAGTCTACATCAGGGCCATCGTATACTTTTTAGGTCGACACTATACTCCCTCCATTACACTCTACAACACTGCACGCCACTTAATAACACAGCATACCACTCTACACCATGACACTCCATAACACTATACTCCACTTTAGAACAAATTACTCCAAGCACCTTTACATCCATAACTTTTAGCCATACTGAATAGCAGCACACTAGTATACAACATAGGTAAAACATATTGGCACAGCCATAGAGGAGACCTATTGGCTATGCCAATGCTCGTTTCCATTGATTCTATATTTTCTGCTCTGCTATTCATTCTAGTTTCTACAAAGTTGAACATTTGATAAATTTGTGCCACACAAAACACTAAACAAAAGGGAACACTATGCTGCAGCTTTACCTTTGGCACTGAATGAAATTCATGCAATTTTTGTGACAATCAATTTTACTTTGCAGCTTTTGGAAGAAAATGCCAGCATACCCCAAATAACTAAGATGGCCTTCAGCTCCCCTTCGAAAAGCAAGGAGGATGTTATCAAACCAGAGAAACATAACAAAATCACAGGGGATGGATGAAAAAGAGTCGCCAAAGGTCTATCAAGACCCTACAGCAGATGGCTGAGCTCCTAACAAAGTAAGATGTTCTTTGGTACCTACACCAATAAATCAGTGTTGCAGTTCGCCTTGCAGGACACCAAGCTCAATTTCCACAATCACAGTCATGATCTAAGAGCTACACGTATACCCGGCTTGCTTGTGGAAGGTTGGTCAGCATGCCATTGTCCAGCAGGCCTATGGTTGGCAGTGGCCTTTGAGCTGCAACATTAATTATTTCATAGTCTCCTATTAAATCTTTCAAGGGCTTGACACCTCAGTACAGCTATGTTCTGTTCTCACCTTAAGGAAGATGTCCACCTCTGGCTGAGTTTCATTTGTGTTCATTAGGAAACATCGCACTGTGTTACTCCATAGAGACTGGGAGAAAAGAGGAGTCACCTGCAACAAACTGGCGACAGCTGCGTCCCAGTCATCTGCAAAGAAATGAGAAGGCGTGTGTTAATATATATCTTGGAAATTACGGCTTAAGCTGCACAGATAATCCCTTTCCTAATGGTGTTTTTGATGTACTGCTCAGAACAGGTGCAAGAATAGGAAAAGAAGACATGAAGAGCTTCTTTGAGGATTGAAGATGATGCTATGGGGCTGTAAAAATCATGTTTCCAACTGGTTTGTATTGCCTTCTGGTGATTGCATTACTGATGCACTGAACATTTACCAAATAAATTGAAGAAGCAAATAGCAGTGTGTTGAAGAAAACATGTGTTCCTGGTGGGAGTACATGCTAACTGCATTCTCCACAGATCAGGTGAAGAACAGGAAAAGTTTGCTGCAAGTTTTCTTTAATGGAAAACTCTTCAATATGACGATATTCCTTACTGAAAAATATTAATGACTGGGCTTTTACTGCTGTATTTAACATATGTTTTAAATTCACTTTCCACACTTCACCTAACAATGTGGTAAGGGCCAAATCATGCTCATCTCCCTGTGGCTCTATCCTGCCACAATGTATTCATAGACAGGTTAACATCTACATATGCTATTTAATATATTTGAACATATAAATTGCATAAGTACAGCTTCTAGGCATGGTAAAATTTACATAACAGAGAATGTAAGGAACAGAATGCATAGGCCTTTCACCTTTTCTACAAGATGGCAAGTCTAGGTAGCACAAAGGGCATGAGGGCATTAACAGAACTGTAGAACTGTTCCACCCAAAGAAGCATTTTTATATTACAACTAGCAGCCCGCCCCAGCGTTGCCCGGGGGCAATGAGGCTTCAGGGCCAACCGCCCGCCCAGGCCCCAGTTCTCTCTTTATAATAGTAGTATAGATTATGATAGTATTGAATGCCAGCCCAGGTTTAGTAATCTACCGCTCGGCTCACTTCGCTTCCAAAGTATCAAAACACATTCGAGTGAGAGTGGGAGGGGTGGTCTTTGTGCGTAGGTGGTAGGTATTACTCTTCAAACACTTGCGAAAAGTGCGAAAAATTACCGCTCGTCGTTTATAGAAGAGACACCAGAAAGAGGATTATGTAAATAATTCCTGGCAGGCAACAATTAAAAGGCAGGCACGCATTTGAGCAGAAATCGGGTGTGGTTGCCAAATGGTTTTTCGCTCCGGTGTGGGCCCTCGTCCCTCTTTGGCATGGATGGACCGGGCCGTCCACGCACATCAGCGCCGGGTCAGTGGTGAATATATTGCCTTCAGTAGTTTTGGTTAGAAAGAGAACGCTCGTTCCTATCTAAACAAACATCTCTGCTCCAAATATAAGCACAGAGGAGCAGCTGCAAGACAACATTTTCACTTTGCCAAACGGAGAAAAGCAGCCCCAAAGCACGTGCTGGCTATGCCAGTATGTATTTGTTTAATGGCAGCACAATGCTCTTATGTGATAACACTTGTCCTTGCATCTTAGAATGCGCTACGCGCTGTTTAATGGACAGCCAGCGGTTTGGCAGCATCTCACAGGGCTTTTGCAAGTGTGTGTTTATTTATACTCCTGCTATGATAGGGCTGCAGCGTATTTAAGTAACCAGACCTGAGGGACTGGGCTCTCGGTCTATTTATTCAAAAAGTCTCGGGCCCGCCACCTGACGTGCACCAGAGCCGGAGCCGCGCTCTAACCACATAATGGAGCAAGTGTACGGCACAAACAAACACAAGTATGTGTGCCTCAGGGGCAGGCATATTTTGCTGGAGGCTGAGGTGGGAGGTGTACGGGTACACAGTAAGCCGCAAATTACCGAGGACAGAGACGTTTACTGATCAAAGTAGACAACGCTCCGCCAGCATGTAACACCACACCGACCAAGAAGTTTCTAGCACCTTCGCAAGAATTCCTACTACAGGGTAATGCACCAATGACATGCAGGATTGTACAGAAGAATGGATGACGTTGTTGCCTTTTCCTGCCGTGCCTCAGACTCTCCTATTGTATGTTATTTCCACGCCAACCTGCCCCGAGAGTTAAAATAGCCCTCAGCCGGTCAGCTCTGCTCCGCTCCGCTCCTCTAAGCTAGAAGTGCTGCAGCTGACGGGACTCCTCCTTCTCTGGAAATGCCGTCAGAACACGGACACGTTCACGGACATGGACATGGACCACCTCCCGCCCTGACATTTTCCGTGTTTGTAAATGCCTTACCTGATCGGCTGCTCCTCCCCGCGCTCCTCACATCCCCACCGCTCCATGTCCCGTCATCACGCACGTCGCGGTCGGCGCTTCTTTCAGGGGACTACTTTGTTTTTAAAGTACATTTTTTTAATTTACGTTTTTTAAAAATTTTATGTAGCCTATGTCCATCTACACACCCTGACATTTTCAAGGATGTATCGGGTGTGTAGATTGGCGCTGAGGTTCCCGAGTTTACCTGGCTCAAAGGTGAGAGTTCTCTCTTTATAATAGTAGTATAGATTTCAGTCGCAATGATGTGTTATATTTCTTATGAAGAATAGAGAAATATTGGTTGGGCAATTTATGAATCAGATATATATTCGGTTAACTGAGATTCGGTAGCTCCATGGAATTAATTTTTGTGTCTAAAGAGAAATGCTGGGAAATCCTCCCTCAGAATGTGACATGTATAAATACTACACAAGGATCGTGTGTCTTTTTAGTGAGCACTTCTAACATTTTGAGGATCAGATAGATAGATAGAGTGTAGCCATAGTTCGTACCTAGTTACCATAGAAAATTGATTTTTTTGGTTTCTTATTAACTTTGGTGTTTGACAAATCTTCACATACATTCCTAAAAACATTTAAAACGTTCAATCACCTTTGCCCCTCGCTGAAAAGTTTTGGGGTGATCTGTCAAGTGAACGCCAAGAATTAGGGTTTTGAAAACGCAAATTCCCCATGCAATTTCCATAGGGAATTTTAGACACCACTACAGTCAACAAACCAGTTGAATGTAATTACAGAAAAGTTGGCAGAAAGTTAGTAGATCTTTTTTTCATACATTTCCATAATACTCAGATTTCCATAATACAACATTTGATTTTAGTGAGCACTAATAAGAACCAGGGCAGTATTCCAGTTTTGGAATGTAAATTTCTGATTTTTTGAAAGCATTTGCAATCCAATCGATTAGGACAAATAATACAGATAACTCTAAAGTTCCTTATCATCCACAGAATTCACTTGTATGAGGTGAGCAGGAGCTGCCTTCCACTACGTTCGTATAGGCAGGAACACCAGCCTTCTGCCACTATCAAGGCAATTGTGTACTGGATCTTTAGTAAAAACAATGGCAAGAAGTAGATTTGAGTCTGTTGACAGTTGCCTTAAGGGAACCTAGCAAAACATAGACGGACTGCTCACCTCGGTTTACATTTGAAAACGGCCCTTCCACATCTATGGAACTATGTGCAAACTCTGGGCCTCTGAAAGACTGCTGCAGCTGCATCATGCTTCCCATAGAAGGTTCGCTTCCTAATGCTCCGCTGGTCCAATATTCACATTGAGTGCCCGACGCTGGAAAGACAAAAGACAAAACATATTTTCCTTGCTTGAACCATAGTTATCCACTTACATGAACAAAATAAAGCTTGCGGTTTACTATGCCCCATTCATATCCTACAATTCAGGCCACTCGGCTTCAGATCTTTGCATGGCACATTGTACTGTAGGCAATGTTGAAGATCCTCCCTCCTAGACTATGACCATTCCTAAGAAATTTCTATATAACTGCAGACATTTCTCACTCCTGATTGGCTGGCCATTATAGCAAAGGTGAGTAATACTTTGGATTGTTGGGGTTTGGAAAGGGCAACGAGCCAGTTATAATTCAATACTAAGACAAATTAAGACAACACAAGTCCAACTATCTAACCTTCTATCCCATCCCAAAACTGCATGTGCTGGCACACACATACACATGTCCATGCAGTTCTCCAAAAAGCAATACACATCAAGAGACCAAATGATCCTACATCCCACTTTCATCCACATTCCTAAGACTACCCCCAAACTGCTAATGTTGACACAACAATGGCAATGATGCTCACAGGGAATCTTGGTTCCATAATCAACGAGTCAATCACAAGGACAACCTCCTTGACTTTTACCCATATAAGGGGGATCGAAACGCATCAGCATCAAGGGATGAGGAGTGTTTCCATAGAAAATAATTGAATTTATTCCACCATGAGGCACTGATGAAAGTAACAATGGGCATCTAATTCCATGATGAATGTTTGATGTTTTGAATTTTACTGTTTAGAAGTGTATTCAATAAAGGATTTGATTTGTCACTGATTTATCCAGAATGAATGCAATAGGAGGGGAGGCATTTGCTTAATCTGCAATAAAAGTTGTGTTGTGATAACATGAATTTTAAAAAAATAATGATTAATCACCTGTACAGATCAATCCATGCTTCCATACATGGAGTTGCTTATCTATCCTCATAAGTGGAAGATATGCAAGATATTTTTAGACAGTTTGCGTGTGTAACTGTATCCGAGTTTCACTGCAACAGAATAAATGGTGTTGTCCCCTGTGACATTGTTTGCATGGTTGCCCAAGACATTGAGCTCACTAGATGTAGTCCATTGTCTGGTTATAAGACACTCCTACAATGTCTTGTGCTCTGGGCCCCCTTACCAAAACCAGTCGTACCTGTGGTATATGGGGACATGTCCCATCCCCCTTCCTTAGTTCAGTATGAATTATGCTGCATCCCTCAAGCTCCCGGAGCCTCGCTTACTGTGCTGCTGGCTCACAATGGTGGTCTGCTTTTTGGGCTTTGAACTAGCCTGTTCCATACATCAGTGAAAACTGGAAACAGATAAGGAAGATGAACTTCTATCTAATTGAGAGAAGACTTTTGCACAAACTATATGAGTTACCTCAGATTTCCTGCTCTGGCCACCAAATAAGGATAAATACTACTCTCCTTAAACTAGTGACTTTCATAAATTGATAGGACTCCAACTAGACACTGCAGATCAGCCCAGAGGAGACACATTGTCAAAGACAGAACCTTTGCTGGACAAGAATTCCTTATCAGAATGGGGGACACGCCTGGATTCCTAGAGACCTTTGCCCTTTGACCTGTCAAAGAGGAAGAACTGTCCTGCCCTGTGTAGAGCAGAGCTTCACTGACCTCTCGAAGATCTGCAAAGTCTCAAGCTGACATGAAGCTCTACATAGGACAGTGTACAGAAGTAAGACTACCCAGAAGCAATAAGATCCCTGCAACCTAATTGCTGGGAAGAAAGACAAAAGATCGGCGATAAGCATCACCTGAGTCACGAAGCCGCAGGGACTCTTTCATTGTAATATTATTGATAATTCTGCAGCCACCCCAATCAGCCGAATATCTTTTAATGTGCCCATATCTGCTCCTTCTAATTCCATGGAGTGTGGTGTACCAGTGTGGAGTATTCTTGCTTTGGCTGAAGTCAGCCATCTACACTGAGGAACTGGTTAAATTATTTTCCTGGCCTTTATTGTTCTGAAGGCATTGCTTATGTGGGTGAGCTTTAATACCAAATACCAGTTCTTAGTTACAAAAGGGGAGTCTAAGTGGGTGCTCATTAGGGCCACAGATGAAGCAGAAAAAGGAAATTTTAGCCACTACAGGTCGTTTTAACGGTTCGGACCCCTAACGTTTGGTACATTTGGTTATGTCATAGTAGGTATAGACCTATATCTGTCTGACAGAAAATCAGTAAGATCAGTTAAATCCTGGACAATGACTAACAGACCATTGGTTCATAATTTACTGGTCATTTACACTAATAGCACCGGCAAACACTACCATTGGCTTTACGCAAGTGCTACTCTTATTGTTCGGATGCTGGGTTTTAGGGTCAGAGATTTAGAATGTTTTGGGGATCAGCCTACTTAGTATCATAGCACCTTTGCTTCATTGTATTTTTTTAGAAAAAGAAAAAATTATTGGGTTTCAAAGTGAGTGCAGGGTAACGAAGTGGGACAAGGAAAACGATCTAAGCGGCAGCCATTTAATAGGCAAGAGATTTTCTTGGTGTGCACGGCAAAGTCTTGGCACAAATGATTTTTAAAAAAGTGGTTACCAGTGACATCTGTGCAATTGTCATCAGAATCTGATTCTCCTGGGTCAAACACCTGGATCCCCTGAGATTGCAATCTCTGCAGCTTAGCCTCAAGTTCCCGTTTGGCTCGAAGCAGGTCTTGGATCTCTTTCTCCTTAGTTTCTCTAAATATCTGTCAATAATAAAAATTGAAAAGTAAAAGAATGCACATAATACAGAAAAAGTGAAGTAAAGTCTGACAGAAATGTCTTTAATTACATTTCAAAATAAAAGGCAGCTGTAGTCTTTTGTGGCACTGGTTTTCATCCTTCCTTTATTCCGTGGCTTTTAGGAGCCTGTGATTACTGACCAGCATCTTCCACAAGGAGAAAGTTTAAACTTCTGATGAAATAGGGCTTGGCCACCTGACCAGGAACCCGAAACACCCTTTGGAGTATTTGACAGCCTGCAAGGAGACTTCTACAGTCCCACCAGAATCTTCATAAGTCGAGTCTTAATCGCCACAAGTATATCAGGGGATTGAGATTTGTAAATTAAAGCCTATTCATCCTTGAATAATAGAAATTGCTCCAAACTGTTAAGGGAGCTGGTTTGTTTAAGTTAAATAACTAAGTGGTGGAGATCCTCTAATGAGATATATGAAAATAAGTACAAAAAGGACATTAGTAAAAATAAAAAAAGTATATAAGCAAAATGTACCCACTTATTAAGGATGTATGAGCGTAGATTACTTTATACATAAACATCAGTGACAGTTGAGAAGAATGGGAAAATTATGTTTAACATTCAAAGTGGGGGTAAATGTAAAAAGATAGTATTCTAACATTTCCTAAATGTAAGTTTTTGTATTATTATAATCTATAAAGCCTTCCAGTACAGCTTTATGTACTCAGACAAAACAGCTAGATTTAGTTGGCACATTCAAATTTCTGTCCTTTCAAGAAACGGGTACCTCTTTAACACATATTCACGACAAAGTCATTGCCCACCTCCTATGGCCAACATATTCACCACCACTCACCACCTTGACAATAAAAAAGCCAGGTTCAAGCCCATCTGCCAGTACCTCTTTGGAAAATGAAATCTAGAGGTGGCGTAGCATTTCCTGTGGGCGGTCCAATTCACTGGAGCTTGGTCCCCTATCAACTTGGAGCAATCTCCATGTTCTCCCACAGTAAAGTAGCACTTCAAACCCACGTTTTCTAGATACTCCTGGATGAATGGTATAAACAGACCTTGCAAAAGGCGGAGGGTTCCATCTAAATATTCATTCATTCAAGTTAATTTTCTTGCCAGGGTTATCTCTAAAAAGACACATGGAAGAATGTATGTATGATCCCTATGTTACTTAGCAGTAAACCCTTTACTACAAATATCCCTTCCTGCTCTTAGGCCTCTCAGGTATGGTCTACCAGATCAGTTAAATGGTAGATCAGAAAGGGGGGACCGATGCTTCTAAGACTAAGAGGATCTTCACAGTAAACATTTGTAGGAATGCTACATAGGTGTTTCCCCTGACTTTTGTGTCACACTACCGGTTGGGTGTGGAGGACATTTTTTAGGTATTGGGTGCTGGCTTTGGTTTCACACACTTAAGTTATCTTATGTTTCAATAAAAGTACACAGTAAAGAAGCATTCTGGATGCTGTCCCTGAATTTTTGTGTGATTTTTCAGGTAATCAGACAAAATATCGAAAAAAAAATATCGTAATGACAAAATATCGAAGTAAAAATATCGAAGGTCAATAATATTGGGAAGCAAAAATATCGGATACAAAAATATCGTAATAGGTAAGTAAGATTAAATATCGAAAACAATGATATCGTATGACAAATTATCGACAATATAAAATATCGTGTAGTAATGGAAAAAAAAATAGTAGTGAAAAAAAAATTCAAAATTAGTACATAAACATTCATAAAATGTAAATAGAAAAATAATCAAATACATTTAATAAATAAATATTTTATAAAAACATATCTAGTTTTAGGAGCGGGTTATTGGGTTTATAGGGGATAAGGGTGGGGAGTGTATTAAAATGTAAGTAAAAAAATATAAAATAATTAAAAATATATTAAACAATTTAATATAAAAATTAATAATTTAAAAAAATATATAAAAATTATTAATAGATATCTAGTTTTAGGAGCGGGTTATTGGGTTTATAGGGGATAAGGGTGGGGAGTGTATTAAAATGTAAGTAAAAAAATATAAAATAATTAAAAATATATTAAACAATTTAATATAAAAATTAATAATTTAAAAAAATATATAAAAATTATTAATAGATATCTAGTTTTAGGAGCGGGTTATTGGGTTTATAGGGGATAAGGGTGGGGAGTGTATTAAAATGTAAGTATAAAATTATTTATAAAAAATTTTTTTTACAATTATTTATTAAAAAATTAATTAATTAGTGTCCAGTACCTACATCAATTGTTAGTTCATTGGGGTAGGAATAGTGGTAATTTATTAATTAGTGTTCACCACCTATATCTAATTAACTTTAATTGGTGCGGGAATATAATTAATTAAATAATTAGTGTCCAGCGGCTAAATGTAATTAATGTAAATTGGAGTAGGATTATTAATTATTAATTAGTGTTTTGCACCTACTCCAATTTGATGTAGATTGGAGTTGTGAGGAAATAGAAATTTTTAGGTAGTCAGTGTGACCCCCACTCGCACCCTAACCATGCACTCGTGCCCCATGTATGTCATGTAATTTCCTTTTCGTGCCTGCAACGAAGACGCATTTGCATTTCCGTCTAGCATTGACATGTCAGTTCTAAGGCCTTCCCTGAATGCAACGTTAATTCTGCACCACGGCCTGCTTTTCCAATGCATTTCCATGTTACACGTTTAAAATAACGCGAAGCACACGTTTTTCTGGCTCAGTCGAGCCAGGCCCTTAATTGAGGCTCCGAGTCTCTTCTGTCTCTGAAAGCTGCAGTTTAGGTATGCATCCCTGACCTCTACCTTACTTCCTGCTCAGACGAGCGGTGCCCGGTTCAGCCTGGCCTGCCTGCCAAGACGGTATTTTGCCTACAGTTATCTGTTCAAGCCTCCGCAAAAAACACATTCCAGTTCAGTGAAATAGGTAAACATATTCCAGCCTGCAGAGCAAAGGGCCCGGCCTTCCTGTCTCCTTGCAAGTAATTTACTGCACCCGTTACCATGGTAGGCCCATGGCTCCCGCGCATTGCATGAAGAACCATATGCACGCACTAGCATTCAGTATTGAACGGCCTCTGCCCGAGACCTTTTACTTCAGACAACACATCCTCCAAACATAAGATACCAGATATGCTATAGGTGCAGGTCGTTCTGACATCCCAGACACCAGACTCCTCTACTAGTCAAGGAGTCAAGCCCCCCAGCTCCCCTTTGTTACACGTCATGCTCAGTTGCGCACGCATCCAGGGTAAAGGTTTCTGCTGACCCTGCAGAATTTCTCTATGCATCCACCCACCTATGACACTTCTGTGACGCTTCCAGCACACACCTCTGTGTACGCCCCTGTACACGCCTTCTTTTACGCCCATGTGTTCTTATCGCTTCTCTCTTTTCACTTGTTACGCCTACTGTATTCATTTCCATTATACAGTTTTACTATATATAATGTGTGATGTTAATAAAATGTTGAATATCCCTTCCTGAACCTTAGTGGTGATGGAACCCGATGTCCAGTGTCTCGAGCCACTTAAATAAAGCCCGTATGACTCAGATACCACGGACTCTGCCTCTCATTTTATTGAGCTATTCTTATTGTCATTTAATGTATAGAAAAATAGTCCCGGTAATTTTATTTACCACATAATCTGGCGCCCAAATAGGGACCCCTCCCCTTCCCCACGCGCCGGCGATGTAACGCAGGCCCCTGACCCCTTCTACAGCCGTGACGGACTCCTGTGCACACCTGCGGGTTTTCCCGCTATCTCCCTCAGGCCCAAGGAGGAGACGGAGACTGCGGTCCGGCATCCAGACGAGGCGGTGAGGAATGCGGAGAGTCCCGACCAGAGCCCAAGCCGAGAGAGCAAGGTCTGAGGTATTGGAGGCCCACCTGTTCCAAAGCGCATGCGTAGTAGCAGCCAGACGCCATAGCAGTCCAGTCCAGTGCAGTGTCGAGTTTCCGAGGCCTTCAGTTTTGCTTCCCGGTGAGTACCGTTGCTGGGGCGCATCTAGACGGGTTCATTAATTTGTGCCCGGTCAAGACGGGTCTGGGTACACAGACCCGGTCAAGACGTGTTCACTTAGGTGGATACGGTATGACGTGTCTCTTTATGGGACCGGTATGTCTGTACTGTTTTAGCAGTGCATCTAGTAATCCAGTATTCTAGTATTGTTTCTCGAGATTTTCAGAATTTATGTTTTTCTATGTACCAGGTAGTATCAGTCTGAAATGTTTTAATGTGTTTAATGTCGTGGTATGAATGATTGTTTGCTATTCATTACTGTGTTTATTGTGTTAACGCTCAAGTAAAGTTCAAACATGCCGCTGTTTTCGAAATTAGGTCAGATAGGAACCAGGAAAGGGATACTCGAAGAAGCAGTTCCCGTCCCGCCTAGGGACACTCCCGGACATTTTATGTACCATAAACATGGCTTAGATGCCATACTGTGGGAATGTGTGACATTGATCCACATTCGGTCCATCACGTGTTGTTTTAGATGCCATACTGTACTTAGACTTATGGGTTGACTACACCAAAGATCTGGAAGAGAAATATAGATGGCCTGTCTCAGGGACATGGGATGCTGAGTGCATCATGAGAGTAGAAGAAGCAGTGTGGAAAAAGAAAGCCAGACAATCCCAGAAAGATGCCATAGAATTGTGGCGTAAAGAAGCGCATAGAAGAACAGAGAAAGAAATTAGGAAAGCAGAAAAAAGTAGAGAATCATCAGAAAAAGCCCAAGAAAAAGAACTACTAGAAGAAGGTGAACGAGTTAGAGCAGAACAATTAGACCGACAAAGAAATGCCATTATGAAAGGCATGTACCCCCTTCTCGCCGAGGGCCTACCTAAGGCCACCTCGGAAGTACCCAGTAATTTACCGCCACCACTGGTTCCAACTAAACTCCGTCATAAACAGACCGCAGCGGAAATTTTTCTTTCTTCTTACTTAGATGACACTGTCCCAGAACATGCAAATACAAATCCTCCTCCTAATATTCATCCTCACAACCCTGTTCAAGACACGATTCCCCCCACTGTCCCTCCTGCCACTGGTCCTGGCAATCCCTTTAATCCGCCAACAACCCAGGGCCAACCTGCATTGCCTACACCTACTTCTACTACACCTACTTTACCAGCTACACTACCACCAGCGACAGCACAACCAGTAATAGTTGACGATCACACTTCAGGAGGTGCAGTAGGAGGTACCCCTATCACCCCGCCTCAAGTAAAACGAACAACACTAAGAGAAGCAGCATTACAACGCTCACCAAAAGTAACTACATACGCAGCCCTTAAACAGTACCTCACTGATTGCAGATATGATCTAGTACCAGGCGAAGACCATATGATTCTATATTCAATACGTCTACGACGTGTTACAAACTATTTGACTATTTTACCAGATATGCGGGAACATTTAGACAACATATATCACTTTATTAGAACGGGGGAGAGACCAGAAAGTATTCACGAGGCCATGGCACACAGGAAGGTGGAGACTCAAAATATGATCTTACAGTTTCTGATAAATTGTTTGATAAGGGAACAAGACCAGCCCGGTTATAATAAAGAAGAGATGAA
The DNA here is from genome assembly GCF_964263255.1 of Lissotriton vulgaris. Lineage (NCBI taxonomy): Eukaryota > Metazoa > Chordata > Amphibia > Caudata > Salamandridae > Lissotriton > Lissotriton vulgaris. The sequence continues at coordinate 1,014,013,228 of NC_141698.1, read as the reverse complement.
TGTCTTGACAAAATGGAGTGATAACATAGCTGATGGTAAACATAGTAGACAAGGTTGTATAGAAGCCATGTACAGAAAGATTCGTAAAGTAATTGTAGACATACACGAGAGAGAAAGAGCAGCGAGAGAAGCCGATAAAGCGGAGGATGAAGTCTCAGAAGACGATGATATAGAAACTGAAACCCCAAATAGAATAGCGTACGTAGGTAGGGCGAGACCCTTTGACAAACCCATACGCCTAGAATGCAAGAAAATTTTTCTTTCTCCTATACCAGAACAATGTTCTCTTGAGCATCTATTCCAAGCCACTGATAAAGTACTGAAACAACGAATAGGTTACAGTGAACTTAGCTCCATGCATGAACAGGAACTAGCCCGGTCAGCAGTACAATGGGCTGGCAATACTAGCGTATATAAAGATGACTCAGTAGCGCAAACATTTTTGAATCTTTCCCCTGACGAACAGCGATTAGCTGGTATGTACATGATTCAACATCTCATTACATTGTATGAAAGTCAGCATTCTGATCCAGGTCCCCTATATAATATATTGGAAGAGTTACTCCTAGGTAGATGGAGAGGCCTAGGTACCGATTTAATTAATATCATTCTAGAACAGTGACACAAATACAGGACTTTCCTGACTACACATTTTGTCCCCGTTCCACCCCCAGTACGGAAAACATTTTACATAGACAGACAGAACCCCTTACGAGAAGTTCATCCAGTCCGGAAGACGGATGGTGAGCTTGAACGAGTATTCGTATACGCACCCTTAACGAAAATGGAATTATTGGAAATGAAAAAATTAGTACCCTGTCACGATAAAGATCCAGCAGGGTTTCACCGTGAATTAAAAGACATGCTCCGCATGGGGGAGTACACGTATCCCGATATTATTAAAATGTTGAAAGTTCTGTTGCCTGCAGGGATTTACGAAAAACCTAAAGAAAAAGAATGGGAGGTGGGTGAGAAAAAGATTGATTGGGCAGAATTAGAACACGAAGAAAATACGCGAGTCCCTGGTACTGGTCTTGGGGAAAAAGCTAAAGCATTACCAGAATTATTAGTACAGTCCTGCCGAGGTTATTGACAACTAAAAAGGAAGACTGGGATGCTATCTCAGCCTGCAAACAGAAACAAGATGAAGACACTAGCGATTTTTATTCCAGATTCGAGAAATGTTTCATTATTAATAGCGGCCTGAAGACAAGTAGTGAATCGTACCCACATCTTTTTGTGACCAAATTAGTAGAGAATTCCTTACCACAGGTTAAAAATAGAGTACTAAAGGTAGAGAGTACCTGGCAAGCTAATACCCCTTCCCAAATGTTGCAAATGTTACAGTACCATCAAAACCGAATTAGAGAAGAACACGAACAGAGACGCATGAAAGACACGAAAATGAAAGTACTAGTTGCTCAGTCTGTCCCAGTTGATGGTCAGAAGAGGGGTACGACACCGACCAGTCATCCTGCAGCTCCTGTTAAAGGGAACTGCAACTACTGTAAACAGCCAGGTCACTATATAAACGAATGTACTGTCCTGAAATACAATATAGCTACTGGCAAAACGAAAGAAAGACTGCGTCCACCTAGACAAGAACATGTTCCACAAAATATTCCGCAGAACACGCAACCTCCACAGAATCCACAACAGACAGTAGCAGTACCCCAGCCCCAACCCATAGCTGCCACACAACATGTCATGCAACAAATGTACCAGTATGCACAGTCAGACTACCCAGATTATCAGCAGTACTCATGAAACAGCCTAGAGAGGGAGGTTGGTTTGCCCCTTATCGAGGTTCCTGTAGATCAAGAGGGTCCCTATGTACATAGTCAGGTATTAGGGAAAGACAGAAAGTTTATGATTGACACAGGGGCGAGCAGAACTACCATCAGTCATGACGAGGTTCCAGGGGCACCCCTCTCAGGCTCACAGAATGTTTCCCTGGGATTTTCAGGAAAGCCTATTGTTAATGAAGTATCAAAACCGGTTCCCCTAGAAGTTGGTCCGTTATCTCGAACTACAGACTTGCTGCTTACGAAATCATGTCCAGAAAACTTGCTTGGTATTAAAACGTTGAAAGCGCTAGGTGCAGTGATTTGTTGTTCTCCGGAAGGAGTGAGATTGTTTTTACGTGATTTTAAAGGTCATTATGTTTTGAGAGATTTTGATCCCAGACTTCAGAATGTTCCACAGCATTTATGGGCGCAAGGCCCAACTGATATAGGTTGTATGCACATTACACCATACCGTGTCACTCTCAAACAAGGAGTTGTACTGCCACGAATCCGACAATACAAGTTACCACCTGATGCTGTAGAGGCTTTACTGAAAATTGTTGAAGAGCTCATTGCACAAGGAGTGTTTGTAGAAACTGACTCCAATGTATGTAATTCCCCTATCATTCCGATTCTTAAACGAACTGACCCGAATGCACCACCGGTCTACAGATTGGTGATTGATCTCCGAGAATTAAACAAATGCATAATACCGCAGTACCCTGTGGTCCTAGACATTTCGTCACTATTGACTGCTATGGACTCAGAACCTGCGTTCTTCACTGTAATCGATCTCCAGAACGCCTTCTTTAGTGTCCCCATTCATCCGGAAAGCCAGTATCTTTTCGGATTCTGTTTAAATGGCCGAAGCTTCAAATTTGCACGTGCTCCTCAAGGATTTACAGAGAGCCCTAGTATCTACAGCCAAGCTTTAAAACGACAACTTGACAGTATTCACATGCCTACTGACACTGCCCTACTCCAGTATGTTGATGATCTGCTGATCACAGCCCGAACAGAACGAGATTGTGAACGTGCATCACTGACAGTCTTATATTTTCTGGCGGAAAAGAGGCACAAGGTGTCCCCTTCAAAGTTACAATTCTGTGCCCAGCAAGTGGTTTACCTTGGACACTTGCTGTCCAAGAGGGGTAGACAGTTGACACCTGACCGTATCCAGTTAATTGCACATCTTCCACAGCCCAAGACACAAAAGGAAGTACGGGCCTTCATTGGCCTCACTTCTTACTGTAGACAATGGATTCCTCAGTATGCATATCTAGCAAAGCCACTCATACAGTTGACAACACAGGAGGCAGCGACTTCGACTGTCTTCCCTTGGACTCAGGAACATACACTTGCTTTTGATGAATTGAAGAAAGCCCTATGTCAAGCACCAGTTTTAGCGACACCATGTTACAGCAAACCTTTTACACTTTTTGTCACTGAACGCGATGGCACAGCATTATCTGTTCTGACACAAGATCAAGCAGGAAAACACAAGCCTTGTGCTTATTTTTCTAGTACATTGGATCCATGTGGGGTGTGGGCGATGGCGGGCCGGAATAACAGGCGGGGAGGCCAGATATAGTGCGCTATGTTTAGCGAGCTTTATTGTGGACACAGGTAGGAGGTGATAATAAGTCTCTGAAAAAGGGGACCGATGGGGTTCTTTGCGAAGTCCGGAGTAGAGAAGACGTCCGGCCGTGACGGGAAGTGGAAGACGTCCTGCCGCTGTGCTGCTGTCTTCAGGATGGTGTAAGTCTTCCTTCTCGGCAGTTCCGTGGGATCTTGACTTCTATCGGTGGGCCTCGGAGGTTTGGGGCGAGAGAAGAAACACAGGGCCGTTAGTCTTTTGCTCTTTTCAAGAGCTGTAGCTGCCACCGACACCGGGAAGTGTAGATACGGAAAAAAGGATAGTGAGGGACGGGTTAAGCGGGGAGGTGAAAGATGCCGATAAGCAGGAGGGGAGGCAAAAGGGGTGACAGGGTGCTCACGGTGCAAAAGGGGCCTATCTATATATATACAGTGCTCTCGTGCTCAGATTGTGCAGCGCTATGGTATTTACAACTATCTACAACTATCTACAATAGGCACACGGAGACGGATGACGGGTACTCACGTGGCCCGCCGCAACTCCCTGGTGAGTTGCGGCCGCTCTCCAGCCACCTCCTGAGGACTCCACCAGTCCTCAGTCCACACGTCGCCGTCGGCGTCCTCCTCCGCTTCTTCCGCCTGAATTTCTGACTCCTCGGTTCTCTCTCTCAGCTCCGGTTCCTTCCTTGCTGCCTCCTGCCACGAGTCCGCGGGTTGGAACCTCCTTCGTTGTGGTTCGCCGGTTTTTCTATCTTCCGGGATGTAGTCGGGGGCGGGACTTCCGGGTTCATGGAGGACTGCTTCCGGTTGACCGTCTTCCGGGTTCTGACCTCGGCGACCCTGCAGAGGGAAAGAGAGAGAAGAAGTCCTATGGAGAGGGAACAAGTTACCATCTAGGTTAGACGGACTCATCCCCGCGCGAGGATGCCTCTCCGTTAAGGCAGGTACCGTGGCCTTTCCACATCCCCTTTCCCTAGCTGTCTTACTTGTGGGGGTGGGAGAACAAGGAAAACGAGAGAGGTAATCTGCATTGCCCTGTTCGGCCCCTTTTCTATGTTCGGTTGTGAACCGATAGGGCTGAAGGGAAAGGAACCACCGGAGGACACGGTCGTTGTGGCCTCGGTTGCGGGCCATCCATGCCAGAGGGGCATGGATGGCCCGCAACCGTCCCTCTAGCACAAATTCCCGTCCCTCTAGGTAATAGCGGAGACTGTCCACTGCCCATTTTATAGCTAGAGCCTCCTTCTCGACACAGGCATAGTTCATTTCCCTGGGATAGAGCTTCCTGCTGATGTATAAAATGGGTCTTTCATTCCCACCTGGGTCTCTCTGGGATAGGACGGCCCCCAACCCTTGATCGGATGCATCCGTTTGTAGGATGAATGGTTGGCTATAGTCAGGGCTAACAAGGACGGGTCTGGATAGGAGGGCCTGTTTTAAAGCTTCGAAGGCCTGTAGTAAAGGAACCGAGGGATGTCTTAGGGCCTCTTCTGTTTTGGTACTTTTCTTTAGCAAATCTGTCAGGGGAACAGCTGTTTGGGAAAAGTTCGGTATGAACCGTCTATAATACCCCAGAAGCCCCAGAAAGGCCCTAAGTTCTGTCTTGGTCTGAGGGAATGGTATGGACCGGATGGCCTCTATCTTGTTGTCTTGGGGCCGGATGAGGCCTTCCCCTAAAAGATAGCCCAGGTACTTGACACTTTGAGCGGCCAAGGCTGTCTTGGCCGGGTTTATGGTAAACCCACTGTTGCCCAGAGCGGACACCACCGCCCTGAGGTGCTCCAAATGTTGGTCCCAGGTATTGCTGTGTATCACTATATCATCCAAATAAGCCCCAGCATAGTGGGAGTGGGGCTGTAGGACCCTATTCATGGCCCTCTGAAAAGTGGCAGGGGCTCCGTGTAAGCCAAAAGGCATTACTCGGAACTGAAACAGGCCCTCAGGGGTGGAGAAGGCGGTCTTCCGTTTATCATCGTCCTTCAGGGGTATCTGCCAGTACCCCTTGCATAAATCGAGCGTGCTGATGTACTTTGCTGCTTCTATCCTTTCCACCATCTCATCAACCCGTGGAAGGGGGTATGAATCAAACCGTGAGACTTTGTTTACTGCTCGGAAGTCAATACAGAAACGCACCGAGCTGTCGGGTTTGGGGACCAGGACTATTGGAGAGTTCCAGCTGCTAACCGACGGCTCGATAATGCCCATCTGCAACATCTGTTCTGTTTCCTTCTTTATTATGTTTCTGCGAGCTTCCGGGACACGATAGGGCCGTTGTCTCACGGTTACCCCAGGATCAGTCTGGATGGATGTTCCACTAGTGTTGTGCGTCCGGGCAGGGAGGAGAAGACGTTCTGTACCGGGGACAACATATGTTTTAGTTCCTCTGTCATTGAAGGGGGTAGATCCGAATCTATGCATCCTTCAAAGGGCATAGGGGTAACCACCGGTTCACCAGATAGGACGGGTCGTGGCCCCTCCCATTTCTTCAAAAGATTGTTGTGATATATCTGCCGGACTCCTCGAGTAGGCTCGGTCTCTATCTCGTAAGTGACGGGGGTTACCTGTCGGATGACAGAGAATGGTCCCTGCCATTGCCCTAGAAGCTTATGGTCAGAGGATGGTAGGAGTAATAACACCAGATCACCAATAGCCAAGGACCTCTTCTTGGCTCCCTTATCATACTGTTGTTTTTGTGTTGTTTGTGCCTTTTCCATATGCTGTCGTACAATGTCTCGGATTTGGGTGAGGTGGGTCTTCAGATTGTCAACATACTCGGGAAGGGGACGTGTACGATCGGGTTCTGCCTCCCAAGCCTCGCGAGCCATATCTAAGAGTGTTCTGGGAGGTCTCCCATACAACAGTTCGTATGGGGAATATCCGGTGCTGCTTTGGGTTTTGCACCGATTGGCGAACAGAGCCAGAGGCAACATCTCCTCCCACCTCTTGCTTTCCAGATCCAATAGTTTTTTCAGGGTGGCTTTCAAGGTGGCGTTGTAGCGTTCCACTAGCCCATCAGATTGGGGGTGGTACGCCGAGGTTCTTAGTTGCTTGATTCCTAACTGGGAGCATACCTGGCGAATCAAGGCGGACACAAATGGGGTCCCTTGGTCAGTTAAAATCTCCTGTGGAAATCCCACCCGTGCAAAGATAGACACCAGGGCTTTCGCTATAATCTGGGTGGTGGGATGTTTCAGGGCGACGGCTTCCGGGAAGCGTGTAGCATAGTCCACCACCACCAAGGCATACCTACAACCGCTCCTAGAGGGCAACATGGGCCCGATAAGGTCCATTCCTACCCGGCTGAAGGGTATGTCTATGAGCGGCAGAGGGCGGAGGGGTGCCCTAGGGGGTCGGTAGCGGCTATTCTTTTGACAGATGGCACATTCCTTGCAATATTGTTTAATTTGGCTATACACTCCAGGCCAGTAGAATTTCTCGAGTATTGCCTGTCCTGTCTTTTCTTCCCCGAAATGGCCGCCCAGGAGATGACTATGTGCGAGGAACAACACCTTGTCCCGGAATGGACCCGGAATAACTAATTGGGGAGGTTTCTGTGGGTCCGCTTTCCGATACAACAGGCCTCTAGACCGGAAGAAGTAGGGACCTACATGCAGCGGGTCCTCGTTGTCATGGGCCTGGCCCCATGCATTCTGAAGTACGGGATCTTCCTGCTGTGCGGCTCGGAATTCGCGGTCCGTCTCCCAGGGATGCAGCGCCTCTTGTACCGGATATGCTCCAATGTACCTCCTTCTTTCCTTTTTCTTTTGGCTCTTGGTTTTGGTCTGTTTCTCTGGAGAGGGACTCAAGGTTTGGTTTTGTGAAAAGGGGGCTTCCTTCCACCACTTTTCCAGGGAATTGGTAGTGTCTCTTAGGAGAAGGGGGAGACCGCTATAATCACTTCCTAGAATTGCTTGCTCTGGCAAGTTAGGTATCAGTCCTACATTCAGGGTCCTTCCGAGGTCGGTGCTGGTTTGTACTGTGACTCGTGCTGTGGGGTAGCTCTTGGTGTCTCCATGGACGCATTTGATGGCTACGGACCCTGTGACAGGGCCGACTGGTTTCGGCATGTCCTGAGGTCGTACTACGCTGTGTCTGCACCCGGTGTCGGCCAGTGCCATCAGGGGGTGGTTGTTGATCTTAACTGGACACCTAAACGGTGGGGGTGAGACTCCTGCAGTAAGACACACATAATTCCGGGTCACCCCAACTTCCATGGGCTCCTCCTTCTGCGGACAATGACGGGCGATGTGTCCAAAACCACCGCAGTGGTAACATTGTGGTCCGGGTGGGTTTGGTCGAGGCATCATTGGATAGGGCACGAAAGGGACAGGGTCCGGCCTTCGGGGAACAGGTGGTCGGGGGGGACGGATGTGACTTCCATGTGGCCCCCGAGGGAGGAGCTTCTCTTTGATTTTCTGAACTTCTTGGGCTTTGCTGTAGGCACTGGCTATCTCGACCGCCCTGTCGAGCGTCAGGTGGGCATGCTGCCGCACCCATTTTTGGGTGACCGGGTGAAGAGATGCGAGGAATTGTTCCAGGTTTATTTTAGCCACTATCTCCTCTTTAGTGGACGTCGTAGGTTTCAACCACCGGGTGGTTAGGTCCTGGATACGATAAGAGAGGGCTCGAGGAGTTTCTTGGGGCCCCTCTCGGACTTGTCTTAGGCGAATCCTATAGGACTCCTCATCTATCCCTAGACGCTCGAGGATGCAGGTCTTGATGTCGGCATACGGCGTCTGCCCTTGTAGGTTGGCCTGTTGGTAGGCAGACTGTAATTCCCCAGTCAACAATGGTCCTAAATAATGACCCCAGCGATTTTCAGGCCAATTCGCCGCTTGAGCCAGCCTTTCAACATTCGTGAAAAAGAAGTCGGGGTCTTCCCCCGCGACATACTTTTGTAGAACCACCGACGGTAAGGGTGCCAAGGGTCTCTGCTGTCCCATTGCCTCCGTGAGTTTCCCGAGTGCCTGGTCCTGGGCTGTGCCTTGCCCCTTCAGGACGTAGTGGAGTTGACCCCGGTCATCCTCCGCGGTTTTCAGGAACCTTTCCATCATTTGCCCAAGCTGTTCCTGGCTTTCGGCCAGTTTCTTGACTGCGGCCTCCATGCCTCCGGGAAATCCCACTTCTGACACCACTTGTGGGGTGTGGGCGTTGGCGGGCCGGAATAACAGGCGGGGAGGCCAGATATAGTGCGCTATGTTTAGCGAGCTTTATTGTGGACACAGGTAGGTGGTGATAATAAGTCTCTGAAAAAGGGGACCGATGGGGTTCTTTGCGAAGTCCGGAGTAGAGAAGACTCCGGCCGTGACGGGAAGTGGAAGACGTCCTGCCGCTGTGCTGCTGTCTTCAGGATGGTGTAAGATTTCCTTCTCGGCAGTTCCGTGGGATCTTGACTTCTATCGGTGGGCCTCGGAGGTTTGGGGCGAGAGAAGAAACACAGGGCCGTTAGTCTTTTGCTCTTTTCAAGAGCTGTAGCTGCCACCGACACCGGGAAGTGTAGATACGGAAAAAAGGATAGTGAGGGACGGGTTAAGCGGGGAGGTGAAAGATGCCGATAAGCAGGAGGGGAGGCAAAAGGGGTGACAGGGTGCTCACGGTGCAAAAGGGGCCTATCTATATATATACAGTGCTCTCGTGCTCAGATTGTGCAGCGCTATGGTATTTACAACTATCTACAACTATCTACAATAGGCACACGGAGACGGATGACGGGTACTCACGTGGCCCGCCGCAACTCCCTGGTGAGTTGCGGCCGCTCTCCAGCCACCTCCTGAGGACTCCACCAGTCATCAGTCCACACGTCGCCGTCGGCGTCCTCCTCCGCTTCTTCCGCCTGAATCTCTGACTCCTCGGTTCTCTCTCTCAGCTCCGGTTCCTTCCTTGCTGCCTCCTGCCACGAGTCCGCGGGTTGGAACCTCCTTCGTTGTGGTTCGCCGGTTTTTCTATCTTCCGGGATGTAGTCGGGGGCGGGACTTCCGGGTTCATGGAGGACTGCTTCCGGTTGACCGTCTTCCGGGTTCTGACCTCGGCGACCCTGCAGAGGGAGAGAGAGAGAGAAGAAGTCCTATGGAGAGGGAACAAGCTACCATCTAGGTTAGACGGACTCATCCCCGCGCGAGGATGCCTCTCCGTTAAGGCAGGTACCGTGGCCTTTCCACAATCCAGTAGCCCAGGCTCTGCCTGCGTGCCTAAAATCAGTTGCAGCAACAGCTCTAGCAATCAGACAAAGCGACACCATAGTGTTAGGACATCCCCTGACAGTACAGGTTCCACACTCTGTGGAAGTTCTCCTAAACAGGACACAGACTCAGCACTTGACGATAGCAAGACTGACAGGTTATGAACTGACACTGTTTCAGCCACACATAGAGATCAGACGTTGCAATACATTAAACCCTGCCACACTGTTACCCTCGATCACAACAGACCCTACACCACCTGACTGTGTGGAAGTCATTAACACAATTACGAAACCAAGACAAGACTTGACAGACATTGCATTACCCGACCCGGACCTGACACTTTGTGGATGGTTCATGTATGAGAACAAGCACAGGAGAGTTAGTGGCCGCATATGCAGTGACTACTGAAACTGAAGTCATAGAAACACATCGTATTGACACACTGTCTGCTCAAGCAGCAGAGCTCATTGCTCTGACCCAAGCCTGTATACGAGCCAAGAACCTGAAAGTAAACATATACACAGATTCACAGTACGCATTCGGAGTCGTACACGACTTCGGCGTTCTCTGGCAAGAGAGAGGGTTTTTGACCTCCCATGGAGCCAAGATCCAGCATGGTTCCCTCATTCAAGCTCTGTTAGAAGCCATACACTTGCCTACAGCCATAGCCATCATGAAGTGCAAAGCATATACTAAAGTTACTGACACTATTTCCCAGGGTAACGACCTGGCAGATCGAACAGCCAAACTTACAGCTCAGACTCAAACAGACATATCGACTGACATGACAAAGACTGAAGTAACTCCACTGACGCATTGCATGACAGTCAGGGATCCCACACAAGATGTACTCGACATACAGACACATGCCACTCCGGACGAAATCAAGAAATGGACTGAACAAGGAGGGGTCCAGACAGATCAGGGATGGATGACGAAGGGAAAAGCCACATGGTTTCTCCCCGACTCTATGGTTCAAGTTATCATTAATACAGCACATAGTCCAGCACACTTAGGAGAAAAAGCTATGCTAGATAGCATCCAGAATATTTGGTTCAACAAGCATTTACGTGCAGCAGCAAAACAGAAAGTACGTACCTGCATGATCTGTTGTCAGTTCAATCCAGGCAAAGGCATTCCCGTGGAACAAGGTGGATTCCATCCTCCTGACCATCCTTTTGAAGTCCTCCAGATGGATTATATCCAGATGGACAGATGCCGAGGATTCAAGTATGTCCTCGTAATTGTATGTGCCCTTTCCAGATGGACAGAAGCGTACCCAGTCCCAGATTACACTGCTGTAACCACTGCCAAGCAGTTGGTCCGTGAATTTTTCCTGCGATACGGCTTGCCCCGTGTCGTGTACTCAGATAATGGACAGCCATTCTCGTCCGAACTCATGAAACAGGTATCACTCCTGTTAGGATACCAGTGGAAATTCCACTGTGTACGACACCCCGAAGCAGCTGGTCTCGTTGAGAGACATAATCAGACCCTGAAAACACGGTTAGCGAAAGTCTGTGCAGAAAAAGGTATAGATTGGATGGTAGCCTTGCCGGTTGCCCTCTTTTACATGCGTATGGTAGCTCATTCCAGAACAGGGCTATCCCCGTACGAAGTGGTCTTTGGCAGACCACCGAATATGTGGGGGACGCCTATGCCGCGTAAGATCACAGATGTTGACAGTAATATGCTGACAGATTACCTGGCTTCCTTGATGTCTGCACTACGTGTTGTCGCGGCTGCCTTCCCGGACAACACCCAAGTGAAACCGCATGAAATCGTTCCGGGAGACTTGGTACATATAAGAAATTTTGACCGTTCAAGCCCTCTGGAGCCCAGGTGGAAGGAACCGAAACTGGTGTTGATGACCACGAGGACCGCAGTAAAAGTCGAGGGAAGGAAAGGCTGGATCCATTCCAGCCACATCAAGCGTTTTCATGGACTGTGTCCAGAGACTTTTCCCAAGGACTGCCCCGTTTCTGATACAGACTCTAAACTCCCCTTGTTAGAGAAAACTCTGCAACAGGAGTATAAAACGAAGTTGAGGTCTAGTAAGTCAGACAGCGTTTAATTGTTTAAGTCCCCCTCGGGTGAAGCGGTTAGACAGGTTTCTGACATGCATGAGATAGACCCCAATAGTGAGAGAGATAGACAGAAAGTCAAGAAAATGAAATACTGTAAAAATCTACATAGTAGATGCATCATTACATTGCTTTTTATGTTTTTTCTGAGTATTACGATCATATGTATAAGCTGGACGTTACATGTTTTCTTTCCTCCTCTTGGCTCACATGTACATTCTTCTTTCAATGACACCATAGAGCACACTTTCAGTGACCTGCCACCACACGAATTGTCCTATCGTCTAGCACTACGCAACAACACTTTTATCCGTATGTTACACCATTCTCATCAGACCAGCAATGCCACGAATTGCTGGGTATGCAGCAGACTCCCTCCTTATCAGAAATACAAGGGAGCTCTGCCCCTCTTTCCCTATCCGTTTACACATAATGGTTCGTGCGGAGCATGGTTTACTTTAATGTCCTCCTTAGACAGTGAGTCCAAAGTTTCCCAAGGCAATTGGATATGGGGAAATCTGAATACAGTTATGAATAAAGCATGTTTCCCAGACAAGGACGGCCTTCCCCAAAGGACAGGGACCGATCTAGAAAATGAAGTGTATGGATTAGGGAATTTACCCTTAACCTCATGATTCTGAACGTCCAGTCCGAGACTAATTCGGACTTACCGTTTATAACAGTTTTACCAGTAACAGGCGAATTATGCGTTAAAAAGAATGGTTCAGTACATCTTGGACACAGTGATTGTAATGCTGTGGTCGAATTCAGTGATAAAGGAAAGTCTACTTTCAAAGCTTCCCGCCATTCTTATTTTATTTGTGGTCAGACAGCTTATGTACGTCTGCCCTTAGATTGGGATGGAACATGTTATATTGCATTCCTATTACCACCTGTTTTTCTAGCCCCATCCGATTATCATCGAAATTCACACCTTGTACATAGAAGACATAAGAGGGAGATCGAGTCCCCTATTGTCGATCAGACTGAAACAACATTGGAGCAATATACCGATTTCAATAAAGGATTCTTTTTCTTCATAGGCCCTATTCAAAATAGTAAATTAATACGTAGATTAACCAGAACTTTGGAAGCAGTAGTGAATGAGACTACTTCTGCTCTAGGTAACTTAACGGAAGAGCAGTCTGCTATGAGACTTGTTGTTCTTCAAAACCGCCTTGTCCTTGACGTCATCCTGGCCGATAGGGGCGGGGCTTGTAGAGTGATCGGCTCCAGTTGTTGTGTGTTTATTCCTAATAACGCACCGTCAGTGTACAAAGCAATAACAAGACTCCATAAGATTGCTCACCAGATGCACCAGAATCCTGGCTCCTGGACATGGTCCGGTTGGCTCTGGAGTGTGATATCCGCCTGGGGATGGAAAGTACTGTCATTCCTAGGAATAATACTGCTCATAGTATTCAGTTGTTGTCTCTGTCTGCAATGTGGGCCAGCGATTTGCGGCTTGTGCGCCACGTCTTGTATTCCCCGTCCAAGTTCACGTTCCCGTTCCCGAATGAAGAAAGATGAGCAGATGATGTTATATGAACAGATAGATGGTATCATGAAAATAGATATATCCTGAAGGGCGCAGTAGGGGCCAAGGAGGGAATGAGGAAATAGAAATTTTTAGGTAGTCAGTGTGACCCCCACTCGCACCCTAACCATGCACTCGTGCCCCATGTATGTCATGTAATTTCCTTTTCGTGCCTGCCACGAAGACGCATTTGCATTTCCGTCTAACATTGACATGTCAGTTATTAGGCCTTCCCTGAATGTAACGTTAATTCTGCACCACGGCCTACTTTTCCGAAGCATTTCCATGTTACACGTTTAAAATAACGCAAAGCACACGTTTTTCTGGCTCAGTCGAGCCAGGCCCTTAATTGAGGCTCCGAGTCTCTTCTGTCTCTGAAAGCTGCAGTTTAGGTATGCATCCCTGACCTCTACCTTACTTCCTGCTCAGACGAGCGGTGCCCGGCTCAGCCTGGCCTGCCTGCCAAGACGGTATTTTGCCTACAGTTATCTGTTCAAGCTTCCGCAAAAAACACATTCCAGTTCAGTGAAATAGGTAAACATATTCCAGCCTGCAGAGCAAAGGGCCCGGCCTTCCTGTCTCCTTGCAAGTAATTTACTGCACCCGTTACCATGGTAGGCCCATGGCCCCCGCGCATTGCATGAAGAACCATATGCACGCACTAGCATTCAGTATTGAACGGCCTCTGCCCGAGAGACCTTTTACATCAGACAACACATCCTCCAAACATAAGATACCAGATATGCTATAGGTGCAGGTCGTTCTGACATCCCAGACACCAGACTCCTCTACTAGTCAAGGAGTCAAGCCCCCCAGCTCTCCCCAGTTACACGTCATGCTCAGTTGCGCACGCATCCAGGGTAAAGGTTTCTGCTGACCCTGCAGAATTTCTCTATGCATCCACCCACCTATGACACTTCTGTGACGCTTCCAGCACACACCTCTGTGTACGCCCCTGTACACGCCTTCTTTTACGCCCATGTGTTCTTATCTCTTCTCTCTTTTCACTTGTTACGCCTACTGTATTCATTTCCATTATACAGTTTTACTATATATAATGTGTGATGTTAATAAAATGTTGAATATCCCTTCCTGAACCTTAGTGGTGATGGAACCCGATGTCCAGTGTCTCGAGCCACTTAAATAAAGCCCGTATGACTCCGATACCACGGACTCTGCCTCTCATTTTATTGAGCTATTCTTATTGTCATTTAATGTATAGAAAAATAGTCTCGGTAATTTTATTTACCACAGTTGGAATATTAATTAAAAAATAATTAGTGTCCAGCACCTACTCCAATTTAATGTAGACTGGAGTTGGAATAATAAATAATAATTAGTGTCCAGCACCTACTCCAATTTAATGTAGACTGGAGTTGGAATATTAATTAATAAATAATTAGTGGCCAGCACCTACTCCAATTTTATGTAGACTGGAGTTGGAATATTAATTAATAATTAATTAGTGTCCAGCACCTACTCCAATTTAATGTAGACTGGAGTTGGAATAATAATAAATAATTAATTAGTGTCCAGCACCTACTCAAATTTAATGTAGACTGGAGATGGAATAATAATTAATAATTAATTAGTGTCCAGCACCAAATCAAACTTTATGTAGACTGGAGTTGGAATATTAATTAATAATTAATTAGTGTCCAGCACCTACTCCAATTTAACGTAGACTGGAGTTGGAATAATAATAAATAATTAGTGTCCAGCACCTACTCAAATTTAATGTAGACTGGAGTTGGAATAACAATTAATAATTAATTAGTGTCCAGCACCAAATCAAACTTTATGTAGACTGGAGTTGGAATAATAATAAATAATTAATTAGTGTCCAGCACCTACTCAAATTTAATGTAGACTGGAGTTGGAATAAAAATAATTAATTAGTGTCCAGCACCTACTCCAATTTAATGTAGACTGGAGTTGGAATATTAATTATTAATTAGTGCCCAGCACCTACTCCAATTTAATGTAGACTGGACAGGGCCGGCTCTAGGCTCATGGTGGCCCTGTGCAGGGAGCGTAGGTGGGGGCCCCGGAAGAGGGGGTCCGGACCCTCATGGACATCGATTCGCCAAAATGTTATGGGTGACAAAAGCGACATGTCACTCCCTTTCACACCCAGTGACATCACAGGCGTGTCTAACCTTGGACTTTCGACGGCCTCCTTTTTACTGCTTGAGGTGTTATGGAAAGAGCAAGAAATGGAGACAACAGAAAAGTAAACAAAGCTCCATGGGCCCTCTTTAGTTTCTGTTCTCTCTGTCAGTCAGTCTCTCTCTCTGTCAGTCTCTGTCAGTCAATCTCTCTCTCAGTCAGTCTCTCTCTCTGTCAGTCTCTCTCTCTGTCAGTCTTTCTCTCTCTGACAGTCTCTCTCTCAGCCAGTAAGTCTCCCAGTCTCTCTCTCTCTCTCTCTCTCTTAGTCTCTCTCTCTGTCAGCCAGTCTCGCTCTCTCCCAGTCAGTCTCTCTCTCTCTCCCAGTCAGTCAGTCTCTCTCAGTCAGTCATTCTCTCTCTACCTCAGTCAGTCTCTCTCTCTCTCTCCCTGTCAGTCCCCCTCTCAGTCAGTCTCTCTCTCTCTCTCTGTCAGTCTCTCTCAGTCAGTCAGTCTCTCTCAGTCAGTCAGTCTCTCTCGCAGTCAATCAGTCTATCTCTCTCAGTCAGTCAGTCTCTGCCTCTCTCTCTGTCAGTCAGTATCTCTCTACCTCAGTCAGTCAGTATCTCTCTACCTCAGTCAGTCTCTCTCTCTGCCAGTCAGTCTCACTCTCAATCAGTCTCTCTCTCTCTGTTAGTCAGTCAGTCACTCTCTTAGTCAGCCAATCTTGCTCTCTCTCTCTGTCAGTTTCCTAGCCAGTCAGTCTTTCAGTCAGTCAGTATTCAGTCTCTGAGTCAGTCAGTCAGTCAGTCTCTCTCTCTCTCAACTCTCTCTCTCTCTCCATTCTCTCTCTCAACTCTGTCCACTCCATCTCCACTGTCTCTCCACTCTGTCTCCACTGTCTCTCCACTTTCTCTCTCTCTACTCTCTCTCCACTCTCTCTCCACTATCTCCCTCCACTGTCTCCCTCCACTCTCTCTACTCTCTCTCCACTCTCCCCCCACTCTCTCCCCACTCTCTCTCCACTCTCTCCACCCTCTCTCCCTTCACACTCTCTCTCTACTTTCTCTCCACTCTCTCTTTCTCTCCCTCTCTCCCTCCACTCTCTCACTCCACTCTCTCACTCTCTCTCTCACTCTCTCTCTCACTCTCTCTCTCACTCTCTGTCTCACTCTCTTTCCACCCTCTATATACTCTCTCCACCCTCTTTCTACTCTCTCCACTCCCTCTCCACTCTCTCTCCACTCTCTCCCTCCACTCTCTCTCCACTGTCTCTCCACTCTCTATCTCCTCTCTCTCTCTCCTCTCTCTCTCTCTCCTCTCTCTCTCCACTCTCTCTCTCCTCTCTCTCTCCACTCTCTCTCTCTCCACTCTCTCTCTCTCTCGCCACTCTCTCTCTCTCTCTCTCTCTCTCTCCACTCTCTCTCCACTCTCTCTCTCCACTCTCTCTCTCCACTCTCAACTCTCTCTCTCTACACTGTCTCTCTCTCCACTTTCTCTCTCTCTCTCCACTGTCTAGCTCCACTCCCTCCACTCTCTCTCTCTCTCTCTCTCTCTCTCTCTCTCTCTCTCTCTCTCTCTCTCCACTCTCTCCACTCTCTCTCTTCACTGTCTCTCTCACCACTTTCTCTCTCTCTCTCCACTCTCTCTCCACTCTCTATCCACTGTCTAGCTCCACTTTCTCTCCACTCTCTCTCTCTACTCTTTCTCCACTCTCTCTCTCTACTCTCTCTCCACTCTCTCTCCCTCCACTCTCTCTCCCTCCACTCTCTCTCCCTCCACTCTCTCTCCACTCTCTCTCTACTCTCTCTCCACTGTCTTTCTCTCCACTCTCTCTCCACTGTCTCCCTCAACTCGCTCTCTCTCCACTCTCTTGCTCACTCTCTCCACTGTCTCCATGCTCTCTCCACTCTCTCTCTCTCCACTGTCTAGCTCCACTCTCTCGCCACTCTCTCTCTCTCTCTACTCTCTCTCTACTCTCTCTCCATGCTCTCTCTCCACTCTCTCTCTCCACCCTCTCTCCCTCCACTCTCTCTCTCCACTCTCTCTCTCCACTCTCTCTCTCCACTCTCTCCACTGTCTTTCTCTCCACTCTCTCTACTCTCTCTCTCCACTGACTCTCTCTCTCTACTCTCTCGCTACTCTCTCTCTCCACTCTATACTCTCTCTCCACTGCCTCACTCCACTCTTTCTCCACTCTCTCTCCACTCTCTCTCTCCACCTCTCTCTCCACCCTCTCTCTCCACCCTCACTCTCTCTCCACTCTCGCTCTCTACTCTCACTCTCTACTCTCGCTCTCTACTCTCGCTCTCTACTCTCGCTCTCTACTCTCGCTCTCTACTCTCTCTCCACACTCTCTCTCCACACTCTCTCTCTCCACCCTCTCCCACTCTCTCTCACAAAGTAGTGTGCGTTCCATGGGCATCCGCAGAAATGTTTCCGGGGGGGGCACATTTTTAACTTCATCTCCATCCCCCTTGCACCCTTCTCCCCTCTGCCTTGCAGCACCCTTCTCAAGCCCTCCCCCTTGCACCCATCTACCCCTCCCCCTTGCACCCTTCTCCACCTCCGCCTTGCACCCTTTTCTACCTTGCACCATTCTCCCCTCTGCCTTGCACCCTTCTCCCCTCTGCCTTGCACCCTTCTCCCCTCTGCCTTGCACCCTTCTCCGATCTGCCTTGCACCCTTCTCCCCTCTGTTTTGCACCCTTCTCCCCTCTGTTTTGCACCCTTCTCCCCTCTGCCTTGCACCCTTCTCCTCTCTGCCTTGCACCCTTCTCCCCTCTGCCTTGCACCCTTCTCCCCTCTGCCTTGCACCCTTCTCCTCTCTGCCTTGCAGCCTTCTCTACCGTGCACCCTTCTCCTCTCTGCCTTGCACCCTTCTCCTCTCTGCCTTGCACCCTTCTCCCCTCCCCGTGGCACCCTTCTCCTCTCCACCTTGCACCCTTCTCCCCTCCGCCTTGCACCCTTCTCCCCCTCCCCGTTGCACCATTCTCCCCTCTTCCTTGCACCCTTCTCCTCTCCACCTTGCACCCTTCTCCTCTCTGCCTTGCACCCTTCTCCCCTCTGCCTTGCACCCTTCTCCCCTCTGCCTTGCACCCTTCTCCTCTCTGCCTTGCACCCTTCTCACCTCTGCCTTGCACCCTTCTCCCCTCTGCCTTGCACCCTTCTCCTCTCTGCCTTGCACCCTTCTCCCCTCCGCCTTGCACCCTTCTCCCCTCCACCTTGCACCCTTCTCCCCTCCGCCTTGCACCCATCTCCCCCTCCCCGTTGCACCATTCTCCCCTCTTCCTTGCACCCTTCTCCCCTCTGCCTTGCACCCTTCTCCTCTCTGCCTTGCACCCTTCTCCCCTCTGCCTTGCACCTTCTCCCCTCTGCCTTGCACCCTTCTCCTCTCTGCCTTGCACCCTTCTCCCCTCTGCCTTGCACCCTTCTCCCCCCCGCCTTGCACCCTTCTCCTCTCTGCCTTGCATCCTACTCCCCTCTGCCTTGCACCCTTCTCCTCTCTGCCTTGTAACCTTCTACCCTCTGCCTTGCAACCTTCTCCCCTCTGCCTTGCACCCTTCTCTACCGTGCACCCTTTCTACTCTCTGCTTTGCACCCTTCTCCCCTCTGCCTTGCACCCTTCTCCCCTCCGCCTTGCTCCCTTCTCTACTTTGCACCCTTCTCTACCTTGCACCCTTCTCTACCTTGCACCCTTCTCCTCTCTGCCTTCCACCTTTCTCCCCTCTGCCTTGCACCCTTCTCCTCTCTGCCGTGCACCCTTCTCCTCTCTGCCTTGCGCCCTTCTCCTCTCTGCCTTGCGCCCTTCTCCTCTCTGCCTTCCGCCCTTCTCCCCTCTGCCTTGCACCCTTCTCCCCTCTGCCTTGCACCCTTCTCCCCCTCCGCCTGGACTCCAAAACGTAAGCTGATCACTTTCTTCAAACAAAATAATTTTGACCCAATAGACAAGCTTTTTATTTTTAGTAAATGCATGGCAGGTGCTCTACTATCAGTTTGCAGTTTTCATCCAGTATCCATATGTACTCTGGCTATACAAGGAAAGTGCCACCATCCCAAGCCAAGGATGCACACTAAATACTAAGAACTACCAACAATATATCGGCCAAACAAGGGTGGGCAGAGAGCACATCATCCTCACATGCATTCATGTTTTAATGAGGATGCTTTTCTCTCACAATAAAATTAATGTTTGTACAAATGCCATTTTGACACCTCTATGTGCTGTACATAACGATTGTCACTGTAACTCAGCTTACCGAACTCAGAGGGAAGGTTGACTTGGTACACCGAGAGAATAACAAATGACTCGTAGGACTTAAACAGATGTCAGGGTGAGCGTGAAACGGACTACGATAAAGCAAGCAATTAAAATTGTATTTTGTTTAAAAGAACCATGACTTGTCGGAAAACACAATTTCTATTATGTATAAAAGTTCCTAAAAATGTCACAGTGATTACAAACTATATTACACAGGCACGTATGTTGGAGAAAGGACCTACAGGCTGTCTGAACAGAGATCAGATAATCTTCCCTTACTTGCAGGCCCGTTATCCCATTCCACCGAGACCTTTGTTTCACCTTTCAACAATAAAAATACACTTACTCACTGTCTCGTTCCTTGTCCCAAACTTGGTGGCTGAGGAAGCGCTTCTGCATCTGGAGCGTTCTTTCTAATAATTATAATTCACCATGGGCCAACCTGTGCACAATCACATAGCAGAACACTGCGTCTTCGCCACATGCCAGCATGCCAGCTCTCCACATTTACCGAGGCGCACTCAAGAGGGGTGTGCAAATCGCTTTCACTTTCGCAATGTTAGACATGCGTAGTCGAGCCGGCTAAAATCATCCAGAAAATGTAAGCATGCTTTTAAAATGCTGATGTGGTAACAGAGCCAGCTTCAACACTGTAATTGTGTCTTTAGATAACTTGTAGGGGAGGCAGGGAAGCAGTTTTTTTAAGGGTGCCACAATCACATTAGGAGGTCGACAGCCCATGTAGGCCCCCAAACCCTGACAACCCCTCACCCCTCACAGACAGCCCTGGCCTCCTCCGTTCTCAAAGGAATAGTGCCCAGAGGAGAATTGACCATCCTAGGGCCCCCACCCCCTCCTCTTTCCGGGCCTGGCTCGTGGCTTTGACTGAAGAGAAACAATGGAAGTTGATACTTTGTTTCTCTTCAGTCAAAGGTCAGCAGCGCGAGGAGCGAGGAGCAGGCTGCAGACAGCAGCAGCTGCTTTAGAGAGAGAGAGACAGCTCTCTTCCGAGAGCTCAGCTGAGGGGCCCCCTTCATCGACAGGAGACGTGGCGGCCCCTGGGGTTTGGTGGCCCTGTGCAGGTGCACAGTTTGCACATGCCTAGGGCCGGCCCTGGACTGGAGTTGGAATATTTATTATTACATAATTAGTGTCCAGCACCTACTCCAATTTAATGTAGACTGGAGTTGGAATATTAATTAATAATTAATTAGTGTCCAGCACCGACTCCAATTTAATGTAGACTGGAGTTTGAATAATAATTAATAATTAATTAGTGTCCAGCACCTACTCAAATTTTATGTAGACTGGAGTTGGAATTTTAATTAATAATTAATTAGTGTCCAGCACCTACTCCAAATTAATGTAGACTGGAGTTGGAATATTAATTATTACATAATTAGTGTCCAGCACGTACTCCAATTTAATGTAGAATGGAGTTGGAATATTAATTAATAATTATTTAGTGTTCAGCACCTACTCCAATTTAATGTAGACTGGAGTTGGAATAATAATTATTACATAATTAGTGTCTAGCACCTACTCCAATGTAATGTAGACTGGAGCTGGAATAATATTTAAAAATTAATTAGTGTCCAGCACCTACTCCAATTTAATGTAGACTGGAGTTGGAATATTAATTATTACATAATTAGTGTTCAGCACCTACTCCAATTTAATGTAGACTGGAGTTGGAATAATAATTAATAATTGTCCCGCACCTACTTCAATTTCATGTAGACTGGAGTTGGAATATTATTTAAAAATTAATTAGTGTCCAGCATCTACTCCAATTTAATGTAGACTGGAGTTGGAATAATAATTAATTAGTGTCCAGCACCTACTCCAATTTAATGTAGACTGGAGTTGGAATATTTATTAATAATTAGTGTCCAGCACCTACTCCAATGTAATGTAGACTGGAGTTGGAATATTAATTATACCATAATTACTGTCCAGCACTTACTCCAATTTAATGTAGACTGGATTTGGAATATTGATAATTAAATTATTTGTGTCCAGCACCTACTCCAAATTATTGTAGACTGGAGTTGGAATATTAATTAATATTTAATTAGTGTCCAGCACCTACTCCAATTTAATGTAGACTGGAGTTGGGATAATAATAATTAATTAATTAGTGTCCAGCACCTACTCAAATTTAATGTAGACTGGAGTTGGAATATTAATTATTAATTAGTGCCCAGCACCTACTCCAATTTAATGTAGACTGGAGTTGGAATATTTATTATTACATAATTAGTGTCCAGCACCTACTCCAATTTAATGTTGACTGGAGTTGGAATATTAATTATTAATTAGTGTCCAGCACCTACTCCAATTTAAGGTAGACTGGAGTTGGAATATTAATTATTACATAATTAGTGTCCAGCACCTACTCCAAATTAATGTAGACTGGAGTTGGAATATTAATTAATATTTAATTAGTGTCCAGCACCTACTCCAATTTAATGTAGACTGGAGTTGGAATAATAATTAATAATTAATTAGTGTCCAGCACCTGCTCCAATTTAATGTAGACTGGAGTTGGAATAATAATTAATAATTAGTGTCCAGCACCAAATTTTATGTAGACTGGAGTTGGAATATTAATTATTACATAATTAGTGTCCAGCACCTACTCCAATTTAATGTTGACTGGAGTTGGAATATTAATTATTAATTAGTGTCCAGCACCTACTCCAATTTAATGTAGACTGGAGTTGGAATATTAATTAATTAGTGTCCAGCACCTACTCCAATTTAATGTAGACTGGAGTTGGAATAATAATAAATAATTAATTAGTGTCCAGCACCTACTCCAATTTAATGTACACTGGAGTTGGAATAATAATTAATATTTAATTAGTGTCCAGCACCAAATCAAATTTTATGTAGACTGGGGTTGGAATATTAATTAATAATTAATTAGTGTCCAGCACCTACTCCAATTTAATGTAGACTAGAGTTGGAATATTAATTATTACATAATTAGTGTCCAGCACCTACTACAATTTAATGTAGACTGGAGTTGGAATATTAATAATTAATTAGTGTCCAGCACCTACTCCAATTTAATGTAGACTGGAGTTGGAATAACAATTAATATTTAATTAGTGTCCAGCACCTACTCCAATTTAATGTAGACTGGAGTTGGAATAATAATTAATAATTAATTAGTGTCCAGCACCTACTCCAATTTAATGTAGACTGGAGTTGGAATATTAATTAATAATTAATTAGTGTCCAGCACCTACTCCAAATTAATGTAGACTGGAGTTGGAATATTAATTAATATTTAATTAGTGTCCCGCACCTACTCCAATTTAATGTAGACTGGAGTTGGAATAATAATTATTAATTAGTGTCCAGCACCTACTCCAATTTAATGTAAACTGGAGTTGGAATATTATTTAAAAATTAAGTAGTGTCCAGCACCTACTCAAATTTTATGTAGACTGGAGTTGGAATATTAATTATTACATAATTAGTGTTCAGCACCTACTCAAATTCAATGTAGAGTGGAATTGGAATAATAATTAATAATTTAGTGTCCCGCACCTACTTCAATTTCATGTAGACTGGAGTTGGAATATTATTTAAAAATTAATGAGTGTCCAGCACCTACTCCAATTTAATGTAGACTGGAGTTGGAATAATATTTAATAATTAATTAGTGTCCAGCACCTACTCCAATTTAATGTAGACTGGAGTTGGAATAATAATAAATAATTAATTAGTGTCCAGCACCTACTTCAATTTCATGTAGACTGGAGTTGGAATATTATTTAAAAATTAGTGTCCAGCACCTACTCCAATTTAATGTAGACTGGAGTTGGAATAATAATTAATAATTAATTAGTGTCCAGCACCTACTCCAATTTACTGTAGACTGGAGTTGGAATAATAATTAATAATTAATTAGTGTCCAGCACCTACTCCAATTTAATGTAGACTGGAGTTGGAATATTTATTAATAATTAGTGTCCAGCACCTACTCCAATTTAATGTAGACTGGAGTTGGAATATTAATTATACCATAATTACTGTCCAGCACTTACTCCAATTTAATGTAGACTGGATTTGGAATATTAATAATTAAATTATTTGTGTCCAGCACCTACTCCAAATTAATGTAGACTGGAGTTGGAATATTAATTAATATTTAATTAGTGTCCAGCACCTACTCCAATTTAATGTAGACTGGAGTTGGAATAATAATTAATAATTAATTAGTGTCCAGCACCTACTCCAATTTAATCTAGACTGGAGTTGGAATAACAATTAATAATTAATTAGTGTCCAGCACCTACTCCAATTTAATGTAGACTGGATTTGGAATAATAATTAATAATTAGTGTCCAGCACCAAATCAAATTTTATGTAGACTGGAGTTGGAATATTAATTAATAATTAATTAGTGTCCAGCACCTACTCCAATTTAATGTAGACTGAAGTTGGAATAATAATAAATAATTAGTGTTCAGCACCTACTCCAATTTAATGTAGACTGGAGTTGGAATATTAATTATTACATAATTAGTGTCTAGCACCTACTCCAATGTAATGTAGACTGGAGTTGGAATATTAATTAATAATTAATTAGTGTCCAGCACCTACTCCAATTTAATGTAGACTGGAGTTGGAATAATAATAAATAATTAGTGTCCAGCACCTACTCCAATTTAATGTAGACTGGAGTTGGAATATTAATTAATAATTAATTAGTGTCCAGCACCTACTCCAATTTAATGTAGACTGGAGTTGGAATAATATTTAATAATTAATTAGTGTCCAGCACCTACTCCAATTTAATGTAGACTGGAGTTGGAATAATAATAAATAATTAATTAGTGTCCAGCACCTACTTCAATTTCATGTAGACTGGAGTTGGAATATTATTTAAAAATTAATTAGTGTCCAGCACCTACTCCAATTTAATGTAGACTGGAGTTGGAATAATCATTATTAATTATTTAGTGTCCAGCACCTACTACAATTTAATGTAGACTGGAGTTGGAATATTAATTATTACATAATTAGTGTCCAGCACCTACTCCAAATTAATGTAGACTGGAGTTGGAATATTAATTAATATTTAATTAGTGTCCAGCACCTACTCCAATTTAATGTAGACTGGAGTTGGAATAATAATTATTAATTAGTGTCCAGCACCTACTCCAATTTAATGTAAACTGGAGTTGGAATAATAATTAATAATTAATTCGTGTCCAGCACCTACTCAAATTTTATGTAGACTGGAGTTGGAATATTAATTAATAATTAATTAGTGTCCAGCACCTACTCCAATTTTATGTAGACTGGAGTTGGAATATTAATTATTACATAGTGTCCAGCACCTACTCCAATTGAATGTAGAATGGAGTTGGAATATTAATTAATAATTAATTAGTGTTCAGCACCTACTCCAATTTAATGTAGACTGGAGTTGGAATATTAATTATTACATAATTAGTGTCTAGCACCTACTCCAATGTAATGTAGACTGGAGTTGGAATATTATTTAAAAATTAATTAGTGTCCAGCACCTACTCCAATTTAATGTAGACTGAAGTTGTAATAGTAATTATTACATAATTAGTGTTCAGCACCTACTCCAATTTAATGTAGACTGGAGTTGGAATAATAATTAATAATTAATTAGTGTCCCGCACCTACTTCAATTTCATGTAGACTGGAGTTGGAATATTATTTAACAATTAATTAGTGTCCAGCACCTACTCCAATTTAATGTAGACTGGAGTTGGAATAATATTTAATAATTAATTAGTGTCCAGCACCTACTCCAATTTAATGTAGACTGGAGTTGGAATAATAATAAATAATTAATTAGTGTCCAGCACCTACTTCAATTTCATGTAGACTGGAGTTGGAATATTATTTAAAAATTAATTAGTGTCCAGCACCTACTCCAATTTAATGTAGACTGGAGTTGGAATAATAATTAATAATTAGTGTCCAGCACCTACTCCAATTTATTGTAGACTGGAGTTGGAATAATAATTAATAATTAATTAGTGTCCAGCACCTACTCCAATTTAATGTAGACTGGAGTTGGAATATTTATTAATAATTAATTAGTGTCCAGCACCTACTCCAATTTAATGTAGACTGGGGTTGGAATATTAATTATTACATAATTACTGTC
Organism: Lissotriton vulgaris; assembly: GCF_964263255.1. NCBI lineage: Eukaryota > Metazoa > Chordata > Amphibia > Caudata > Salamandridae > Lissotriton > Lissotriton vulgaris. The sequence goes on along the minus strand of NC_141698.1, from coordinate 1,013,987,507 downwards.
CAGCACTTACTCCAATTTAATGTAGACTGGATTTGGAATATTAATAATTAAATTATTTGTGTCCAACATATACTCAAATGTTATATACATTGAAAAATTGTTATGTAATAAGATTGTTACATTATAGTAAGATAATAATAAAAATAGTTCAACATGATTGTACAAACATTGTTTTTATTTATTTATTTTTCACAAATAAAAACTTTTTTCATAACAATTTTTTTTTAATGACATTTGGTTTTTAAGATCATATTTTCTAAACACAATGATAAGCAAATATACGGAAGCATTATTTATTTTTGAAATTATTGTTATTAATATGTAAAAAAAAAAATTTCTTTTACATATTGTACTTTCAGAAAAAAATGTAGAAATAACAAATGTTTTTCTCAAATATCATTTTTTCAGCTTCATATCTAAACATCAAACATTTATAATATAAGTCACACAATTTTTTACACATTTTTTACATTATTATAATTTGTGACAATGTAGTTATATTTCTATACATTGTTAAAATAAATATTATTGTTTTCATAATATTTATTACATTCATATACATATTTGTTAATCAAGTCATAGTAGGATTAAAGTAAATATTTTTTCACAATAATAGCAACTTTTGGTGTATTTTTGGCTATTTAGTTAAGTATTGATATTATATTTTATACTTGGGACTATTTTATTGCATTTGTGTTCTTTATTTTGTAACCGGGTTCGGTCCTTTTGGGTTATTTGGATGAAGAGCTGATCGCGGTTGGGAGACACTTCACATCGCTTCAAGTAAGGTTTATTTTATATGTTTTATGTGTATTTTAATGATGTTTTGAGACTAGTGACCTTATATTTAGTGTTGTTTAATGTGAAGGAGTTATGTATTAGATTTCGAAAACAAATAATTCCTTATGGTATATACAAGTAGTGTTAATCATTATTTATAGAGTTAATTTTTGTCTTTTACGGTATATCTAAAAGTGAAATCATCTATTTTAATATGTTTGTACATAATTATTTGCCAATTTATGTGGGTGGGAATGTCTGTTTTACATGTTTTTTTCATAGGTGTACGCTACATCGGAAGTTCCGTTTTTTTTAAAGGAAGTGTTTGTTTGTTTTATTCACCACTGCTTTACAAACACTTCTTTACATTTTTCGGTTTTCCTGGAGCGATTCTTTCTTTTTTCTACTTTTTCATGGTTCTTCGATGGGTGTGCACAACGTGAATTTCTTATTTTGGGAACAGTTGTATTTTTACATATTTTTTTGGGTTACTTTTGCACTACCTGGATTACTTTGGTGGAGAAGGAAGTTATTGGATTGACAACATGATTGGTAAGTCCTTGCTTTCTTATCTTGTGTGGGTGGGTAATGTTATTTTTATTATGGAATTGTTTTCTACTTGTAATTTAGTTTTAATGTGTGCATATATTAGAAGAATATCTCTATATATTGCATACATTAAATACTTTAGAAGCTCACCTTTGATATTTTTGCATACTTAGGTGATAGTTTTAGTGTTTTATAAAATTTTGGAAATTAATCAGAGTAGTGTTTTGGCAATGATGTTTAAGTATTCTATGCCTTTTGTACTGGGGTACAGTTTTACTTGTTCTTCTAGGTATTTGTGCATTTGTTTATTTTGCTTTGATGTTTTAGGGACAAGTTCAGTTACAGATTGGTCCATTCTGAATTCCTGGTAGCTCTGTTCTTTCTGTAGGCATTTAATGAAATGTTCTAGAGTAGGTTTTGTTCTGCCAGTTGATTGTACAAATGCATTGTGCCAACCTTCTACTGCATTGTTAGTTTTTGATTCTCCATTAAGGGTACTTCTGTAAACGTTCCACCAGGGTATTAGGAATTTGGGATTTCGTCTGTGGCCAGATCTGTGGAGTCTGCCTACCCAGGTGTCTTCAAAGTAGTCGAGAAATGGACTTAATTTAGCTTCATTTTGTTTGTAGAAGGGGCTGTCTATAAGAATATTGTAGTGTTCAGCTACGTCTGTTTCTGGGACATAAGCAAGTGCAATGAGTTTTTTAATTTGGAAAGCAAAAGATGAGTTTGTAGCATATTCGACACTTAGGGTAGTTTTTTGAAGATGTCTCCATAAACACTGGTTTAAATGATAATAGCAGCCTTGAATGCAGGTATGGGGGTGGATTTTTAGGATAGTTGAGAGCATTGCTTGCTCAAAATCAAGAATGATTTTTTCTGGAGAAAAATCATTTGTCTTTTGTTTAATAATATTTAATAATTCCATATATGTGGAATTATTTTTGTTTGGTAATAGTGCATATAGTAATGGTATGTTGCAGTTGTGGTACAGGCCATGTATTGTGTATAATTGGAAAAATGGTTTGGGACAGATGTTAAATGTTCCATCCATCATCCAATATTGGCTTTGCTGAAGTTTAACTAAATTCATATTGGTACCAAAAATTATAAGCCTTTTGTCATTGTTTTCGTTGTCGTAAACTATAAATGGTTGTTTGTTTAAAGTTATTATTTGGTTTGCAGTTAAGTTTATATCATGATATGTTCTGGGAGATGGTGTTGTAGCAGTAGTAGCTTTTTTAGTTCGTGCTATAGTTCTTTTTAAGGAGAGAATATTTGGCATTTGGGTTGTGGCAGTTTTAGGGATTTTAGGAATGGCTTCTTTTAATATGACATTTGTTTGCTTTTGGGAACCTGTACTAGCTTCTTTTATATTTTCCAAAGCTGTTCTAACTTCTATTTCAGTAACATTAGGTGGATGATTATGTTCCCTAGTATACAGTACTGTAGCTTCTCTAGTTGTTGCTCTTCCATAGCACTTGTTAGAATAATATTTACAACATTTCCAATTAACTTTCATGCCATATTGCTTTTCTTGTGTATAAGTGTAACCCATGTAGCATAGTAATAGTTTTCCTTTCTGGCTGGTCACAAATTCGGCTCCTTCAGTCATTTTGTACTTTGTATATCTATAAAATATATATATAATAGTTAATGTCAAATAAAATGTGAAAACTTATCTAAGTTAGTGATAAGTAGGAATGTATATACTTACGTGTTTTAGAATTCACTGCAAAATTAGGAGTTGCTTTCTTCCTTAGTTGGGGATACTTGTTTGTGATGTTGTTGTAGCTGTTATGAAAAACATGAAAGTAGTATATTATTAATAAATGTTTCTGTATATTTACAATGTTAGAGCTAATTTGTACTACAAAAGTGTCTATTATTAACATTGTGAAGATACTTACATATTTTTTTTGCTTGGTCTTTGCCAGTATAGTTGTTTCTTCAGCTTCTGGAGAGTAGTTTGTAGTGTTATCTTAAAAAAATAAGGCACATATGTGTTAGAATAATCACCATGTTGGTAGGTTTTTTTACAGAATATCTGGTAATTATGTTCTTTAATATACGGATGTATGACGTTACAACGCATACTTTTACTCCGCATACCATTACAACGCGGTATTTACAACGCATACCGTTACAACGCATAGCGCTTTGGGGTGCTGGATAGTGGTAAGTATAATTTACTATTCTAACTCCAGTCCCCGTGGACCCTAGGGAAGGTGTTGGATAGTAAATTAAACTTACCTCTTATCCTAGAGTGCCCCCCAGCGCTATGCGTTGTAATGGTATGCGTTGTAATGCCTGCGTTGTAGTGGTAGTGCGTTGTAAAAAATGCGTTGTAACAGGTGCATACCTTAATATACTTACTTTGTGATTAGTATATGTATTATTCCGAATGTGGAGTTCTGTATAATGTCTGTATATCTATTAGTAGTGTTTGCTCTGTAAAACAACCATATATAATACAAAATGATTAGAACAAGTGAAAACGTTTGTATGTGTTTCCCACATTTATTTCAGTTGAATAATACTTACTTAGTAAAATGTTATGTAGAAATAGTACTGATGTCCTTAGTTCATTAGTAGTGCAGTTTTCAGTAGTAGAATCTACAGAAAAAAAAGCAATATGTGGGAAAAAAGTCATTCTTTCTGTGTGTTTAGATTTATGTGCACATAATGAAACACTGTCAATTTACTTACATAGTTATTAAAATCTGTATTCCTATGCTTTTGTTCACAGTAATTTTGTGTAGAATATTCAGTAGTCGTAGTATCTAAACAAAAAGTTTTATATAATTATTTAGCATGTTAAGTAGTATGAATAGCAAAGGGGCACTGGTTATTTAGCAGGTAAGTAAGTAGTAGTAGCAAATAATGCAGTTTCTAATTTATGTACTTACTTAGAAGATGTAATTGTAGGTTGATAGTCTGGTTCTTCTAGTTGTTGTGCAGCAATTCTGATAGAGATGAATCTCCTTCAGTGACTTTTAGCAAGTAGTTTGTGCTTAGATTTTAATTGTTTATATAGGGGAGTGTCATTAGTAATTAGTTTGCTATTGGTTCATTTAAAAAATTAGGTTTGTTATTGGTTAGTTAGTATATTTGAATTTCAGTTGTGATTACTTTGTAATAGAAGTGAAAAACCAAAAACATTATAAAATTATAAACACTAGCATAGAATATATTTATATGTGTAGGTGATATAATTATACAAATAGTATATTTTTTAAGAATTAATAGTGTGACTATAGTGTTAATTTAAGTAGTGTGTGTTTATTTAGATGTTAAAACATATAAAACGTTAATTAATTCTGCAAACAGATGCATATAAAAAGTCGATATAGCTGATAATCCGATTTTGTTGTGCACGATATTTTTGATGTTGATATTATAGTTCATGTCTATATATTTTGTAGAAAGCGATATTTTTTTTACTGATGTTAAAGTAGTCGATATAAAAGGAAACGATGTTTGTGTATGTCGATATTAAAAAAAAAAAAAAACATCGATATTTGTGTATATATCTAGTTAAGTATAGGAAGCCGATATTAGTGATTTCGATATTTTTGTTCCGATATTTTTGTATGTCGATATTCTGAATTTCGATAATTTGTCAGACATTCGATTTTTCAAAGCTGATCCGGCTACTTAGGTATATCTACCCACATAAGAAAGTAGACCATGATAGGAGATAAGGGGGTTTTATCACTCCAGGCCTTTTTCCCAACCCTCCTGTCTCTTCTTGGTATGTTTGATACTTAGATCAACCAAAAAAGGGAATTTTGTAAAGAAAGAATAAAAGAAAAAAATACTACAGAATGGTCCATGTAAGTATTGAAGCCTCCTTACATGATGGGTTCGAGGAGGGAAGATGGAGACGTAATGTTTTGTCTACTGGTGAGAAATCAAAGATGTGCTGTCCTTTTGTTTCACCCATACTTCAAAATACTGGGGAGCAGCAGCTTCTACAATAGAACGATCACAGGTACATATCCTTAGAATTGGATATCTAACCACTTCGAACTGGAACTGGATTCTTCCTTTGGCTTTAACTCGGAATACCTCCAAACTGTGCTTTGTAAGTCATTATGGACTGTTCTAACACTTATCATGGGAGCTAGGTAATGACAGCTGTTGACATTAAGAGCCACTCTGGAGAAAGTAATGAACACATTTAAAAAACGTCTTGTATTTTGTATAGAAGTGGATATTTTCAACATGACTAATTTTGCAATTCGCTGGGCAGAACAAAAAAAGTCCATAAATCTTAAAACAACTTTAGTTTAAAAACAGTACGCTACATAATTAAGTTTCTAAAGCTAAAAAATTGGGAATCCCTGAAACCATATAAAACAAGGTTCTTGTCTAAATGAACACTGCTTTCAGGAAAAACCAGCATCATCATCCATTTAAAAAAGTGGGCAAACTCAAAAATTCAGGGTGGAGTGACTTGCCTTTGCTCTACAATCCTTGAATAATCACAATGCATGCATCCACACGATAAAGTTTCAGTGATCAACAAGAACCCCATAAAATCATGCTCAACATACTATTTACTAACCATCCGTGCACCTCTCCCATTGTGCATGAGCAGTCTTGGATGAATGCATGCTTTTGTTTGAAGAAGAAATCAGGCACCTACTAGAAACGTGTGTGATGGGAATACAGAGTTATAAGCTAGAAATTCATTCCCACAACCCACCATACAGAAATAGGCCAATATTTTGTTTCTACAGAGAAACTTAACAGAGTACCAATTGGTAAATTCAATTGCATATTCGGCTTTCTTGGTTACAGTTTAAAGGAGTGTGAGAAGCATAGCCATATCACTGCATCAACAAACAGGTTACCAAGAAGCCACCCGGTTACCAAGACCTCAAAATAGTTGCGGACCGGTGAGAGGAAATCTTAACATAGTAGAATGTACACATACGCAGCACTCATCAGCAGGGAGTCTATTTCACATTGGCTCCTTGCCTACTTCACACTTGAAATACATGAAAGTGGCACCTTTGTAAGAGATGTTTTTCCAACAAATATTTTTCAGAACCATTTGTTCTTCTTTGGTTTGTTGATGGCACACTAGTTTAGAATTTTGAACTCTTGAAAAGTTTCTAAGTGTGCTGCTTGTTGTCTGAAGTCTGGAGCCTTTGCCTGGGACCAGGGAATTCTCCTTTATTTCAACTGCCTTTTACCTGGTTTTTGTTCACCCATAATGGTGCTGGTATTTTCTTAGCCCTCTCTTTCTGTATTTTGTACACTCTTGCATGTTGTCCATGATGCTTTTGGCATCATTAAGGTAAGACTGTTAAGAACTCCTTCGACCCAGAACTAATGTGGAAAGTGTTCTTAATTTAATAATAAGATGCCATCAGACAACACAAACACATACACACGGATCACAATGCACAAGGCTGTTACTATTTAATTAAGTCACAACACAGCAGGATAAGCTGAAAAGCCAGCTAGCCATTTCTTGGATAACCTACCGGCCCTTTCTTCTACTGATGGTACTAAGCCTCCCGGTCACAGCAGGACATACAGTACTCTATCCAATGATTGAACTACTTTATATGGATCAGGACATGTGTAAACCCCTTTGGCAAATTTAGAGTTTACTAGATGAAATGGAGCACAGTTGTGTATTTGTCACAGATGCTGCTTTGCATGACAACCATGAGGGTCTGGTTAGCTTATTTTTTTAAGCAATCCTATAGAGTGAGCCATGGATTAGCTTCAACATCCCCAAATTAAAAGGCACCAAGACAATGGTCATCTATACTACTATTATAAAGAGAGAAGGCTGTCCTTTGAGCCAGGTAAACTCGAAAAGTACACCACCAATCTAAACACCCAGGACATCTATGAAAACCTCAGGGCAAGCAGAAGGACATAGGCTATATAAAAATAAAAAATATACGTTATTTAAAACATTTACGAATAAAAATAAAGTAGTCCCTAAAAAGTAGCGCCGGCCACGACGTCTGCGTGATGACATCAGGAGCTCGGGGAGGAGCGGCGTCAGTGCTTTTCTTTACTTTTCACGGCCGGGTCTACACACGTCTGCAACTCTGCATGACTGTACGTGACATTTTACATGATGTTAGCTTTGACTCGGCGCAGGGTGTTGTTCTAACTTCTCGCTCTCCCCAAGTCCCAATGATTGCTTCGTTGTGACTTCTGAGCCGGCCGGAGACTGCATTGAGCAAGGAATTTCAGTCTGTGTATTGATCATCATCATAATGTGATCATTTCGATGGCGTCATGGCGGCCCTTCCTTAGTACAGTGTTGCCCGTGGTGGGCGAGAGTTAAGACTCGGACTGGGCTGGGTTTAGGCTAGATTTGGTTGTGAGCGCTGCGTGCTGCGCGCAGATTTGTTTCCAATTGCTGCACCCCAGGAGTCTTCAGCCCGACCACGTCGAGGGCAGGCAGTGCAGCAGTAGCACCAGGTGGAAAGGCACTGCCCACCAACCCTGGCCGACCACGAGCGTAACCGTAAGCAGTATGCAAGCCGGTCTAAGCAGTCATCATGCCATGCATTGCATCAGTATTCCCAAACCAAAGCACACTACTTTTTTTTTGCCTAGTGGCGTGTTGGGCTCTGCCACCGTGGCAGCTCCGGCTCCATCTCCAACAACAAGAGATTCGATTATTCACTGTGCTTGGCCTGCCCTGGCCCATGGTAGTATGTACACTTAAACTTAAGACATTTATTTATATCAGAATAGGGGCGGCCGGGGTTACGTTGTTAAAGAAGGCCACTTGATGTATCATGATATAGGGCCGGCGGTAGGCCGGGTTTAAAGTCAAAGACCCTGCCCGGCCCCTGCCTTGTTTGAACTTAGTATCCTCCTCCCGGCCTCAGTGCTTAACAGTGACTCCGCTTTTACGGGCTTAATACTGGCTAAATATTGCCATGAAAAGCAGGATGTTGCGTAGGGCAGGCAGCGCGGCGCGCACATATTTTTTTCTGATTGCATGGCACACCCTGACGGCCTTGAGGTTGTGGGCAGGCCAGGTAGGCAGCAGCAGCACCAGGCAGGCTCCTATAAACCAGTGGAGCTGCCATCACCTACTGCATGCAAAGAAAGGATCGTAATCATGATCATGGCCATAAAACCCTGGGCACTGCTTTCAGCGAACACAGACGTGATTTTGTTCTCTCAAAACTAAAGGTCCGGTACTGGGAATTCGTTTCCCATAAATAATTCCCAAAATTCAGATCCGGAAAGTCTACTTTACACAGTTAATCTCTGAAGCATGGAGGTAATGTCATACTCGAGAACATCCTGAGAGAACAGAGATGCAAAACGGCACGTCTCTTAATGCAAGTTTCAAGAGCCATTTCTACCTCCCTTAAAACACAAAGGAATGTCTGACTCTTACTAGAGAGATGTCACATTTGATTATGTTTCTGGATACCGATTAGATTACAGTATAGTCTTTCATTCCTGCTAGGCACAGGGTGGAGTAATTATGCTGCTTCTTGTGGGTATTACACTTTGCTTGATTTTGTGTTTTAAGTGTTGGACAAAGAAAAAGCAGTCCGAATGACTCTTTCACATGGAAAATTCTAGATTATACAATATTTACATATGGGTTGATGAGGTTACTTTTTGAAGGATTTCTATGTTGCACCCTCTGAAGGGATCTTCAATTACAATTTGCACTCAATATATTGCCACATATGGAGCACATCTTCCAAATAGTCACTGTTTTTCCAAAAACGTACTGTTGTTGACAGTATTTTCTGGTTCACGCAGAATGACAAGTGCAATGTGAAATATTTCCCCAACAGTAAAATGCAATTTTTAGAAGATTACGATTGACAGCGCTGTACCTCTAGAACAGCGAGACACTATTTAACTTTTGATCTTCATACCCCCTCACAGTACCCCAAGTATAATCTTGCGCATAGCGACAGTCTGGATGTATACATGCTGAAGTGTCCTGTATATATATATATATATATCAATACTACTATTATAAAGAGAGAACACAAACCTTTTGGCAAGGTAAACTCGGGAACCACAGCGCCAATCCACACACCCAATACATTGTTGTAATACTCAGGGTGCGCAGATGGACATAGGCTATAGAAAATAAAAAATAAACAAATTTAAAAATATAACTTTTTTAAAAAAGTAGTGCCCTGAAAGTAGCACCGGCCGCGACGCTGCTCTGGCCGCGACGTAGCGCTGGCCGCGATGTGCGTGATGACGACGAGGAGGAGTGGTGGACATGGAGCTGCGGTGAAGTGAGGAGCGCGGGCGCGTCATGGCGAAGAGAGGAGCGGAGCGGCAGCTCAGGTAAAGTAAAGCTTGAAATCAGGGCGGGAGGGAGTCGGGCGGGAGGGGAGCGGGTGTGCACAGAGGGACAGGTGGGAGGAGCGGGGGCGGGAGGGAGTCTGAACGGGAGGGGGTTGGGGCGGGAGCGGGTGTACTGCCCCCAGCCCCTTTCTGCCCCAGGCAACGCTGGGGCGGGCTGCTAGTAAGTTATGAAGCAGAAAACATCACAGGCCTTTGAACCCAAAACATTATCCAACCTCTTCTTTCGGTATTTTGGGATAACAAGTATTTGACGTCTTAGGTTCCTGAGAGCTGTGTTTAGATGTCTACTATTCCCAGCTCAGAAGGTCATAAGTAAAGCAAGCATCATTGCTAGATTTCACTACGCAATGGTCCAGAGGGCTCAAAACACTGCACCTATGCTACAATATTAGGGTACTGTTTCATTAATTTGTTAACTTAACCTATGCCACAAAGTGGTAACTTGCGGCTTACCTAATGCAACACAGCAGCTGTAGAACGACAAATAAATATCTTCAGGCATTTTCTGAAAAGTGTTTTCTTTTTTATGGGTTAGGAGCATGTACAATAGAACTTCATGGTCAAATTTAAAACAAGCATTTACAATGCAATGGTCTCGGCATTATTAAAAGGTAGAGCTATTGGCATAGCTCATGATTTTTTTTTTTTAATCTTAAATAAATGGCATTGTCATTTACAATGCCAATATGTTAATCGCTCGCAAATGCATGACCTATTGCATTTACACCCAACCAGAGCCACACACACAAAGCCACCCACACACACAGAGCCCCCCCACACACACACAGAGCCACACACAGAGCTCCACACACACACACACACAGAGCGCCACACACACACACAGCACCACACACAGACACACACACAGAGCCACACACACACAGAACCAGAGCCACACAGAGAACCAGAGCCACACAGAGAACCAGAGCCACAAAGAGAACCAGAGCCACACAGAGAACCAGAGCCACACAGAGAGCCAGAGCCACACAGAGAGCCAGAGCCACACACACACACCCAGAGCCACACACACACACACACACACAGAGCCACACACAGAGCCACACACAGAGCCACACACACACCCAGAGCCACACACACACACAGAGCCACACACAGAGCCACACACCCACACACCCACCCAGAGCCAGACACACACACACACACCCACCCAGAGGCACACACACACACCCAGAGCCACACACACACACACACACACCCAGAGCCACACACACACACACCCAGAGACACACACACCCAGAGACACACACAACACACCCAGAGACACACACACACACACCAAGACACACACACACACCGAGACACCCACCCAGAGCTACACACACACCCACCCAGAGCCACACACACACACCCAGAGCTCCCCCCACACACACACCCAGAGCCCCACACACACACACCCAGAGCACATCTACTTACAGTGCCTCTACTCCTGCTTCTCTCTGTATACCCCTGCCCCTCACACTCATGCTACCTCTACCTGCTCCTCACTCTGTACACACAGTGCCTCTACACCTCCCTCACACTCCATGTACCTGCCCCTCGCACTTACACTGCCACTACACGCCCACCATACTTCTCACTCTGTACGCACCTTCCCCTCGCACTACTTCTCATGCCCTTTCACACACTGCCACTGTACACGCTGCCACAGCATGCACCAGAAGCTCGCAAGCTTGGGTGACATCACCCCTCAACGCTCCTCACAGACTCTGAGTTATGGTAAAGACTGTTGACATTCATCAATACAGATACAAGGGCGCAAATATGAAGTCATCTTCAGACAGAGCGGCGCTTCTGCCCGCAATGACGGGAGCCTCTGCTCCCCGTAGCTGTGCGTCCCACGCGGCCCTCCACCCCTCAGCACGCCCTGCCCCGGCATTTCCCTGCACACTATGATCAGGTTCTTCCGCTCCACGTTGCATTCCTGCTAATGCTCTGGTTACGTAGGGAAGTTGAGGCTCAGGGAAGCCATCTCGGACCACAGGGCGTGCTCAGCCCCGCAGCCCCACCATGCACCGGTACTCGCCTGCTGTGCCTACGATGTGTGCGTGTGTTACCTAAGCGCTGAGAGGCAATGGCTAGCATGAGGCAGGGGTGGAGTGGGTCCCTGGCATTTGCGAGGGGAGGCACGAACAGTGGGTGGGCTGGAGGGAGGAGGCACGGACAGTGGGTGGGTGGGTGGGAGGGAGGAGGCACGGACAGTGGGTGGGAGGGAGGACGCACGGACACTGGGTGGGAGGGAGGAGGCACAGACAGTGGGTGGGAGGGTGGGAGGGAGGAGGCACGGACAACGGGAGGGAGGGCGGGCGGGGGATAAACAAGGCACAACAACAGGAATGGGAGGATAGAGAACATGGACAACAGGGAGGAGGCGGGAACAAATGGATCGCTGAAAATAGGAGGAGGGCGGGAGGATGGAAAAGGCAGACAATGAGGGTTGTAACTTACCTGCAATGGCAGAGGGGCTATTCCAGAAAACAACACAAAAAAAAACAAGATGATCCTCACCGGCAGATGCAGAGACTCTGGAGCGGCAGCAGGATCCACTCGTGCCAGCGTTCACCGGGGAAAAAAAATGGCGGTCGCAAAGCTCCGCAAATTTCGATTCGGGGGCGTGTTTTCGCGTTCGAAAAAGGGGCGTGGCTTAAAAGTGGAAAGAACAGAACGAGAACGCCCCCGAATGCGAAAGAGACAGGGCTTGTTTCGAGTGACGCCTCTCCTCCAATGGCTGGCCTCCGTTTAGGAAGCCAGCCAATGGAGGAGAGAGGCGGGTTAAACCACCATACTCAAAAACATAATATCTCCGACCGGAGACTGCGCAAGCGCAGCCTTTCGGTCCCTCGACCTAAAAAGATGTCCAACCTAAAAACCTGGTTAACTTCTTCTCAAAACACTCTGTAATTTACAGCAGCTGCAATAAAACTGTTTAACTCCATGTCAGCCTTTCTGAGGGCACCTGATGAGTAATTTGAAAATCTTGCAAGATGCAACTCTTTAATGAAGCTTATGAACTTATGGAATTTATGATCCTGAATCACAGCATCCAAAGCTGGTGCAACTTTGACTCTTGATAATCCAATGTTTTGTCATTTCATTTCATGAAGCTTTATTGGGTTTTGTCAGTTGGTGAGATTTGGTATGTTTTTTAATTGTGCAAATAACTATATTGTAATTGTTGTTGGGCACACTGCTTGCAACACTCACCTTGAACTGCCTTTTGACTTTATCTCGATCGTGTTCAAATGTTGCTGCTCGCTCCATGGCTTGGTATTTGGCTTCTACCGCACTCTCTCTCTCCCGTAGTATTTTCTGGTAGGTTTTCTGAAGAGCCTGTAATAGATTATTAATTCTTGGTGGTAAAATAATGAAATATATAGAAGGTATCACATATGTTTATTATTAAAATATATTTGGTGGAGCTCCATCTTCAATTAGCCAGCAAAGTAAAGAGCAGAAAATAATTTCACATATTTTCCTTGCAATTAAAATAATGTTTTCCCATGTAATATTTAGCTTTTGGGTATCTTTATGTTTATGTGTCGTGCCGATTTAAAAGTAGTTTCAATTTGTTAGGCAAATATCAGTTCAGGTCTGAAAGGAACCATCATGTTTTCCTGTGGAGGATTTTTGAATCTCTAACTTAGTGCAAGAGATATGCAGTGTTTGTTGAACTGTTAAGGACAAGTTCCAAATATTACGGCATTTATAATATTACGAGCAGATTATAGGCTGAGGCGCTCTTTCACTAAGTTATACCTTTGATGTGTCTTGTTCTAAATCCCTAAAGTAGAAGAGAGCTCACAAAACAAAAACCGAGCCAGAAATGTAATACACATACACAGAGGATGGAAGCACTTCCACGCTCAAGGACGGGCTTCTGTGATCCATGAACACCGTAGGCGAATGTGAGGGATCACTGGAGGGAAAAATGACTGGAGAGGAGGATCTTTGGGAGGCGGAGAGTCGAGTAGGACAGAGTACACAGAGCAAAGAGAGACAGTTCTAAGGGAGAGAATGGGCCAGTGAAAGAACCCAAGGAAGACATGACCAAATACTATGTGAACAAGGAAAAAAAGCCATTCAGGGAAGCTAGAGAGGCAGGAACCATTCACCAGGTAGAGGCTGGGTATGCGATTCCCTCTTTGGCGGCCGTGCAAGGAATCTGTGTATTATGAAGAGTATTAAGAACTTACCGGGGAGGCTGTTAGGGATAGCGTCCTCTTATTAATATTTCTAGAACGCACGTTCACTATTGTGTGGCTCAATGGTTAGAGCGGCAGACCCTGATGCAGAGGTCTGGCCGGGACCAGGGTTCAATTCTCGACACGGCAGGGTCTTGGGCTCAATGACCACGGACTCGAGAATTCTCGCCTCGGTGCCTACTCTAATCATGGGTCCCCACTCTGCAACTCTGGGCAATAGCTTGCTTAACCTCCACACCGGCCCTAAAGCGCTGGGATGCCTGGTTTCACCTTGGGGGTGCCCAGTAGAAGGCATCTTACAGGGAAAGCCAGGATGGGTTCAACAGCGGTATACAGCGCCAAGATGCCTGTCAGGTGATAGTGCGCTTTACAAGTATACATACATTTACATACATACACTATTAGTTTCTTTGGCACTTTGAATTCTTAAGCAGTTAAGAATTACTTAATGCAATAAGCCTGTTTAAATAATGATGTTTTAGCAATTTGCAAAACGTCTCAAAGTCCTTTTCCAGACGGATTCTGGCTGTTAGAGAGTTCGAAGTAAAGGAGCCATCACAGAAAAGCTTTGATCTCCTTTCCTACGTTTATGACATCTAAGAACCACCAGCCGATTTGCCTCGCGGGCTCTCAGTTTCTGAACAGGTATATGCTGAACTACTCTTTTCACCACAAAGTTTGGGCCAGTATTATTCAAGCACTTGAGCAACGTGCAGCACATTTGAAAACAAATGCACTCCTGCACTGGAAGCCAGTGCAGCTCTGTAAGTAATGCCATAGAATGCAAATAACGGGGAACAAGAATAATAAGACATTCTGCTTCGTTTTGGATGATCTGCAATGTATGCAGAGCAGTATAAGGTAGAACACTATAGACAGGGTTAGCATAATCCAGTCTTGAATTGAGAGCTGAAGTTACAAATAACTTCCTAGCTACAAACGACAGCAGACGTGCAATCTTCCTCTGGGTTTTTGCAAGAGGGAATATTTTGACAGTAACACTCCTACCTGTGTTTAAAGTAAGAGATTGACATCTATCACTACCCCGAGGATCTTGGCAGAAGCAGCTGGAGTGGGTGCTGGGCCAAGGTCAGTAGGGCCAGATATTAGCATTCCAGAGAGGAGTCCTATGATACATCAGGATGATTTCTGTTTTATCAGCATTTAGTTTCCACTGATTTCTAGCAATCCAGCATGCGATGAATCTCATAGTATTTAGGAACTTTTCCTGTGATGCCGGAGTGTTACCATGTGGAATATTAGTTGAGAATCATCTGCAATATCAAAAATATTGTTTATGTGTATTAGATGCTTTGACAAAATCAGACTCGAGAGCCTGATATTGTTAAAGCAGTTACTAGTGGTTTCATATACAAATTAAACAAGTGAGGTGAAAAGGAGGAGCCCAGTGGGACTCCACATTCAAGTCCAATCGCTTGGGACGTAAAGTTTCCAAGCCTAACTGTGTTCGACCTACTGGAAAAGACTTGACCCCACTCTAGGGATTTGTCCAGCACCCCTGACACCATTACCTAATCAATCAAAATAGTATGATCAACGGTGTCAAAGGCAGCGGAGAGATCTAAAAGAACCAGATGGGTGGGCGTTCCTTCGGAGTTCAGGCTGCTCAACACTGGAACAGACTCCCATCCGAAATGAGATCAGAGACCTCGGAACGCATATTCCGGAAACACCTGAAAACCTACCTCTTCCCTCTGGCTAGAGAATGAGGAGGTTTCGCATCCGAGGACTGAATACTTGCCTGCTCAACTGATGCTAGCTACGCCATAGCGCGGGGACACACTGATCTCAGTGTAATCAGGCGCTTTATAAAACTTTTTATTATTAATAATATTACCAAAGTATGCTTCCATTATTTTTGCTGGGAATGGGAGATACGAGATCAGACAGTCGGATCATCTCCCTGCTTCTTCAGCAGGGGGATCGCTTCTGCATGCTTAAAAGCTTTTAACATGGTTTCTTGCTGAAGTGATTTGTTAATCAAGGTTATTAATGGGGTACTATTGCATTAAGCATTTGTTTTAAAATGGTGGGTGGACACGGATCATAAGGCGAATCCCCCGAAGTAATTGGTTTAATTTATTCTCCGCAATGTCTGGGAAACTGGTCCGACTAGTACCATTGGTTCCTGAATTTGTCTCTGGGTAATTCCTAGTAGTAGGGCGCATAATACTGTTCTTAATCAAATTTAATTTCTTCAATAAAATCAATAATTTAATTGATCACATAGTAGTCGAGAGGCTTTCGGCATAGGCAATTATGAAGAAAAACTTTTAAGGTTCCTTTGTGTTTTGTAGCGGTCTCCAAGTTCCTGTTATTATAATAATTAGACTTTGCTTGCCATAACTTTACTTTATATACCGACTGACCCTCTTTATATATTGTTTTATTTCTTCCAGTTAGTTTCTGCGCCATAGACGTTCAGTCTGGTGCAGGTTTAGTTTAGCCTCTTGCAATTCTTTATTGAACCATGGGGCTGGTTTAGTTGTGCGATGCCTTTGTAGTGAGGCAAATCTATCAACAGATGCTCTGAGCAAGTTTGTGTATTCAAGTTCAGCCTCCGAGATAGAGTCGCCTAATATAGAGGTGGTCGAGGCCACCATAATTTCCATATCTTTGATGTCAGCTTGCTTCCATTTCCTTATGTTAATAAGGTCTGTAACTTAATTATTTTAATATTCTACAGAAGGGATTGCAAATTAAATTATGGAATGGTCTGACAGATACATGGTTGTATATTTAAATCCATAACTTGTAGATTTGATGTCCACAATAGGTCCAGCAAATGGCCTTTGATGTGAGTAGGAGAATGTATATGTAGCTGGAAACCTAAGGAAGTCATTGTTTCTATGAAGTCCTTGCCTTTAGTATCAAGGTTCAGAGTATCTAGCCAAAAGAGGAAGCCTCCAATAACCATTAGTTTTGAGAATTGGGTAAATAAGGGACATATTACTTCAAATATATGCTTGCTAATATCTGCCATATATCGTGGAGGCCAGTATACAAGTCATTTTTAATTCCATTTTAAATAGTAAAAGATCCACGTATTCAATTGAGTTACACTGCAAATGGCAAATCTGTGAATGTTTGTAGCCAATAGCAACTACAACCTCCTCCTCTTTTTTCGTGTCAGCCTTATTCTTTAGCAGAAGCAAATAACAAGCTGGAATTGCTTCTAGTACTTCAGGTATGTACTCCATTAACCAAGACTCGCTCACCAGCATTAAATCTGGCTTAGTGCGCTCTGTATAATTGTGGCGTAACACAGGCCCCCTCAGCCCCCGCGGTGCAGGGGCCCCCCCCAAACTCCAGGGACCCCCCTCAGCACAGCACTCTGGCTGCAGAGCTTGTGATTGAGCCCGGAGGGGGCACCTCCATGTGCCTTGCAAGGAGGCCCCCTCGAGTTTCGTTACACCAGTTTGACTAGAGGTCGCGTGCTAAGTTATGCCTGGCTTAGTGGACCGGGCTTTTGTAAAACTGTTATTGTCCTGAATGGTGTGTGTCTTGTTAACACTTGCTTCCTGTGTTGTATATGGAGACGTTCCTATAATCCCTGGTGTGCTTCATAAAGCAGAATGTTATATCCGACGTTGATTCATTTTAGGAGTTCCCTTCGGGAATACAGAATGAACTGAGAGTGGCCAAGTGCAGACGGCCGTAGACAGGCTTGCCTTTGGGGCTCTTTGGACACATGGCCAATTCCTTAAAATAGCCATCATGGCTGTTCCTCATTACATCCCGAGAACTAAAGCGTTGACCATGCAACTGCAAAACCAAAAATGGTGGCATTCAAAAGTGGGTGTAAGCTCAGGCTGCAAAAGACTAAAGTGCAAAAGTCAGTGCAAGATAAAGGATTTCAGACCCTAAAAAACCCAAAGAAAATCCAGTTCTCCTCTTATTTCAACTTCCCTTAAAACACATTAATAATTACCATCAAACAATTAAAACAAGTTGAATAAAGCTCCAGTCCTGGCTCCCAGATGAAATGCACTGTGTATTAACTGCATAAATCTATTTGCAAAGGAACGAATAAATCATTTTTTGTGTGTGCATTCTTCTTTCTTCTTGGTGCACCTTCTCCGCGTGTGTACAAGTGGTGATGGATATGGGATATGGGATAGGGTGCTTTTTGCCGTGTGAGAAATCTTTTTAGAGATGCCGCCTTTTATGCAAGATCCTAAGAAGCTGCTGTAGGCTGGCCAAACACAGATTGAAAAGACTGCTTCAGTTTCTTGAGGGATTGCTGTAATAGTCTGGACTCATGGCTTCCAGGAAACCCTTCAACTGCCACTATCAAGAGCAGACAAAGTCCAGGAGAACCCCAAGCTCACCTCTAGCAGCTCAGCTAGCCACATTTTGCAACAGATCAGCAAATAAATCATACTCCAAATATAGTCTCCCAATTTAATGCAAGAATATGAACTCAATGCATAATTCTAGTCATCTGTGAAGTGTTCATTTGAAAGTAAACAAACCTAGTCTCTCCTAACAGCTCCCACTGGGGTGCCACTGCCCACCCTGCCTAACCACCATTAAATCCAGGGTGAGGAGCTGTCCCTGTGATGCAGCATGACACCTAGGTGGGTGAGAACCAGTGCTTAATTTGAGCTGATGGTTTCCGGTGCTCAACAGCATAGAATTGTCAGCACCGGCTCTAGTGACAATACACCATATGGTGGCGCTCTGTCTATTTTGAGATGAGCACTACAACAGTGTTTTATAAGCAATATACATTTAAAAAAAAATGAATACCTGCCACTCACACTGTTTATAGCTTGGGTGACCTAAAATAGTCTGGATTGTCACACTTGTAGGAGTGAGATGGTAGTAGTTGTGTTAATACAATCATTAGCAAGGCTTTCTGCACCCTCCTGCTTATCTGTACTGCATTAATTTGCTAAAATTGAATTTAAATAGTTATATTTGTATATGAATTTGCCTGGAACTTGGTGATATTCTCTGCACTCTGAACTTTATCTATGGGGTCATCAGAGCACCCTTTAATTTCCTTATTTAATCTTTTTTTTTAAAACCTTTCTGTTTTTTATTCAAGGAGGAGCTGTAACGCTAAGAGGAAAGCGAGGTGATCGGCAACCCCCTTCTTCCGGTTCTGGACGATCCAGGGGCGCCATCTTCATAAGTGCGTACTCTAGTTGTCCAGCCCTCATGCCGATAAAGCAAAGCCGCAGCACTGACGCGCCGCTGGCGTGCTAAAGGTGCGCCAAAGGCTGCACACGTCAGCATCATGGAAGCACGCAGCTCCAACCACTATGCTGGTTCTCTCTCACATGACATCATCGTTCCATCTCATTTGGTAGGGTATCCCTGCTCAGTTTAGCCCTAAAGGAAAATACTCAGTGCACTGGCCGCCGGATAAGCTAAGAGAAGATTCTGTTTGCCCTAGCTGCAAATGGACTCCCACTATGATAGGACATAACATAGTATCCCACATCCTGGCTCAGGCTAAGAAGGCACAAAAACAGTTTCCAGCTGCGCAAATTAATGTGAGATCCCTTCAGGTCTTTGACCTACTAATCAATGAGAAACTGGACGTCCTTTTCCTTACAGAAACCTGACTCTCGGAGACGGCCAATCCTATATTGGCCACTGCTGTCACTCCCAACTACCGAATTCTAAAGAAGGACTACGAAATAGGTAGAGATTGCATTAGTCTATAAGAAAGAATATGAAAGTGCTTCCTTCTGTCTCGGGGGTCTTGAAAAGGCAGAGGAACTTGGCCTCTGTCTGTCCCTTACCCCCACCAGTCCCTGGTCCTCTTCTACCGTCCCCCCGGCCAGGCCGGCACTTGACTGAATTTGATAGGAAGTGCCCTAGCCCCATGGGCAATGAGGTAGGCCCATTTTAAAATAGTGGGAGATTTTAATATCCATCTCGACAACCCATTGCAGCAAGAGGCCTCATCACTCCTAGGGACTATGAGCACTCTCTCACGTAAACAGGTCTTTAACCCACGCACAAAGCAGGCCATAATCTAGACCAGGTCTTTTCAAACATGGACCTGTGGTGTCCTAACCATTCCCACGACTATGATCTGATCACTATCTCATTTCATTTTCATGGCCGCAAATATGCAGTAGGTCATCTTTTAAGATAAACACCATGACCCCCTACCGAGCCAATCACAAAATACAGCAGGATTACTTGAGTCTAGCCTGAACAATAAACACCCCAACCCTTTCCGGCTATGCAGAAGAGGACACCACAAACTGAGACAATTGGATTCTGAGGACCGTCAATGAATTAGCCCCCATTATAACACGTACACATTCTAGGCTGAAACCATACGCTCCCTGTTTTAATGTTGAGCTTAGAGCATGCAAAAAAGCAGTGCAAACATCTTGAAAGGGTATTGAGACGTAACTAAATCAGAAGATAAAGTTACTTATACTCTCACAATAAAAACTTACCATTGGAAGCTGTTTCAAGCTAAAAAGACCTTCTTTGAAATAAGGATTGAGGAAGCAGACAACAAGTCTAAGGAGATTTTTAAAATTGTCAATTCTTTTCTAGCCTCTGAAGTCATATCTAGAGATTGTAAACCGACTGATGAGTGGTGTAAGATATTAGGTTCATTCTTTTATGAAAAGATCAAGACTATCCAGGCCAATCTTTTTAACAATGGGCAACTTGACCTGGCACATGTGCATCCCCCAGATGTCCACATCCCTCTCACCACGTCCTCCTCCCTGGACGACTTCTCCCCTCTGCTTCATGAAATATCATTATCTGCGCTCAAATGCTTGAAGTCTGGCTCCCCGTTATACCTCTGTCCTACCATCTTGCTAACTACTGCTGCTCAAACCATCAATCTTATAGTAAATAACATATTGAACACCTCGCTGGCGACGGGCGTGGTCGCAGAACCCTGGTAAAGGACTAAAGTGATCGCTCGGTTGAAAAAACCTTCGGCTGACCCTATGCAACTGGCAAAATATATGCCTATTTCTCTCCTCCCTGCCTTCTCCAAAATTTTTGAGAATGTAGTTAACTGTCAATTGTCCCACTACTTGGAGGACAACAAAATATTACACCCCAGACAATCAGGTTTTCGAGCGCACTTTAGCACCGAGACAGTGCTTTTGGAAGTAGAAGAGCATGTTAGATGCACACTTCACAAGGGAGGCATGGCCATTCTGATCCTGTTGGATCTGACTGCAGCCTTGGACACTGTGCCCCACTCTAAACTACTTGAGCGCCTTCACGCAATAGGGATGATCACGAACACTGCCTTAAAATGGCTGACCTCTTTCTTGAACAATTGATGGCTAACCCTGTTTACCTCACAAGTCAGAACTTTAACTGTGGGTGTACACCAGGGATCGACCCCAAGCCCTACCCTGTTAAAAAAAATTTTTTTGCTCTAAAAGAGATTCCATGACAATATCTAGAAGCAGTAGAGATGTGCAGTGTGCATGATACAAGAAAAATAAATATACTATTACTTTATACCTTTTCCATAGTACATACCTGCAACTCAGTCCGCAATCTTTTATTTTCCTTGTCAAGCTTGGCTTCCTTCTTTTGCATAGAGGCAATGTCATTGTTTTTGCTGACTCTGAAGATTTCATACTCCTTTTTCAGCCTTTCATATTCTGCAGCACACTCTAGATCAACGGAAGCAGTAGATTTGAAGCTGGCTCCAATGACTCGCGGGCCACGTCGAAATGAGCTTCGTAGAAGTCGTGCCTTCGGCTTTACCTCCACGGGAATCTCACAAGCCTCCCCACCGCCTCCTCCGTAGGTGTCCTCAATAACCTCACCTGGATTCACCAGAGAGGAAGCTGTCCCCATGATGTTGCATGGATTTGCTTGTTTACAATCATCAATAAGCAACTCATTACCTCAGCAAGATGTCCATCTCTGCAAAATTAAATATAAAATAAAAATCAGAAAATGAACAATTTCTCCCTTTCAAATACCGCTTTTGCATAATTTATAAAACACAAAATACTGCTAGTCCGAAGTTTTAAAAACATGGGGAGAGTACAGTGAGACTCTCCGCACTAACAACCTCAACAAATTATTCGAGTTACAAAGCATGACACCAGGATTCTGTATGTGGGAGAACAATGAAGAGTTATGAAGGAGTGGGTAAAAAATATTAAAGGTTTCAGAAATTCTGATGTTTTAAAAACAAACTACATTGGCACGTCAAACAAGTAACAATTGCACTAGATCTGAGAGGCAGGACAATGAACAATGCCCTGTGCCCAACATTTACTGTGAGCAGAAGGTCTCTTGGCACAGGTGTACACAGCCAAGGGCATGTAGCAGGTGATCTGTGCTCAGTGCCCACGAGGCATATTCATGCCCTTAGATTACTAAAGGCTGGGGACTTTTCTTGGTATAGGGCATGTCTGAAGTGCATCAGCACTGCATTTTCGGGCAATGTGATACCATAACTGACCATAAATGGCAAAATGCTAGGTTTTTTAGGTTTAGAATCATGATTATAATCGCTTTTCAGCCGTGGTTTCAACATCCATATTTCTTAGGAATGATGTAATACTTACTAATTTCCCATAATTCGCTAACCATACAATGCGCAGAGAGGGCCAGGAAGTATTGAGTTCAGGGTTGCATACATCAATAATATGTAGTACTGTTTCCATACACAAAATCCATAAAATAAAATATGTGACATAAAACTTACATTAAGGAGTTCTGGTGACATGTACACACTACTTGACCTCGTCGTTGAGTAGCAGGTCATGGGAAGCCTCTGTAGGCTTTAAAGAACCATGTAGTTCCCTGCATTCATAAACTCGGTGGACATGCAGTTGCTAGGAATGGTTTTCCACATAGTAAATCAAAGCTATGAATCCTGAACGACAGCAGGAAAACATAGGCTACTTCCGGACAACTAGTATCCTTCTTCCTCGTTCCTATTGCCAAACATCCCGCCCGAGACTTCCAGCATCAGGGATGGTGGGCTACCTGGTGTACAGGAACTGTACAACACGGTGTGCTCACAAACCTATGCAGTAGAATGGAAGGTTACTGCTGCTTTGGGTGCCGCTTTTGCTGCTTTTTTAATGTGTTTGAAGAAATACTTAACCAACGTAATGATTCACAGTGCTGGGACTCAAAAGACAAAACCTCTAAGCCTCACAACTTTGAATACCCTTTACAGAAGCAGTACACAAAGATGCCAATTATTCATCCTCCACACCTACACACATTCAGACATTTGGGTATAATCATGCCGCAAGGATAGCCAAGGATGAGTTCCACTTTAGCCAAGGATGAGTTCCACTTTCCATGAGGAATTCAACATCTTCTTTTGGCTACCATTTTTAATATTGGACTTCAATTTACCAAATGCTAGTCAAATGGTAACTTGTATCCGTGGATGCATAAGTGATTACATACATGAAGGTTGTTAAACATTGAATTTCATAGCTTAAAAATGTCTGTAAATTGAATATACAGCAATATACTAACATTTCTTTCAAAGGAAACCTTAAAAAAAACATTTCTCTAAATCGTTTGCATTTAATTACACCAAATGTGACAGTCACATATAATTTTACTTAGCTACATCTACATTATTAGATGGTTACAATAGCGCCCACCGCTTGAGTGAAAAAAAAGTTTCTAAAAACTGAGTGTGGTGAAAATTTGTGCACAGTGTGGGTGGGCACAGAAAAACACATTCCCATTCAAACAGTGTCTGGAAAAAAAACATTGCTTTTACTCCTGGGAGACATTTTCTGGCGATTCTATCCAGACCCCCTTTTTTGGCATTCTCCGTAGCAGAGACGTAAGGACAGGGGGAGTAGGTTCCCTGTACAAAATCAGGTTGTGTTTTTTCTTAGTGTGGAAAATAATTTTACCTGTGGAGAAATCCCTTCCTCTACATCCCCACCAAATATGCAGAAATAATGTGGCACCCATTTTGAAAGTATAGAAAATAACATTTAGCCACCTTAGTATGTTATTTTCTATAGTCTCGTAATGGCCACTCATTGTGTGTACATGAAACAAAGCGGCCATTTTGGAAGTGTAAATGCTAAACATTTTTTTCGATACTTCCTAAATGGCTGCCATGTTGAATGCTCACATGTGATAGCCATCTTCGAAGTAGAGAAAATACAATTAAATTATGTCCTACAGGAACTATTGGCTTTACCAATGCTTGCTCAAATGTACAGGTGCACTGACAAAACTAAAATCATAAAAGAGTAGGAGGCAACAGGAAAGAGACAGCTGAGAGAGAGAGAGAGAGAGACATTGAGCTGTGGCAGTGCTTGATGTTAGGCAAGAGATACAAAGCGAGAAATAAGACAGTGAGGGGGGGGAGAGAACATAAGAAGACGGGTATGTCGAAGGAGGGATAGGTGTCAAGGCTTGAGATATTTGGAATTGCTGACCTCTAGGTGGAAGTTTCTGCTGATCTGGCCCATGACCTCTGCTAGTATATTGCTTAGTTTCTCATCTACTGCACCAGGTAAAGAGATTTGAATTTCAAGCAGCTGAAGAATTCTGAATTTCAAGCAGTTTTCATCTTTTTACAACATATACTTTAGGAAGAGCATATTCAAGAGGTTCATTGCAAATGCTAACGATATCAGCCACTACCATAGAGACTCTTTGATTTAGATGGTTAAAGCACTACTTTGCGGTAGACAGATTGTTACAAAGTGCATTTGTCAAAGAGTTCACACTCTAAATTCAGATTCTCATGGTGTTGAGGAAGAGCATTACAATGCTAACTTGGGTAGTAGGTGGGGAGGCTAGAAACTCAGAACTCAGGAAATAACAAAAATAACACATTAAATCAATGTTCAACTAGGGCTGTGTACTGACGTGAGACTATGGTTGTGATTGCAATTTTTAACATATGCTACTTTTAAGATGTGTTTGTAATTTTTAAATGGTTGCTACTAAATTTAAATTTTAAAGTTTATTTATATGTTTGTACATATGTTGTATTTTGCTTTTAGAATTTGAATATTTTAAATCGAATAAAGCGTATCTTGACTTGACAATGTTCAACCAATGTTTATTTTCTTTAAAAACAATTGCACAAATAAATAAATACTAATAGATACTATACTCAGAATAACCCATATTTACAAGTTTGTAGGTAGAATTACAAATGGGACCCCTCCTTATAGCCAGGGTATAAATCACATACCGTAAAGAACTAGCACAGCGGACGTCTAACCCTGTAAATGCAGTCTGCTCACGTTTTCTGAGGCATACCCTGTGGTAGTTAGCCCAAGTGACGCTTCTATAGGACCCTTCTATCTCTGTTAATTAGTTCACCATGTAAAATGAAAGGGCTACTGCCTTTGAGACGCATCAAACAATTGTGTTGACTTGAACATAAAAATAAACATGAGCATGTTGTCTCTGCCTACAGACAGCCAAACATTTTATGAAGACTCAAAGTATACATTAACATGAACCCTAAATTTCCCTATGTGGATATCAGGCATTTGCTGGTGCCAGACCAAGAAAAAGGCTATAGGTCTTTAACCCTTTCTTATTGCATTTGTCAAATAATTCACAAGGTAAATCCCATTCATATTGTATTTTTCAGAGGGTTCACCAAGTAAAACCACTTTCCACTGCATTTGTCAGGGTTCACAAGTTAATACCTGTTCCTAGTATATTTATCAGAGAGCGCACAATGTAAAGCCTCTTCCTCTTGTGTTTTTCATAGAGTTCAAATATAAAATACCTCCCATTTCATTTTAAAACCCCTTCCTATGGAATTTGTCAAAGCTCACAACCCACTTCTAATTGTATTTGTCACAATGTAAAGCCTCCTCCTACGGATAGATTTCCTTTCAACGGTATCTGATCGTTTACAATACAAAATCTCTTACTAGTGTATTAAACAGAGCTCACAACGCAAAACCTATTCCTATTGTATTTGATAAAGCTGTTTTTGGGATGTCCCAGGGCAGTCATTAATTACGGAGGCCCAAATGTGTTAATTGGAGCCTTGATGTCCTGGAAGATACAAAGGAAGTGAGCAACCCAATATACCCTTGAGGGTTCGGGCAAAAAGTATGAAAGAGTAAGGGTACCTTCAAAGGATTTTGTTGTTGTCACTTTGAGACCCAACGAATGTTGGTCTAGCGTGTAAATATACAACAGTTGCTAATGATTCAATTTATAGTAGTCACAACAAGTGATCCAAACATAGAGAACAAAAGCGGGTGTATATGAGGAGTTGGTATTTAATACATTTAAAGAATCAAACAGAAAGGGTACAAACAATATATATCAACAGTGTTGCAAGAACACTTCAATGAAACACTTGTGTGCGCTTTTCTTCTTGGAAACAATTGATGCAATAAGTTTGACAAAGAAAAAGCGAGAGTCGACTTTTCGGTCTCCATAAATTGATTGATGAGACCATCTTCAGGACAAAAAAAGATATATGCGAAGACCACTATTATCAAGAATAGAAGCAATCGGAAACAGAGTAAATTTTGTTTTCGGTGTATGATGTTTCGCCAATATTCCTCAAACTGAGCAATTCTTTTTTTTAAAAAGACCAATGTTGAATGCGGCTGAATCAATATGGAGCGACTTCTTGCGAGAGTCCTGGCCGTATAAATAAATAGAAAACCTCAGATTTATGGGTGCAAAGTCGTCACGAATAACTGGTAGGGTTGAAGGTCTTTGTAACTCAGTTACTGAGCTGCTGGATGATACGACCTGTTCCGCTACATAAGGTAGCTTGAATCCAGTTGAACAGTAAGCGAGGGACCCACGTCTGGGCATACCCATCCCACTTAGGGCGAAAAGTGCAACCCAAACAAATGATGGACAGACTGCTGAAAGACTGGGGGTGAGTGGTTGAAAATTCTCAGCACTCCATCCATCATCTTGTGTTTGCCATGTTCGCCCCGAGTGGCCGAGGGCATGCCCAGATGTGGGTCCCTTGCTCGCGGTGCCACTGGATTCAAGCTAGTCAAGCTGAAGAGGGGTAATACACCTAAACCGGTCCCAGGAAGCTTGTTTCTGGTCCAGAGAGGACCTGGCCTGGTAGTTCAGGTTGGACTATTCCTATGAGGAACGTGTTCAAGACAGATTTTTTAACACAAACGAGGAAATTTCGCTAGAGTATAAATGCCTGACGTGGCCTCGTTTTTAGATACAGGTAGGTTTTGAAGACACTACCTCTAAATGTCCCATTAACTCAGGACATTTATTAAGCCTCAGTTTCTGGGCAACTATTTTGATTACCGGATGAGATTGTGGGACCAATACAGTTGTCTACTTTGTCTCAGTAGGATACTCATGGGTGGTATTTTCTCTTCACCTACAGTGTTGATTATTCTCATTAGGATACTCATGGAGGATATTTATTTTCTTTATTTTACAGGGTTCCTTCACTTTGGGCCCTGCTAGCTCGACAGCAAAATACCCGCCGTTGACTACAACGTACTTTTTGGATATTTGAACATTACACTCGGTAAGCCCCTCGTTGAACACACATGCATTACTATTGCTCGTTTGAGTCTCCCTATATTTATATATTCTTACTTTGTACACAGAGAAGGATTTTCTCTGTCAGTGCCCAATATTGATCCTTCGACTACTCTATGTCGATTGTTTATATTTTATGAAGTCTCACTTACTGACCTCCTATACTGCACCATTTCGGAGGTAAGCTATTATTAGACATCATCTCAACATATTGCTATTCATGATTGAGAGGCTCCACTCTGATACCAGTCTCTGATGACATAATTTCCCCTCATGCACATAGGTCTAAACACAGGACCACTTTAAGTCAACCGGTCTCCCGAGTGATTTAATTTATGGAGGACTTTTATTTTATTTTTTCATCTACACAAGATATGGTTAAGATAATGATCACTTTAAAATGAGGGAATTAGTGATGTTCACCAGGATATGATATAGGAATATGTGTTAACTGCTTTGTCACACCAGGCTTTATATTACTCACGTGCTCTATACTGGATATATGGTTGAATGTATGTATGCACATGATCTTTGTATTTAACAAGCATAATGATTTATTTGGTATAAGCCAGTATAAATATGACACGTTTTTTGGCATGGGTTTCCACGTCACAAATGATCAACATTATACACCTGGAGTTGGGAGATTACTTCGAGCACTCTAATTGTAGTAAAAGCATACATTGTGACTCCAAGCTGTACCGTGTTTCCTAATACCCAATTACAACACTGGTATTTGTATTTGTTTTAGCCCTGAGGAAGTCGTAGGGGTATTCCCCCCCAAACGAAGAAACACGTGTTGGCTAAGGCTAAAAGAAGAGGATCAAATAAAACACTACACCTGAAGACAACGAGTTTACCTTTTGTGTTTTTTATACTTGGACTGTACTTGTACCATATGCTTATTGATTTGAATAGCTTGTGCTTCATACTTTTAACCCCTTCGCTGCTCATGACGAGCTCAGCTCGTCATGCAGTACACAGGTCGTGTGCTCATGACGAGCTGAGCTCGTCATGAACAATGGGGATCCTGGAGTAACAGCACTCCAGGGGAATTCCCTTAGCACTGATGTGGTTAAACTGATTTGTATTTGGCTTGGTCCAAACTGGGGTGGTATAGTGAGCAAAGGAACGATGGATTAAACCCAGATCTGCGACTTGGGTGAGTGGTTCAACAATTTCCACATTCCGTCCATCATCTTGTTGTGTTGGTTATGAATCGATGTACAGCACTCTGATACCCTAGCGGGTCTTGTTCGCACGATATAAAACTTTTCAAATAAAAATCTTCCCAGACAGAAACACACAGAGGTCAGACCCCTCCCAAAGAAAGCCTCCGCGGCCCTAGCGATCTAAAAAAATTATCGACCGATCCCTCTGCTCCCCTACCCAGCTAAAGTACTTGAGAAAGCCATCAATCAGCAGCTCACAGAAATCCAGAACAAAACCACCTACTGGATGCCTTACAATCAGCATTCTGGGCAAATCACAGCACTGAGAATGCGCTGATTGCCGCCACTGATGACATCAGATCACTCATAGACTGAAGAGAAACGCTGGCCTTGATCCTCCTCGACCTCTGTGTCGTTCGACAAATTTTCCCACAACACCCTCCTCTACAGACTCCAAAACATAGGCTACAGCTGGACACCCTCAAGTGGATCGCCTCCTTCCTCACAGGATGCCTCCCTTCACCTCCTCACCCAAAGACATCTTATGCGGAGCGCCTCAAGGATCATCCCTCAGTCCCACCCTATTCAAAATTTACAAGACCACCCTTGCAGATGCCGTCAGATCCCACGGATGCAACATAATCTCCTACATAGACGACACTCAACTGATCCTCTCACTCACAGAGGACCACTCCAATGCAAAAAACCAACTTCTGCAACGCCATGACCAACATAGCCAAATGGATGAGGGACAACTGCCTCCAACAAAACTGAAGTACTGGTCTTTGGGAAGAACACCTCCGCATTGGACCACAGCTGGTGGCCTGCAGAATTCAGACTCAGACACACCAACCATGCATGCAACATCAGCATCATCCTTGACAGGCAACTGACCATGAAACGACAACTCAACGCAGTCACCTCCTCCTGCTTCCACACACATTGAATGCTCCGCAGAATCTTCAGATAGATTCCAACCAACACCAGAAAGACGATCACTCAGGCCCTGGTCAACAGTCACCTTGATTACAGCAACACCCTCTACATTGGTATCCCCACCCAGCTCCTCAGAAGACTGCAGACATACAGAACGCCGCAGCCAGACTTATCCTGGACCTCCCCAAATGAACCCACTTCACCTCACACCCGAGACCTCCACTGGCTCCTAATCCAGAAGAGATGCCAGTTCAAGAACCTCACACATGTCTCCAAAGCCCTCCACAACCTAGGGCCTGCATACAACCATCAACTGAGCTCTCACCAACCCTCGACACCTGAACTCCTCCACACTTGCCCTCACACACATGACCTGCATCCGTCGTAGCTGCTCTTTTTCATACATCTCTGCCAAGACCTGGAAGGACCTTCCCCTCCCGCTCCGTACAGCCTCCTCGTTGGCAGACTTCAGAACGAGACTCAATACCTAGCTCTTTGAAAGAGGCACAGCGCCCTGGTACCCCCATGGGTGACAGCATGTGCTTTGATAAATGCAATCAATCAAGCTTTTATAAAAGAGTTCACCTTGTAAAATCCCTTCATATTTTGTCATCCTGCTCAAATTGTAAAGCACTTCCTATGGTGTTTGCTGTGGTGTTCACAATATATGTTGTATTTGACATAGGATTCAGAATGTAAAACCGCTTGCAATTGCTCCTGTCAGAGTCCACAAAGTAAAACACCTTCCCACTGTATTTAAGAAGGTCGTAAGTTACTAGCCAGTTGTGTCACTGGGCATCTTTTACCACCAGTGTCCTGTTGCCTCTATAACCCTGTCCCTGAAACTAAGAACACATTGCCTCTTTTAGCTCTTGTCTCTAAGGTTCACTTAGCAGACCAGGGCCTAGATGTAGCAAGCATTTTGCGATTCCGTTAAGGCCTCAGAATTTCGGCCTTAACGAATCGCAAACGGACATTTTGCATCTTTTGGGATGTATGTGAAATTAGCAAAATAAGGAATCGCAAAAAATTGAGATTCCTTATTTTGCTTAAGCATTTAAGGAATCGCAATTTTGAGATTCCTTGAATGCCATGTATGAAGCTTTTTTAATTTGCGAATTCAGGTTAAGGGATCGCAAATTAACACCAACTTAGGTTCGTGTTAATTTGCAAAATCCTTTCAAAAACCAAAATTTGGCAATTTTGAGGGTGGCATGTGACACACATACATGCCCATAGGGCATGTATGTGCGCCATATGCACACACATGTAAGTTTCAGGGGTGCAGCAGGGTGTCCATGAGACACCCCTGCACCCTTACAATAATTCTCAAATTGCGATTAGCAAATTGCGAATTTGCAATTTGAGAATTATTTCGCAATCATTCCTATGGGCCTCCTGGCCATAGGAATGAATGGGAAATTATTCCTTATTTGCGAATTCGCAACTTGCGAATTTGCAAATTAGGAATCATAAGGCATCGCAAAAAAATAGCGATTTTAAACATACATCCCATTTTGCGATTTCTTAATAGTGATTCAGTAAAAATCGCTATTAAGAAATCGCAAATAGGAACGATGATACATCTAGGCCCAGTTTAGGACTGACTGATGAGTTGTGCTGTGGGATAGAAGGCATAGAAACTTAGAACACTCCAACACACAGCATTAATACTCAATAAATCAAAGTTCGACAAATGCATTTCTTTAAAATTGAAAAGTTCTTTAATGCACACATAACTAAATACTATAATAAAAGTAATAAATAGTTACACGATTTCAAATAGGGATCCCTCCTTTCATACCCTGAGAAATACAGCAGTGGCCACTAACCATTATTTGTGAGGTAATATGTGACAATTTGCACGCCAGCAAACTCTAATCGTAAAAACTAGCAATGCCCATGTATGGGCCAGATGGATAACATGAGGCAAGTCACAGTCAAAGGTTGTCTACTGACTTGGTCAAGTTGTTCACTATGTAAACCGAGAGGCAGACTGCCTTTTAGCTAAATTTAATAATATAGCAAGCCTTTTGTTTTTAATTTGAACATAAACATGGCCATATTCAATACAAAATTACAAAGCACTCAAATCAATCAAAATTCTCATTATCCGGAACATCAGTTTGAATCAATCTAATATCACATAATACATAACATTTAATCCTGCATATGAAGAATGTGAAATAGTTCATATTGTATAGCTTGATCCATTCTTTATTTTTCAATCTTTTCCTCAAATATTTAAAATCCCATAGTAGCTACAGCCAACTCGTTACGCCCATTTAGGACTTCTTCAGTGCTCGTATATGTGTTAGGTAGAATGCTGAGAGCATGCCGCACGCCTTTAGAGTGACAATTATTTGTCCTAATAAAAGATTCAAGATGCATCCAGAGGTAGACCTGGCTATCACCACCACTACTAAAGCCGTGATAAATACACTAGGGAACATCTTAAAAAACCCGGGATCCCTCAAGACGTAAAGTTGTACAATGGCTGCCCTTTCCAAAGAAGGAAATTTCAAAGACATTTGACAGGCCTGTGCATAAGACATCAATGCATCGCACCATATTACAGCAAACCAATTGTGAAGAGAGATACTTAAAACAACACTAGAAAAATGAAATAGAAGGGGAACAGGCAATAGATTTGGAATTAAGTTTTTTCTGTTTTCTCTGACAGGAACAGTATACTGCAGCCATGATTAAAATGCTCGCCTGCCACTCTCCTAAAGAGCGGTACTGAAGAGGGCACCAACCAGCCTTTGGCATACTTTACAGACTCCATTCCGGTCATTGTTGTCGTACATTGAAAACAAGAAAAACAATAATGACAAAATAAACAGATGGCAGAGTATTCTTCTCTTGGGCTTCCAGGTGGCGACTTCATGCTTGCAAGATCGATATCTAGGTGGGAACTCGGAAATTACATTTAAGACACGCCTGCTACACGTAACAGACAGGAAAGGAACAGTGGTGCCACTCAAGTGAGTAGCCGGAAAATTAAAATGACCCCCACTTAGACCTGGACCGCTAATGACACAGAGAGATAATAAGCCCGACCCATTCTAGAATGGCCCATTCACCTTTATATTCACCCATCTACAGTGGCGTAATGAAACTTGAGGGGGGGGGGGGCCCCTGCAAGGTACGTGGAGGGGCCCCCTCCGACTCAATCAGGAGATCTGGGTGCTGTGCTGAGGGGCCCTCTGGAGCTTATGGGCTTCCCATCACCGCAGGAGGTGCAGGCCTATGTTATGCCCATTCAATCACATTTAGTACAACATAAACAGGAGTAGTGTGACACTTGGGTGACAAGGCGTCCCGGATTTGCCCGGATGGTCCCGGGTTTTCAACAGTTGTCCAGGCAGATTGCGGTAAGAGTGCCTCATGTCCCGTTTTTTTGAGAGGGTAAACTGAAAACAGTGTGAGGCTCTATTTTAGGTGTTCCAAACCATGGCTAGTAAGCAGCTGTTATGAGTAAGAAATGTAATTAACAGGTATGATGCTGGTTTTAAAAATGACATTTTATTTATTGTCTTCATGCCTCTTCTGTGTGTGTGTCTATGGGGATGAGGGCTGTCATTCTTTGCCACTTTATTGTTGTAAATTTGTAGTCCTTCCTCTATTTCTGCGAAATGTCCCGGTTTTTGGGTCGCACGATCTGGTTATCATAGTAGTGTGGCAATAGTGTAATATGAAATGAAGTTGCAAAATCGCTCAAAAAAAAGACAGAAACTGCCGTAGAAAGTTGTCACATGAGGGTAATCGGTGTGCATGAACGAGATAGGATGGCAGCGTGAAAAAGCACCATTGGTGCAACAATAGCATAGATTTGCAAAATGTTGATAAACACAAATGTGCAGCATCACATTTATGAGTAAGTTCACTCTCTGTGTAAATGATGCAGGGTGCACGATCACCTTTCGAATCTAAATCTTATGGGTGCAAAAATACACAGAATGCAAATTTAGCAGGCGTGTGGAAACACATTTATGAGTACAAATCCCTTTTAGGAGCAAAAACACATTTCAACAAAATTTAATTTAGTTGCAAAATCAGATGTGGATGAAAAAAGAGCTGGTTCTGATGAGACGCTTTCGGGTGGAAAAATAAAATTAAGACAAAAAATTGTTTTGGGGCAAAAAACATTTAGGTGCAAAATCACTCTAGGCACAAAGTCAGCAGGAGGGATGGTACCATTTTGAGGTGCAAAGTCATCGAATACAGAGAGAAAATATGGTTATAAGAAGTTACATTAACTGTACATATGAGATGGTGGACTTAGGCTATTATCCAATCATCACTCCAAAATGTAAAGCCGCGCAATACACATATGGCTTTATACAAATTGGAAATACTCTTTAAGTAAGCAATGCTGAAGGGGCCGACCCAAACAATTCAGTGGCTGGAGGCATCTGACCCAAAGCCCACTCTGTGGATTTTTGTTTTATCTGTGAAGTGAACCTTAGCTATCAGCAAGGATTCTCTGTAGCAAGACCTAAAATTAATGGAATGGAGTGGGCCCCAACTGAATGCACCCGGTCCCAGTGTGCTTCCTGCCCGAGCTAGTGACAACTCTGAATAGGTTAACGGTTGACAGTTGGGCTGGGAGAAGGAAGGGTGGAGTGAAGGTGAAGAGAGGCATCATAGAGGCTGTAAATTAAAGTGCAAAACATGGTTCCACAATTTGTGCTATAAACGCTTTGTAGGATGCCACCGCCCTTCTACGCAGCCCACATCCAAAAGGACTAAAACAATGTTCCACCTCATGGTCAGTGCTTATGTCTCACAGTGTGACTGACCTCCCAGTTACAGCGGTATCAGATGAGTGTCCCCTACATTAAAAATTGTTGCTACCCATCTGCCTCAGTCGACATAGCCCCCAATGGCACGACCCACATTCAACCGCAACTCCACCCTGCACTTTCCTCTTCCTAAAACTCCCTCTCCTGCATTGACCCCTACACACAATGAAAACATGCACCTTAGCCCAGGCGTGCAACCCCCATTAGGTCGAAAGGGCTTCAAATCTCCCCCCCCCACACACCCCCGTTGTATGTGTCAGCCCAGGTCAAGACGGATTCCCGGGCACACACACAGCCTCACCGGAGTACTTCACAGTTCTTTAAAGGACAAATTACTTGCTAACGAGGCTTTGTTGTTCTTTCACCCCTTCTTAGAGCCCCTGTATCTCCACTCTGGCTATCACTGGAAGAATTAGCCCCCCCCCCCCCCGAAATTGATGGTACACATTCACCCTCCCATCCTATTATCCACATCCTTTTTTGCATGCTCTTTAACAAGTTTCGATCCCTTCACATGTTCATTCATTCTCTCACCATTCCATCCATCCTTGTACCAATTCATCCATACTTCCACCATTCCATCCAGTGGTCATTGAATCCATCCATGTATTGTTTCATACATTATTTCATTGTTCCTTACAGCCATCCATCCATCCATACATACATCCATTCATTCATCCCTCCTTATCCCCTTCTTTTTACCTTTCCAGTCTTCCTTTCAGGTAACCTTTCACCCTTCCTTTTTTCTAGGTTTCATTCCTTCCTTTTACATTTTTAGGTCTCGCCTCTCAATGCGCATGCACATTGAGCGGAGCGAGACTATAGGGGCTTAAACAGAGGTTTACCTAGACTGGCGATTTGATGCGGTGCCCGTGCGCTTTTAGGTCAATGCGCAAGCACATGGACCTAAAATGCGCGTGCACACCATCAAATCGCCAGCCATCTGTTAACCCAGCTTGGTGCCTCCAGCAGCTCTTGGGATCCGCTCCGCCCCCTGCTGCATCAAAGGCTTTAATTTCGACAGGCTGTGTCGCATTTCTCCTCCCCCCTCCAAGCAGCAATGCCAATTCTCTCGTTTTCGGCCTCCTCCCCCCTTCCCACCCCCTTCCTCCTTCCTCTTTCTTGTTCGTAGGTGCATGCATTTGACGCTCACAGTTCACTGAATCTCGAATCTCCCACGCTGAGTACACAGAGCTTGCTCGTAGGAGTCTTCGGCATTTGAATGCTCTTTTCTTCTTCTCCTGGTTTAAATAGTAATTCGATTTTTTCTCGCAAAGAACAGTCTCTGGGCGTGGCCTACACTTTATAGGGTGGGATTTTTCAACTCGCACTATCAACTTGCAAGTGAAACTACCAGGCCCACGCTCCTAGGCTTTAAAAGTAACACCGGTTGACGGGCCCCAGCCACGATTATGGAGCACCTGTCTAAAGCCCATGCACACTAGGCTTAGGGGTGAAGTCTGGTTGTGGTCTCGGCTCCCCTGTAGTTAGCTAGTGACATCATTACCTAACCTGTGACCTCACAGCGCCTGATGCCAGAGATGGCCGAGAGCATGCAGTGTGCTCATCTGTTATCTCAACATTAGTAAATTTCGTCCTGTCATTTACTGCTGTGTTTGTTTATTTTACTGCTGGGGTCACAGCAGGAGGGCAGAGCGCACCTTAATATCACGCAAGTTTGAAACCACAAATCTGGCTTTAACCTTGATATACACAAAACTGCTTTAGAGATTTAAAGATGGGGGCGGGGAACTCCCTCCCTGGCAACCCGGCACACATATCCCCCCAGGTGCATTGTGGTAAATGCAGTGCATGGCAACAGTCGGGTTAGTGTACTCACAAATATTGCAGTGTTTGCCATTTTAGGCGCAGCCCGTGCAGCGCATCTCACAGTGACTGTGTCTGCTTTACATATAGAGGTGCTTATCTATGGGGTTTTGGCGCAGCGCTGCAGTGACGCTGCTCGGCCCTTTGGCCCAAGTGAAAGGGAAGGAATCACTGTATTTAAACAGTGCGTTGCATTCCTGTCCTTTCCCCCTAGTTATAAATGGTTCTCATGTAGAGACTAGTGTTTTTAAGGCACGGAGAGATTTGCAGTGAATCACAGGCTCGAACCTAGTTCCCCAGCTTCAAACTCGGCTGATCTGACCATTAAGCCACATCCTGTTATCCTGGCCAGACTTCAAACAAATACCACATGACACTGTTTCTTAAAGCAATTCGGCTCTGTTCCAAAACACGATCCATTCTTTATTGGTTGTGGTGAAGCCATAGCAGACATGCGCAGAGGGCGCTTGACTCCACTGTTTTCCCCGTGGCTACAAAATTGTCCACCATGATTTTGTGGGGTACCAGTACCACTTTGTCGCATGTTCTCAGCGAATACGTAGTTTGAGGAGATGCATAGTTTTGTTTGCAGTTTTGTATTGCGCGAACTCGACTCCAAGGTATCAGAGTGCTTTGCATGAGAACCAGTTGCATTACAGAGGGACACAGTATTTTTTTTAAGGCACAGGCAGATTTGCAGAGAATCACAGGCTCGAACCTGGTTCCCTAGCTTTAAAGTTGGCTGCTCTGACCGTTAATCCACATCCTCTCGGGCATGAAAACCCTGAACACACCGCTCGCCTCTCTCAGCTTCTTTGCAGTGTGTCATTGTTTTGTGATCAGGCCATGCCCTTCCCCTCGCTGCTTGTATGGCGCTTTCCACTCCCACCGACATTTAATTTATTTACAGTGGCTTATAGTATTGGAGAGCTTTATATGAGCTCCACTTAAACTATTTGTTTACATTTGGCACAGCAAATCGAGTGATTAACCCAGAATCGGATGTCGAGTCGACATGGAGACTCGAACCCTGCTCCTTAGCTCGAAAGGCAGCAGCTCTGGCTGTTACGCCATATGATCGTTCGTCTTCTGTGGTGCTTTTAGCAGATGTAGGCATTTTAAGTTCAGGATCAGATGAGGGCGTTCATTCTCAACTCGCACATTTCAGGAATTGCCTTTTCTTAAAACAATAATATTGTGATTTGCCCAGAATCACACAATGTTGAGCTGCTGCCGATACTCAAACCTGGTTCCTCAGCTCCAAAGTCCGCAACTCTCACTGTGAAGCCACATCCTCTACAGTACGGGACTGGTGTCTGCAGCTGGATGCATAGGCTCTTCTTCATTCCTGACAAGCTGCCCGAGCAAAAGGTAAAGGATTCCCGGTTCTTGCTGTGAGCAGCATATGCCCTTTCCTGTGCTGCCGTCCTTCTCTTGTTATTGTTCCAGTTATCTGTTCCATGAAAATATATTTTTGTAAAGAATGCATTTAGTCAAATTTTGTCAGCTTGTTTTCGTCAGGCTAACTTTCATCATTTTCGTTTTTTGTGGCAAATGAAATATTACCGTGATCAATGTAGAATTGACCTTAACTTTGCATGTCTTTTGCTCGCCACAAGGCTGTAGTACCATCCCAGAGATGGGAATCTTGCAACCATAAGAAATACTTTTAAAACTCAGGAGCCCGTACTATAAGAGATCAGGACCGGCCCAAACGCTTCCTATTATTTTGCTGTCCCAACAGATAGGCATGCAAGTACCTGCATGTATGTTCTTGCATTTCTCATGTTGTCCCTCTTTCCTGTTTACTGAAGGTTTCCATAACGTTCTCACTATGCCCTGCAACTTGGGTTCAGGTGTTGACTTGGCAATAGAGCTCAATTGGGGTATGACAGCAGTGGTGTGCGGTCTCAAGGCTGTGTGGGTGCTGACCTATTTTCTCCATTTTGTCTCTCCCACTTCAGTTGGGTTGTGGTTTTGCCTCGAGTTTGAGACAACCCTACCCGTCCCCTTTGCATTTATATAAGCTCCTAGGGCTTTCACAAATCTGCTGGCTCCTCTGGTGCCTCGCCCACTTTCCAGGGGGATTCAGGTTCATTAGCACTTGAATGGCTACCATTTCATGCGCATTCTCTAGTATTACTTGTTTTTTTTATGCTTTTTGGAGAAAAAAAAAAAAAAGGATAACTCTCTCCCCTCCCCTCTTCCCTCTCCCCTCTCTCCTCAACCTCCCCCTCCCACAATCTCTAGTGTTAAACAGGAAGCAGTTAAGAGGCGCCACCGGGCAAGAAGGCAGACTGAGCCATCCTTCTTGATTAATGGTTTTAGCATTTCACGTGTTACCAGTAAACATGCCCGAGGCGCCAGCCGAGCACAAGCCACATGAAGACATCCTCCTAAGTTGTTTTTCCCCTCTAATCTGAATCAATTTTATGCGTAA
The DNA here is from genome assembly GCF_964263255.1 of Lissotriton vulgaris. Taxonomy (NCBI): domain Eukaryota; kingdom Metazoa; phylum Chordata; class Amphibia; order Caudata; family Salamandridae; genus Lissotriton; species Lissotriton vulgaris. The sequence goes on along the minus strand of NC_141698.1, from coordinate 1,013,948,941 downwards.
CTCCAATAAAAGAGAACTTTAAGGAAAAGACAGTACTTTTCTTCACAAAAGATCTTAAATATTGTTTGCGCGGTCAATATTTGAAAGACATTATGGTGGCCTCATCTCCGCATTTTTTACGATTAGCATTTACTTACTATTTAAAGCCGATCTCTTAGCTAATTGTCTCTCTCCTTCTCTGTTTTCCCTATCTAATTCTGGCAGTACTCACATAACTTTATTTATAAGTTTTAATTCGACAGTCCGCTCCTACCAGCCCTTTTCAAGAATTATTTTACAAAGAGTCACACTATCACAAAAGCTTCTTTGGAGCGCTTATTTACAGTGTATTAATGCGTCCTGGTGTGTGTTATTTTTTTTTAAAGAATTGGACTCAAATCCCAAACATGTGCTTTCATGGTATTTCATGCTGCTGAAGTCGAGAAGATGGGAGTGTGACCAGGCCAACAGATTTCGAACGACTGCTGCTGCATTTTCTACTTCTGCCCAGGGAACCAAAACAAAGGAAATACTTACACCTGTCCTGGTTTTTAGAAAGGTGCAAATAAAAAAGGTTGAGAGTTTTTTTAAGGCTTTTTGAAAAGTAGAAAATAACTCTTCCCCCCTCCCATCTTCCTCTCTCCTCTACATCCCCTCCTCCCTCTCTTCTCACTCTCTCCCCTCTCCCCTCCCTCTACACCCTCACACTCTTCCCTCATTCCTCACCTCTCCCCTCTCTCCTCATTCCCATCTCCTCCCACTCTCCTCACTCTCACCTCACTCACCTCTCTATACTCAATCTCTCCCCTTTCTCCACTCTCCTCTCTCCTCTCCTCCCTCTATCCTCTCCCCCTCTCTCATCACTCTCCCCTCTCTCTCCTCACTCTCCCCCTTTCTCCCCTCCCTCTACCCTCTCCTCAGACTCCCCTCTTCTCAGTCTACCCTCTTCTCACTCTCCCCTGTCCTCACTCTCCCCTCTGCTCTCCTCTCTCTCCACCCTCTCCTCACTCTCCCCTCTCCTCACTCTCCCCTCTCCTCACCATCTATTTGAATAACCTGCACTAAGTCATTTAAAACGAATGCACATTTGTCAGACATTCCTAGCAGCCATTTCCAAAAATTATTTTTAAAAAGTCACACTATTCCAAGAGCTTCTTTTGCGACCTTCCTCCAAGTTAATTAATACGTCCTGTAGCGGATGATAATTGCTTTTTTACAATCAAGATCAAATAAAAAACATGTGCACTGCAGGCATTTCATGTTGCTGAGGTCGATAATAGTATAGTGACAAGACCTACAGAATTTTTCCGGTTCGGGCTGGTTTATTTTCACCTTCTGGCCGACCTACCTCAATGGATTATTTGCTCCAATAACACACACACACACACAACACCCCCCACACACAAACACAACAACCACACACACACAACTACAACCACACACAACACCAACAACGACACACACAACAATCTATCGCCCTTACTCTATCTATCGCCGTCACTCTAGCCATCTATCGCCCTCACTCTATATATCGCAAAAGAACAGCATCACTCAGCAACACCAAAGCATCACTCGCCACCACCACAGCATCACTCGCCACCACCACAGAATCACTCAGCACAACCCCAGCATCACTCAGCACAACCCCAGCATCACTCAGCACAACCCCAGCATCACTCAGCACCACCACAGCATCACTCAGCACCACCACAGCATCACTCAGCACCACCACAGCATCACTCAGCACCACCACAGCATCACTCAGCACCACCACAGCATCACTCAGCACCACCACAGCATCACTCAGCAGCACCACAGCATCACTCAGCAGCACCACAGCATCACTCAGCAGCACCACAGCATCACTCAGCAGCACCACAGCATCACTCAGCAGCACCACAGCATCACTCAGCAGCACCACAACATCACTCCGCGCGATCACAGCATCAATCTGTGCAACCATTCAACAACCACTGGTTCAAATATGTTCTCTCAATGTTTCAAGAATTTATTACAAATGTCACAAAAAGATGTTAATATTTCACTTCTGTTCTTGGATTTTTGTCACAATAAAATACACTGAACATAATCTTCACAAAAGTTATTTACAAAAGTTTAAGCTATTGCCATTATAAATTACAATCACTTTTATTTAAGTATCAATTATTTAAAAAAATTAAATGCCATTGTTATTTGTAATATCAATTCATCTAAGTCACGTAAATACAAAACATGTTGCATTACAAATACTATAGGTGTCACATTTGCGAAAGTTATAACTATTGGCATTGTAAATGACAAAGCTATTAATTTAGCTATTTTCAAAACCAACACATAAATAAAAAAAATTATCATTTACAAGACCAATAGCTCAAACTTTCATAATGCGAGACCTATTGCATTGCAAATGCTTGTTCTTACTTTCACCTTTTTTCTCCACCTTTTACCCTTTATCTTTTCTGGTTTACGACTTAAAATCTTTTATTTAATTATCTTATTTTTTCTCTCCTACTTTCTGTGCCCTCTCACTATTTGCAGCTGCCTCCATTGGCCATGATGTCCCCTCTCACTATTTGCAGCTGTCTCCATTGGCCATCATATCTTTCTCAGTCTCCATAAATGAGCTTCACTTATTTAGCAGCTCTCGACCGTCTCGCCTCCGTCCTGATCATGGTATTAACGTGTTAGTAGGAGCTTTTGGGTGCAGAATCCAACAAGCATTTGTAATGCAATAGGTCTTGCATTTGTGAGAGTTCACGCTATTGGCATTGCCTTTTATTCATCTGTTTTGATAATTAACGCATAAATAAACCACATTGTCATTTACAGTGCCAATAGCTCAAACTCTTGTAAATGCAAGACCTGTTTCACTTCAAAGAAGCGGCCTCCATTGTCCCGGGCTGCTTGGAAAGTGAAAGCGGGCATGGCACGCTGAATGTTGAAGGAAGGCATGTCGTGCCTGCAGTAGGAGAAACTCGAATGAAGAAAATAGGGCTTACAGACTAAATAAGGCATACCACGTAACACCAAAGTAAAAAGCCCAGTCCTCATGGGAGGTTACAAATGAAGACAAGGCTGTACTAAAGAGGGACTAACAAGCCTATTAACGAATCAGAAGCCAGCATCTACAAAGGATAATGACACAAGCCAATGAAAAATATGGGCGGCGCTTCAAGGTCATACTCTAATACAGCATGCCTCGCAGAGCAGCGCACGCTGCCCAGGCTCGATCTAGAAAGGGGCGATATAAATCTATATTCCTACTGCTTGCTTGAACAAGATAGTACAAAGGTCTCAAGTGGTAATAAACCAATGAGTGCTCTCCACACATTTATAATGGGAAGGGCATCAGAAGGAGGATTGTGATGCATGATGTAATATTCCTCGTAATCACTTGGCTGTTTCAAATCCACTCTAAGCCTTTTAGGAGAATTACAATGTAGTGTGTTGGGTTAGATGTTTTTTGTGTTTATAGTGAGATTGTTTGGGACTTCAACTCAAGCTGTCCGTAGAGTTCAACAAGGCCTCTACTTCTAGTTCACTTTTATCTGGAGCCCATTATTTTCAAGGTGAGTAATGAGATGTTTGAGATTGCTCTGGGCAAGCACCTTTGTGATGATCACCTTGCCTCCATTTCCCCGAAGCCCTACCCCCCCCCCCCCCCCCCCCCAAAAAAAAAAAACGGTCATACTTCACCCCACTATTGTAGTGTCCACTTTTTCCAATATCTCTTTGAGAAAATTGGAGAGTTTGAATCAGTGGGCATCTTGGAAAAAGAACTTTGGACCTTTCTCCCTTTCCAGTCACACACTCCTTCTCTAGGATTTCTTTCTACATCCTCTTAGCCTTTTTTAGGTGTGATTAAGTTGTTCAGCCTCCCATCTCCTGTTTGCACCTTGTACTGTATGGGGGTATATATGCAATAGAGCAAATATCGGAGTTCCCTATTCTGTAAAATAAAACAATTGCAAATCCTCCATGTGTCCTCGTGCAACCTCATTATCGTCCTCCCACCATTTTGTGCTACTCCAGGTTTGAGCTGCTTCTGTATCATGAAGGAGTGATAGACAGTGGTAGCGGCATCAGTATTAATAGGGGATCAGAGATGCCATGCAGGGTAAAACAGGAAGAAGCGTGGCGTGAAAGAGGAAAATGGTCGTACAGCACATTAAAGTCCTCCACAAATGAAAGGCGTATTGCATGTTTATCTCACATTCCCCACTGTGGGGGACAATGGAGGTAAACAAAGGCTATCTTTTTAGCTTTACCATCTAATAATAATTTTTAAAAAACGAGTAATATTTTCTCTCCTGCAACAGTAGTTAGCGATGCATTACTATGAACAAGCACGTCCAGAGCTCTTTACAGCTGTCCCATGCCTCCCCAGGTCACCGTGCATGTGTTAAAATGGGGCCCTGCCACACTTAAATAATTTGCATTTAAGAGACACTTAACGCTGTTTCCTTCTACCGACTTTCCATTCCCTTATTTGGCGACTTCCCATTCCCTTATGGCACGGTCATTTCTAAATGTTTCTTTCAATTGAGGAAAATCAAAAAGATACATTGGTTCCTCACACAGGAAGCCTTGATCCAAGTGGTGGTCGCTACGGTTTTGTCCCTTCTAGACTATGCCAATTTGGTATACTCGGGCATGCCTATATATTTGCTCAAACGGATATAGATGGCCCAAAATTAGGCGGCCAGATTGATCCTTCATCATCCTAGGTGGCAGTCTGCCACCCCTCTGCTAAGGAAACTTCACTGGCTCCCAATCCCTCAGCGTTGTGCCTTTAAGGTGGGATGCCTCATTTTCAAATCCTTGCATGGCAACAACCCCAAATGTATTATCACCTTAATAGCTAGGCACACTCCCTCCAGGAACCTTCGCTCTGCTCACCTCTCACTTCTCACCATCCCCTTAGTCAAACGAGTTCGACAGGGCGGCTGCAGATTCGCCACTCTTGCCCCAAGACAGTGGAACACTTTTCCGCTGGAGATCCGCTCCTGCACCGAGCTATTGCAATTTAGAAAATCCCTTAAAACGTGGCTATTTACGCAAGCCTATAATTAAAGCGGTCTACTGATAAATTCTGAGTCTTTATAGCGCCATGAAACCACCCAGTGTACGTGCGCTTCATAAATTATTATTAACATTATTTCCGCTTCTTTGATTTCCGGCCTGCAAGGGACCACGGAGCTGTCACAAAACCAGCGCCTAGAGGCTGTTGTCTTTAAAAAGTGGAGTAGTGGCTGTGAACACGAGGGTGCTTGAAATATCTTGCTGCACTTGATGATACAGCTGATGCCCGTTTATACCACAATTTACAAGACACCTATTGGTAGAAGCAGGGATGGCTAGCTTTGAAAGAAGGCTCAACCCTGACGGCCGGGTCTTTAAGGCACACCAATGTTTATACACTCTCTGTCACTGGTGTTGGACAGTAAGACAATTGCTCTTGAAGTTTCAGTACTGTTATTTCATTCGAAGTGCAATAGAAGGAAGTATGAAATATATATAGTGTGAACATGCATAAAAGAGCTCTCACAGGGCGGCACGCAGTTCTCCCCCTGAAGTGAGATGTCTGCCCGCCATCAGTGAGACAGGGAAGAGGCGTGAGAGACAGTCCTTGAAAAGTAGACACTTGGGGAGAAGATGGCGGTGCGCAGAAACAGAACAGCAGAGAGAGAGAGAAAATGAGGCAATGAGAGTGGATGGCAACAAAAGCAGACTGACTGAAAAAACATAGTGCTTACCGACTTATGAAGGAGACCTTGTAACTCTGCAAGTAAAAGATCCAGTCCGGATGGGCGGTCATAAAAGGAGACAGGGGGTAACAAGGAGGGACTAAGAAGCCTGATTATCAAAACGGAAGCCACGATTAACCAAAGACAATGCCACCAGCCAATGAAAAATATAGGTGGGGCTTCCACAGCACTTCCACATCTGTCCCTACTACAATATGTCTTGCAGAGTGAGCAGCACATGCGCTGCAACGATAGACTTGACCTAAAATTGAAGCTAATTAACTTTTTAGAGGGAAGTTTTACCATGCCATGGGGCTCTGGGACAACCCCCACTTTAGGTGCTAAAGCTGGTGCGACTCAAGGTAACACACCTGTCACCTGCTAAGACCGTAAATGCACAAAGTTAAACGTATAGAACTCTGCTGGTCTGGAAGGAACGGAGACATCATAACATCTGTATGGGGAGGTTAATCTGGAGGATGTCATGACAGAAATAGATTATGCACACAATGGTGATGACTGCCATGGGGTAACCGAACAAGAGATTCGAGATCCTCACCAAAACAACTGGAGAAGGCTTAGTCCAGAGCACAGAGGGTGTGCGACAAGCATTACAATGGACGCTCAAAGGAGCTGCGAGTTAGACTATTATGTGAGAGCCCATCAACAACCCTTTATTAAACTGAGATGCTTCTGTATATTTCATTTTTGACCCCATGGTCACTCCTTTTATCAGTTTTCAGAGGGGTGATCGGTCCCAATGACCTCTGCAGCTGCACGCTCTAAGGAACCTTCAGTGTGGATGAAGTAAAGGTTTTTTAATCTATCTGGTTATTGGACACCTGTGTTCGAGAGGATAAACTTTAAGGTTAAGGACTGGGAATAGAAGAGTGTGGCTGTGTAATGAAGATTACCAGTAAGTAATCAAGGCATAACTTTTCTGAAGAAATGCGATAGGCGCTGCTGCACGCTAAAGTACTGCAAAGAGCTCTGGATAATCGTTAACATTATTTTAATTAAGTATTCATATAAGAACCGCTTTTAACACTTTCTTGCAAACTATCAGTATTGCTTCAGATTTATAGAACTAATACAAAACACACATTAAAACAATATTTTCCAATCTTGGGGTAGAGTTTCTGTAGAACCGTTTGATTGCAGGATAAAGAATAATCCCACAAAACTATTCAGTTTTGTACAGTCTTCCAGGGACTATAGAACAGGCAGGTTTGAAAAAAAATTATAAAAATAAGTCCAACAAATCCAAATTACAGGTAGTTCTCTGTATTGCTTTAACAACATGTAGTCACAAGTCCCTGATTTGGGCTATGGGTGCCTATGGGGATTTGTTCGTGACCCACGGAGAGAGTTAGACTCCTGCAGCTTGCTGGCCAATTTAAAACCGCTACCTTTCGCGACACCCGCTTCGCGGGTGCCGCTCATTTGCATATCGTCCGTGCCTTGCCTGGTGTGAGCGGCTCCACAGTCGGTGGAGAGCCAACGCGCTCCCAGGTTGAGGCATTTGTGAGTTGCACAGCGTGTGGAGCCGACCGGAGGACTGCGAGGACCAGCAGCCTCAGCTGACACAGCTGGTGCCTCTTCCCCCGGCGGCCACGCCCCTAGCCTCCTCGTACTTAACTGGCCCCAGCTCAACCGCGACGCGGGACGCGCGCGGGACGGAGCACGGGGCGAAGACCGGGCAAAGAGCGGGCCCGTTTAAGCCCGTTCAAGACCGGGTAAGACTGGACTGGGCCACCCCATTGACAATTCACTGTTTGTGCCCCTATTACAATTCAACTATTTTGTCTCATCTGGGTTTCTTGTTTTGTATCCTGGTACTGTGTCCACTGATTCTGTTACTATGTCACCTAGAATTACCAGAAATAGCAAACTTACACACACTGCCCAGGTTATAGGGCCAATAGATCAATTTATCGCCAAGGCAAATGATGCTATTAATCAAGGCGTTTTACTACTAGAAAGGAGAGTCTCTCAAGACCTAGCTGCAGCCAGGCGTTCCTCTTTGGGACTATTGGCGGCAGCTATAACACCGCAACGCATTTTAGTCCCCGGTACACAGCAAGAGACTCCAATGGTTCCCGGGACTGTGGATTTATCGGTATCTATTGATCTCTCTACAACACAAATATCGCAATCCTCTGTATCCCATCTTCCCCCATCAATTGAGAGAACTCCGGTTCTCTTTATAAATCCTCCAGAAGAGGTTCTTTCCTCTCCCACCCGAGGGGTCAGAGGGAAGGTGCTATTCCGAAAAAGAGGAAGGGAAAAAAAGGAAACAAGAAACCTCTACAAAATAATATTGACATTCAACGGGATTCCTCGTCACAACTTACTGACCATTCTCCCTCTTCAGCTCAACCAACACCTCAATCGGCTATGTTCCAACAGCCGATTACTACCACAACGTCAGAAATAATAAATCTTTCGTCTGACATGTACAATCCTACCTTGAGTGGCAATACACGTAGTAGGCGGGATCCCAATACACACGATACTCACACATTGGCCTCCATAGAGACTCTAATTAAATTACATCTGAAACCTTTAGAGTTATCGCTGTCAAAAATCGAAAAATCTCTAGCTATACTAACATCCGATTTAAAAACTAAGAAAAGTTCGATCCCTACGCCCTCACTCCCTGTGGTTCAAATTCATAATTCAAAACTAAAAAACGTAGGGGGAACTAATCCTCCACAAACGCCTAAAGTCCACAAAGCGGTGACCACCACAGTGGTGGTTCATCAAAAACCAACTAGTTCAACTAGCACAACTGTGCAGCATACAGCACCTAATATTGCTGCAAAAAAGTCTGCTATCTCTTCCCTTCCTGTCTTACCCGTATCAGCGGGCCAACCCACTAGTTTACCAACCACTCCAGCCACAGCAAAAACACCAGCTCCAAAAAAGATACCAGCTCCTAAAAAGACACCAGCCTCTAAAAACGCAGCTTACAACACGAGACGCAATGGAGCGCGCCCTGCTTACCTTCCCCCAGAAGCTACACCGTATGTTATTATTATGACTGGGGTTCCAGAGCTGCATATTAACTCTGAAGAACCTGGATGGTCTCTAAAAAATAAGGTACTTCACTGGTTGTCATTGAATCGGCCACTTCCGCCTTATGCTAACAATAGAGTAGTTTCAGTTCGCAGAGTCCCCTGGGTAGGGAAGGAGCCAAAACTGATCCCAGGAGACTGCATAATAATACATTTTGAAGATCCCCAAACTGTTGAGCTCATTTCTTCATGGGGGCCTCAAACGTCTCCTGAAGGAATCGGTACGAAAAGATTAGCCTTTTTCTATCCTCCAGCTAAATCCTTACCACCAGGCCCTGAGTGGAATTGGACCCAGGTAGGAAACTGGAATAGTAAATCGAATTGGTCAAACTGGTCGGGACAAGGTGGTAGAGATACCATGCCATTTCCTGATTGGAGGGGTGTTTCTACTTACAACAGGTTTGACTGCTTGAAGATGGTGGACTGACCATCATCAGTCATTGGTTTTGATAATGGGAATTTACCCCCACCTGGCTTACCACCTTTGATGCCATCAAGTCCTTCCCAACCTCTAAGTTTACCGATCAAAGTGTCGCCATCACAAACTATAGTACTTTTAACTGATACAGTGGTTGTACACTTTCATCAATGTGTTGATATCCTGCCTTGCTCCGTTGCTACAAGTGCCAAACAAGGTGAAACTCTGCCCTCCTCCCCTAACATTGGTCCTTGTGCACCCTTAGAAATTCTACCTCAAAAAGGAAGACCTGCACCTATTAATGAAACCTCGTCGATCCAGCTAGTATCTATACTGTTTTGGAACGTGGCAGGTCTTCGAACCAAGATTTTATTGACATCCTGGTTGGATTTTGTTACCACACATCAGATAATTTGTTTGCAAGAGACCTGGACAATCGACCCATTGCATATACAAGGCTACATAACATTTCATTCTCCGGCCTGCCCATCAGTACATGGCAGACCTATGGGGGGTCTTGTTATATATGTTTCAAACAACCTACCAGTAAGAAAAATCTCCATATTAAGTACTACTCTGAATTATCAAATTCTTTCGGTTATTTTTAAATACGGTACGTCATATATCTTTATTAATTTCTATAATAATTTATCCCCGGTAGAATGCATGAAAATTGTGTCGGCAATTACATTGTTTAGAAGTGAACAACGTGCTAAGCATTTACCAACATTGTGTAATGTAATTTGGGGAGGGGATTTTAATGTACAAGTGTGTCCTAATTACAAGAAAACTGATTGTGGCCTTCTAGACGAAAATGATTGCCCGTTGACACACTTCACCCACTCCCTCGTAGGAGACTCCCTTAATGACAGCTTAATGTCTCTAGAAATGTTGTATGCCAACGAACTTGTAGACCCTCCCGTGGATTTCAAATCTACTTTTCACGGTAGGGGTTGTTTTAGCACCATAGATTTTATTTTGTGTTCTTATTCATTAAAAGGTACACTCTACCAGTTCTCTACAGGAACGGAAATTTCAGGCGATCATTTTCCTAATAGCATTGTACTTAAGCTATCTACGAACGTATCTCATCCTATAAGGAAGAGTTTATTGACCCAAAAAACATTGAGTATGGATAGAACTAATGGTTACACCGTGAAATGGTCTAGGGTTGATCCTCTAGTAACATCAAGTAAGGTCATAACTAAGGCACTCCCATGGATAAATATTTGTCTTGAGGAGGATTCTTCCCCTGAGCTAATTATTTCCAGTTTCGGAGAAATCCTGAAAGCCATTCAGAATGAGTTAGTTCGAACTTATAAACCAGGTAACCATCAAGAGCCAAGATGGTTTAACACGGCATGTCGGAAAGCCTTAACCGCCCTAAAGAAAGAACTTCACAACCCAACTAGAGACAAGGACAAAGTAGCTAAATTAAGATCTGAATACAAGCAGGCCCAAATTAGCTGTAAAAAAGAGCATAAGCGCAAACTGTGGGCACAATTACATGAGAGTTGCCACACTAAGGACAGGTAGTGGCAGGTAGTCAAATCTCCATTTTTGCTTGAGGTAAACTCACATCAACATCTAGACGTAGCTGTGACTGCGGACGAGTGGGTGATTCACTTTTCTAAGATCTTTAGCGACTTCCCCTCGGCTAGCGTTGCACAGCACAACCAAACAACTGCGTCCTAAAAAAAGGGGTTTACCCAATTGACCTACATTTCACCCTGGGGGAGGTTATAAGTGCATTATCCTCCTCAAAAACTGAAAAGGCTCCTGGTCCAGACAGTGTCCCGCTTGATATATTTATTTCTAACATCGATTTATGGTCCCCAATCATAACCCAGCTAATGGCGGCAGTGTTAAGCACTGGCCTTTTGGAGTCTTGGTCCTCCTCCATACTTCTTCCAATCTTTAAAAAAGGTGAAAGAAATAACCCTGCCTGCTACAGGCCCATTTCCCTCCTGGATTCACTGGGTAAAGTTGCGGGTCGCCTAATTCTTGATCGCTTACAGGATTGGGCGGCAGAAAAGAACATCATTACCGACCTCCAGTATGGATTCCGGGAGGGACTGGGCACTGTTGAACAGGCCTTAAACCTGACACTCTTAATAGGAAAGTATGTGGGAGTAAAACGGGGCAATCTATTTATGGTCTACGTCGACCTTAGCGCGGCGTTTGACTGTGTAATACACGCCAAGCTGTGGTCTATTCTGGAGGAGTTGGGTGTTGACCCTCCCCTCATTAAATGTCTGCGCGAGCTCTATTCTGACGCCTCTGCTTGCGTAAGATTTGGCATAGGTGGAGAATTAACATCCTCTTTCCCAATAACCCTCGGAGTTAGACAGGGCTGTGTCCTGGCTCCCTTCCTGTTCAATCTTTACACCAATGGTTTGGAAGCAGCCATGCTAGAAGGGAGTCAGGACTTATCTACTATCAACCATCGCCCTATTCCAGCACTACTCTATGCTGACGATTCCGTAATTTTTGCTAGGACCCTAGCACAGCTCTAGAAACAGTTGGATAAATATTGTAACTACATGCTCTCACTTGGGTTAAAGGTGAATAAGACCAAGACCTTTGTCATGCAAACAGGGCCCAAAGTGAGAAGTTCTAAACACCTCTGCATTGAGCAATCCAAACTGGAACGTGTCAGGGAATACCCCTATCTGGGAATCTTAATAGATGATCAGCTAACATGGAAAAGGGCACTGGTAACTAGAAAATTGCTTTACCAACGAGCTACTTCTGCCCTTGTCTCTTTCTCTAGAAAAATGGGTAAACCAACCCCACCTGTATTACTTAAAATCTATCAAGCCAAATGTCAGAGCATCGCTACATACGGAGCCGGTGTATGGGGCTATGTAAACACGGCGGAACTGCAAAAAATTCAAAATGGCTTTGCTAAATATCTGTTGGCCCTCCCACAAAGTGCCCCCACATACGGATGTCACATCGAGCTTGGGATTGACTATCTAGCTGATTACATCAAATGTCAACCAATACTCCTATGGCACCGTATCTGGACTAAGCCAGAATGTCATCTTACTCGTGCTTTGATCTTAGAATGCTTAGGGTTGTCATCCTGGAAAAACATCCCATGGTTGGCGTATGTGGTCAACTTCCTGAAAGATCTGGATCTTATTCAATATGTCATTGAGCCATCATCCATCACCGAGATAAGCAGAAAAACCCTTAAGTGTCAATGTCTTAACCATCTTAGGGAACTTCGTCTGTCTGGCGAAGCACCCAAGCAATCCAATGCTCATATTATGATGGTCCAAGTGTCACCAGGTATACAGCCTTACCTTACATACCATATATCTAATCACGAAAAATACCTACTAACCAGGTTCCATTTTAATTTGTTTTTTCGATTGGTCACTTTTCCAAATACGTTAAACTGGTCTCACGAGCTGGAAAAATGCCCATGTGATAAGGTCTCCTCTCAAACAACTATGCATGTAGTGTTGTTTTGTTATTTCTACGTTGAAACACGTAAACGCTGGGTCCTTCCAGTGTTGCGTCAGATGGGGTTGAGGACCTGTCGCCCGGCGTTTTTAGCATTACAACAGCTTGAATCACAATACGTGGCAAAGAATTTAGCCATGTTCTTGAAATCATGTTTAAAAATTCGTAGAGCCTTGGAAATGAAGACCTAAATTTTTTGAAAATCTGTATTAACTATGTAGATGAATTTAAGTGTATTCCCCTTTTCATACTTTTTAAATCGTATTGTAATAATAATGACGATGTGTTTAAAAATATGATGTACTTTTTATGATTAACAAAATGTTTAATCGAATAAAAGATTTGAACTGAACTGATTATGCACACAATGGTGATGACTGCCATGGGGTAACCGAACAAGAGATTCGAGATCCTCACCAAAACAACTGGAGAAGGCTTAGTCCAGAGCACAGAGGGTGTGCGACAAGCATTACAATGGACGCTCAAAGGAGCTGCGAGTTAGACTATTATGTGAGAGCCCATCAACAACCCTTTATTAAACTGAGATGCTTCTGTATATTTCATTTTTGACCCCATGGTCACTCATTTTATCAGTTTTCAGAGGGGTGATCGGTCCCAATGACCTCTGCAGCTGCACGCTCTAAGGAACCTTCAGTGTGGATGAAGTAAAGGTTTTTTAATCTATCTGGTTATTGGACACCTGTGTTCGAGAGGATAAACTTTAAGGTTAAGGACTGGGAATAGAAAAGTGTGGCTGTGTAATGAAGATTACCAGTAAGTAATCAAGGCATAACTTTTCTGAAGAAATGCGATAGGCGCTGCTGCACGCTAAAGTACTGCAAAGAGCTCTGGATAATCGTTAACATTATTTTAATTAAGTATTCATATAAGAACCGCTTTTAACACTTTCTTGCAAACTATCAGTATTGCTTCAGATTTATAGAACTAATACAAAACACACATTAAAACAATATTTTCCAATCTTGAGGTAGAGTTTCTGTAGAACCGTTTGATTGCAGGATAAAGAATAATCCCACAAAACTATTCAGTTTTGTACAGTCTTCCAGGGACTATAGAACAGGCAGGTTTGAAAAAAAAATATAAAAATAAGTCCAACAAATCCAAATTACAGGTAGTTCTCTGTATTGCTTTAACAACATGTAGTCACAAGTCCCTGATTTGGGCTATTCAAATACTCACACAGCAGGCGATGATTCGTGGCAACCCTGCAACAAAGTAACGGTGCACTTTCTCCATTCTGTCGCCCAGGGAGATCCGCTGTGAAGCATAGGACCAGTGCAAAAGAAGTGAACGAGTTAACGCAGACGCCCCGCATCATTTCTTCTATGTCTATGAAAGAGTCCTTCGCCCCCTTTTATTTCCATGGCAACGTGGATGGAGGCCCTCCTGAAGTGTGAACCTATCGCAGGAGGAAAGACTGTGACAACATTTATAGTAGGGCAACAACATGGAGGCCTCTATAAAGGAAATTCACAAAAAAAGCTAAAAGCACCAGTTTTCGTAGCGAACGGAACTGGCGTGTTAAAATATATTTGAGAGGCACCCGATCTGGGCATTCTGACAGTTCTAGGACCAGCCACTCACTCAATACTTCCACAGTTTGTAAACCCTTCGCATATATTTTTTTGTAATTTACAGCATTGTACTTAATTCCCTAAAGATATTTCCTGATCAACGAAGCCCGCGAGCCGCACCTTTTGAGGTAAAGGTCGTAACTACGTTTTAAATTTAGTTAATAAAAAAGCTAGAATCGCATTTGCACAATACTACAAAAACGAGAATGTACCAATTTCAATTGGATAGAAAATAACATATTTATTCAGATGAATCAAAAAGTAAAAAAACGCTGGTAAATTGCCCATGATAGTGCCATCTGACAGGCGGTAATTATGCATTTTCAAGATGGGCGCCTTATCTACCTATACGGGGAGTGATAGATTTTCAAGTATCCCAGTCGTTTTGCAGGTTAGAGACCCGCCATCTTGGAGCATCTCGAGAGTATCATTAACGTACCGTAAACTCGAAACAGCAAAAGGAAACATTTAAACGTAATGTTAAAGAAAGCAGTCAATGGTGTTTGCACTTTCTTTAATTGGTAGAATAGGATGTTAGGTTAAATTGTAAGCTGAACATTAGAATTCTCTCTTGCTTAAAAGGGCATTCGATATATTTTAAGATATCATTTTCTTATGCGCTACCCATTTGTTTACCACGACTCGCTCCTCCAAAGCATTTTGTTAGGCAAGTCAATATACTACCACTGTGGCCGCTGTTTCAGAGTGTTGTGACAGACCGGACATTTACTTCCGGTTGGTTGTCAAGCGAGCCCAAGAAGCGCCTTGAATGTTTCCTTGGCGACCGACGGCTCTTTCGGCGCCTGCAGCGAATGAAGCTCTTCTTACCACGGGTGAAGTCTGTGCCCGGCCATGGCCAACATGCAGATTAAGGATGGCGAATACACGGCAACTATCTACAGACTGGTAAGAGAAGCCAAGGGGGAGGCAATTCAATCATTCATTTACCGGTGGATAGTTTCACACCTTGCAGCAGAGGATTACGCCTGGCAAGCCTCTTTACTGTTTATTAACTTCAACTGAGAAAAGCAGAATCTGCTGTTATTCACCTTTAAACTTGAGAAAATCGAGGAAGCAGCACCTGCGCCACCCCACATCAGCATCTGCTTTGAGGCCAAGAGGCAACAGACGTGCTTGTTTACTCTTTTCCCTTTATTCAGCATGGAACAGTGGATCTCAACCTTTTGGCTTCTGGGGACACCCAAGTAATCATTGATGGAACCCGGGGACCCCACTGAATTCTTATTGGAGTCCGGGGACTTTCCACTGAGTCATTAGCTGGGGACCCCGACCTAAGCATTGTCGATAAATTGATCCGTAAAACGATACACAAAAATGCAGAAAAAAGAATTCATCAAACAAATACGCAAATGATGACGCGTTTTATTTAATTCGCAAAAACATATACATGATTAAAATCACATTTTTTAGTGAGTCACCCTTCAGCATAAAAGTTCTAGGGTTGGCAAAATCTGATGTCTTGTAAATGCATGGGAGACTAATGGAGCCGAGGCTTGGCCAACGTGTCCTCTCCGAAGACACATACCAAAAGCAAAATGTTCCCACCCGCATCTCTAAACAATTGTGCCTGCTCTGTACCATCTTCAATAAAATAGTCGCAGTGGTAGTGGAATATTACTTGCTCACAACAGCATAGCAGATATAAGGTATCAATGAATAACATATGAGTTCTTTTATTTAAATGTTTTGTATTACAGTAATGTACATAACGCTTCTTATACCACACTATGCTGCAAAGCGGTACTATTTACACTGGGTTCATAGTGCCCTTTTGGAGTACACGGATGGCACTTTGACCCCTATTGCGGTGGTAGGTGAGGTGTGTGAAGATCGAAGATATGCTCAGTTCAGGGTTCAACAAACTGGTAGCTGTGCATAAGCACAAAGTGTTGTAGCAAGTGTGAAAATGAATGTGCATGTGCGTGGCATGCATACCATTTTTACAACTGGTCTGTATTGTTCAGTTAAGTGAATGGAAATAGGCCAGTTTTTAATGCTTTCTGAAATTAAATATTCTAGAGCTTTGTTATCCAAACAGATAAAGAGCCAGTAAAAAACTTTTGGAAAGTGGGGCCAAATAAAAGTATGGCAATCTTGCTTAGAGGTGCGGCGTTTATGTTGAAGAAAGAATGGTCCAGTGCCGTTGATGATTCAATGTGTGATACACCTTACTTTGAAGATGATACATCTAGCCACAGGAAGACAGGGTAAAGATATGACAGCTCTGAGCCCAGACGTTTAGATTGATGAGTTGCCTTTCAACTGCATTCTGTATTCTATGTACCTTGAGCAGTAGTTGTAGAAGGGCTCAAATGTTTTATGCATTGACGGAAACCCAGGCAAGGTAAAACATTACACAGGGGTCACATAATGTAGAAATTTAATTTGATATCTTCATTTTCCTGCGTTAAAAAAGAGGGATTGCTTAATCAGTGCTTGGTTGCTTTCTTTTGTCTAGGGTTTATTGGTGGACCAAGTTCTTGTAGATAGATGGTTGATGGGTGATAGTTTGATTATTTCCAGCATCTAAGTTTTTGGCATCTTTAGATTGAGGTGGCTTAATAGCAACCAGAGGTCATCTGAGTGAAGGCATTAGTTGATGGCACAGGAGTGGAGATACAATGTAGTTCCAGCCTTGAATGGGATTTACATGTTATCAGCAGTAATTGTTAAGAATATTTCTTTATTGCATTTTTTTATATACATTGACTAGATCTGCAGCGTGGTGCTTTTGCACGGATAATTGACAGTATGACCATACCAGTGACTTTCCCACTGCAGCTGTGTCACTAAGTATTAGTGCTTATAATCGAGGGCTCCCAGCCCTCCCTTTGTCTGTGGGCTAACGTAACTTTGACAGCACCACCTAGTCTAGTGTGCAAAAGAATGTAACCAGCAGTTTCAGAGGGAGATTAGTGAACTGCTGTAATTGCAGCAGTACCGCAGCCATTTTGGAGAGGACAGTCCTGCCCATCACTGAATGTCATCAGCAGTGTTGTAGCAGTTGAGGTTAAAGGAGGAGATGAAGGATAAGGTGTAGCACGCACGCTCTCCCCTCCGCTGACTACATCCTCCTCGGGGACCTCAACTTCCACCTGGAGAACAACAAGGACCGCAACACCGCCACCCTGCTGGACAACCTCCCACCCTCGGTCTCAAGCAGCTGGTGACCACCCCCACCCACTACGCCGGACACACACTCGACCCCGTCTTCTCCTCCAGCAAGGACATCTCCATTAGCCACGCCACCGGACTCCACTGGACGGACCACAGCTGCGTCCACTTCAGCTACAGAAAGAACACGATACACCACCACCAGCAACAGGTTGCACGCAGAAGATGGAACAAGATCACAGCCGACCATCTCGCCGCTTCCTTGAACCAGGACCCCTCCGCCAGCTCAGCGAACCCCAGCCCAGCCCCCAACAACCTCACAAAGTGGATCAGCAACTGCGCAGACGACCTCGCCCCACTAAGGACCCCGCCCAGAAGAACCGGCAGTAAGAAAGCACCATGGTTCACCGACGAACTCAAGAGCTCCAAGAGGAACTGCCGAGCCCTCGAGAGAGCCTGGCGCAGAGACCCAACACCAGACAACATGACCACCCTCAAGCTCGCCGCTCGAAAACACCACCAACTGATCCACACCACCAAGAAAACCGCATTCAAGGAACGACTGGACAACAACGCCCACAACAGCAAGGAACTCTTCAACATCGTCAAAGAGCTCTCCAACCCCAGCGCTGGAAACAACGACATCACCCCATCGCAAGACCTCTGCAACTCACTCGCCTCCTACTTCCACAACAAGCTCGCAGACATACACAACAGCTTCAGCACACAGCCAACGCACCCCATGACCGCACCAGCACCCCCCACCACCACCCTCCGCGCATGGACCCCGATCAACACCGAGGAAACCCTACGCACGATGAACTCCATCCACTCCGGATCTCCAACCGACCCCTGCCCTCACCACTTCTTCAACAAGGCCGACTCCGTCATCGCACCCCACCTGCGGGACATCATCAACACCTCCTTCGACACTGCTACCTTCCCGGAGAACTGGAAGCATGCCGAACTCAGCGCTCTACTGAAGAAACCATCAGCGGACCCCACCGAACTAAAAAACTACCGCCCCATCTCGCTCCTCCCGTTTCCGGCCAAAGTCATCGAGAAGACCGTCAACAAGCAGCTGGCCGCCTTCCTCGAGACAAACTCATCCCTCGACCTCTCGCAGTCTGGCTTCCGGACCAACCACATCACCGAGACCGCCCTCATCGCAGCCACTGATGACATCCGGGCCCTGCTCGACAACGGGGAGACTGGGGCCCTCATCCTCCTAGACCTCTCTGCAGCTTTCGACACTGTCTGCCACCGCACCCTAGTGCAGCGCCTCGGCAACGTCGGAATCCAAGAGAAGGCCCTAGAATGGATCATCTCTTTCCTCGCCGGAAGGACACAGAGAGTCCGCCTCCCCCCCCATTCAGATCAGAAGCCACCGAAGTCATCTGCGGCGTCCCTCAAGGCTCCTCGCTCAGCCCCACCCTCTTCAACGTTTACATGAGCCCCCTCGCGGCCATCGCACGCCAACACAACCTCAACATCATCTCCTATGCCGACGACACCCAGCTGATCCTCTCCCTCACCAACGACCCCGCCACCGCCAGAGCCAACCTACACAAAGGGATAACAGACGTAGCCAAGTGGATGATGAACAGCTGCCTGAAACTGAACTCCGACAAGACGGAAGTCCTGATCCTGGGCTCGTCGCCCTCCTCCTGGGACGACTCCTGGTGGCCCCCCGCCCTGGGTAGCGCACCCATACCTACAGACCACGCACGCAACCTGGGCTTCATCCTGGACTCCTCCCTCTCCATGACCAGACAAGTCAACGCCGTCTCCTCATCGTGCTTCAACATCCTGCGCATGCTACGCAAGATCTTCCGGTGGATCCCCACTGAGACCAGGAAGACGGTCACCCAGGCCCTCGTCACCAGCCGACTGGACTACGGCAACTCCCTCTACACCGGAACCACGGCCAAACTCCAGAAGAGACTCCAGCGGATCCAGAACGCCTCAGCAAGACTCATCCTCGACATCCTCCGACACAGCCACATCTCCGGACACCTGAGAGACCTGCACTGGCTCCCGGTCAACAAGAGAATCATGTTCCGACTCCTCAACCACGCACACAAAGCCTTACACAACCAAGGACCAAGATACCTCAACAACCGCCTCAACTTCTACACTCCCACACGCCAGCTCCGCTCGATCAACCACGCCCTCGCTGCCGTCCCCCGCATCCGAAGAACCACCACAGGAGGAAGGTCCTTCTCCTACCTGGCCGCCAAAACGTGGAACTCCCTCCCGACCCACCTCCGCCGGACTCAAGACCACCTCGTCTTCAGGAAGCAGCTCAAGACCTGGCTGTTTGAGCAGTAGTGGACCTCCCTCCCACCCCCCCCCCCCCCCCCCCCCTCCCCAAGCGCCTTGAGACCCTCCGGGTGAGTAACGCGCTATATAAATGCTCTGATTGATTGATTGATTGATTGATTTAATTCATTTGAATGAGAGGGGCCTTTGGATATTATCTGATAGTTGGAAGGATCACTTGGATTGCTGCATAGTGTAGCTATGCAAATGCATTTGCCGCAAAATACATCTGACTCTAATGCCTGAGTGCCCTTTGAAATTCAGAAAAGATGAGGTCGTAGGTTTTTCTGAATGTGTGAGTTCCACAGCTATGTTCCTTTTACTATGATATGCCTGCTTGATTGGGAAACTGGAGCAGATTTTGTTTGGATGCTTGTAACATGTTGTATTTTTGTTGTTGATGTATTTTGGGGCAGTTCTGTAGGTAAGTTATGCTCAGCTCCATAAAAAGTCTGAAAGTAACTGATGGAAATTCTCCGAGTATGAGTTTATGAGATTGGTGTAATGGGTGAGAACCAAACAATTAAATGGAGTTGTCTTAGACGTCTGCAGCTATTGAGAGATGAGGAAGCAGTATCTGGTGGTCTAGAGTGCAACATTATGCACTGTGGTCCAACAGTACTAGCACACATACTATACACCTTCACTAGCTGTTTTCAGAAAACTGTGCCAGATTTTAGCTGGTCTGCCTGTAGCGTTCTTTGGTAGAAGTCAGAATTTAGTAAAGCTAGGATGCAGTGGATATTACCGTGAGTATGAATCTGTCTGGAAATAATATTTTTGGAGACTCTCAGAGTGGTGTGCAAGTGAGTATTGACCTTTAGTTGGTTATACTATACAAGTTGCTGGGGCTAATTTGAGAAGAGGTGAGATGATGGCATGCTTATGGGTAACAAGAAATGCCCCCCTTTTGGTTGATTTGTTTATGAAATGAGTTTTGGATATGGCTAAGCTATCCGCACTGTACTGTATAAGTTTGTAAATTGAAACACTAAAACAGTTCATACATCTTCAAAGTCCATGGACTACATCAAAACCAACGAGTCTAGTTAGAATCTGAAACCGAATGGTGTGGGAAAGGATAAAGGATGTAATGGGTAGGGATTGGAACGTGAAAAAGTGTAGTTTTTTTGTGTTGTAATGTTTGAGTTTTTTGTTTTAGCAAAACCATTTAAAAGCACATTTTACAAGCTAAAGGCAAGCAATTAAAATATCAAAGCAAGTATAAGAAAGCTATTTATTCAAATACTGACAGGTTTGTGGGTTTCACTTGACGAGTAGGGAAAACAAAGCAAAAACAAGGAGTTGATGGACGGAGAGCTGAAACTTTTCAGACACTCATCCCCAGTCACAGATCTGGGTTGAATCCATCATCGTTCTTACATCGTGTTACCCTGAAAACGATCCAAGGATGCTTGTTTCCGGTCCAGGGAAGACCTGGCTTTGCAGTTCGGGCAGGACTGTTCCCATGAGGCACAGGGTCAAGACTGATTTGCATATTGCTGTGCCTGAACTGGGGTGGCAGAGTGAGCTAAAGAAGGATGACGGATTCAACTCAGATCTGTGACTGGGCTGAGTGTCTGAAAAGTTTCAGCGCTCCGTCCTTCATCTCCTTGTGTTTGCTGAATAGAGAAAACATGCATGAAACTGGTGTGGTTATGAATAGCAAGTAAATGAAAATAACTTAATGAGCTTGAAGTTCCATGGGTTTTTGCTAGATGGAAATTCACCTGCTTGCACTAGAGTTGCGTTGACTTCTGATGAGAGTTGCCTTGCTTTAGTTTATGTGATACATGAAAGAGAGAAGGTGGGGACTGTTGGACTAGTTTATCTTGCTCCAGCTGGAATGATTGGCATTTTTAGAGGTTACCTTTATTTTGTATGCAATTTTACTGATGCACAAAATCAAACGTTGGTCGTATAGATGTTAAAATTCATTAGGATTTCTATTTAATAAGAAGAGGTACAACGAGATGCAGGAGATTTTGAATTGCTCATCAGTAGCTATTGATTTTACTGGGGAGCCTGGAGGTGAAGCCCCCCTTCTTTGCAGATAATATAGACTTTGGATAATCTGTGAAGAGTTTTTATATTAATGTTATGCTATGTTAACTGAGATATATAGAGAGCATAATCACAATCAGGTCTCTTAGGGCTGCAAGACAGTGGCTAAACCCCGCCAACAGTCATATGTACAACACTCAGAGGGGCTTATGCTGTGCCCAGAGCCTCCATGAACAGAAGTGTCTTGAGTCTTTTCCTGAAAGAAAGTAGTGTGGGTTCCTTGCGTATGCTCTCAGGTAGCTGATTCCATATTTGAGGGATCAATACAGAAAAGGCTCTGCTGCCTGTAGATGTTGTTTTTAACCGTGGGCAGGCCAGTAGGCCTGCTTCGGAGGACCAAAGGGTACGTCCCGGCACATAGTTTCCTAGGCGCTCCTTGATATATATACAGGGCCTGGCCATGAATGGCTTTGTGGGCGATGCAGAGGCTTTTGGACCTAGCTCTCTGTTTAATGGGAAGCCAGTGCAGCTGCTGTAGTAAAGGGGTAGCGTTCACCCGTCTTGAGAGCTTGAAGATCAGCCTAGCTGCATCGTTCATGGCCACTTGTAGTTTACTGATCAGTTTCTCGGGGAGACCACTATATAATGCATTGACGTAATCCAGCCGTGACACATTCATTGCAGACACGACCATCTGTAATGTGGCAAATGAGAGGAGTGGGGCTAGTTTCCGTAGTTGTCTCTGTAAGCCCACACAGGTCCCAACCACGGTGGAAACCTGATTTGACATGAAAAGTTTGGCATCAAAATTGATGCCTAAGCTTTAAACAACTGGGACTGGTGTTGGGGTAGTAGCAATCTCTTGTGGCCAGAACATGTAATTCCAGATTTTTTTTGGTAGTAATGGCAAGGACCTCGGCTTTATCAGGATTGATTTTAAGCGAATTGGCTGTCATCCAGTTAACCGTGTACCTAAGTATGTTTTGGGCACATGCGTGGGCCTGGGAAGAATTGTCAATCTGAAGAATTATTTGAGTATCGTCTGCATAGTTAAAACTTGGCAGTCCATGCTGACCAACGTGGCCACAAGTGGCTGGAGGTAGATGTTCAAGAGAAGAGGGCACAGCGCTGAGCCCTGGGGAACAACGCAGCTGAGTGTGCCGATATTAGACACCAGCTCACCCATTTGGACCCTTTGAGACCGACCCGACAGGAAGGACACAATCCATCGATGTGCCAGCCCATGGATACCCAATTCTGAGATCCAGGTCAGAAGTTGGGCATGACTGACCTGTTGAACGCCGCTGATAGGTCAAGTAAAACCAGGGCGCTCAGCTTCCTGTTGCCGGCTGTGAGTCTGAGTTTGTCCAGCACTGACAGCATCACCAGCTCTGTACTGTAGTGGGCCCCAAAGCCTGCCTGCTGTACCTGGAGTAGCTGTTGTTCCTCATTAAAGAGCGACAGTGTTTTGAGAACATGTAGTTCTACTACTTTCGCCAGGAAGGGTAGCTAGGAGATGGGCGTATAGTTCTTAAGATTGGCTGCATCTGCCCCTGGTTTTTTCAATAGGGGGATGACCCTGGCTTCCATAAGCTTAGCAGGAACACAAGCCATCTCCAGAGATCGGTTAAGCAGGTCAAGGATCGCCCTCTCTATTCCAGGTAGGGCAATTCGGAACACCCTTGGGGGGCAGGGGTCCGCCGGTGAGCCTGACTTGACACTTGTCCATCAGTTGGGACAAGGAGTCATGGTCCAGCCTTGGGAGAGAGGTGAGCTGCTTACTGGGGGCGCGAGGGGCTAAATCCAGATCCAGGGGGCACTGATTAGTCGGTGTATTGTGAATGTTAGTTAAAATTTCCCTGACTTTGTGGAGGAAAAAGGACTGAAACTGATTACAATCTACCGGACTGGGAATGGATTTCTGCTTTAGTTTCTGGCTAAGTTCCTTCAGGATTCTGAAGGTTTCTTTCTGTTGATTAGCGGCCTTCGTGATTCTCGCCTCATAAAATTCGGCCTTCCTAGTCATGATGGCTTTTTTGTATGTGGCCAGCATGGTTGTGTAGTTTGCAAGCGCAACTGGATTGTATGATTTGCGCCATAGCCTCTCATGTTGGTAAAGGGCTTACTTCCTTCCCCTCAGGTCCTCATTGAACCAGGGGGCCCCTTTGCCCTTGTTTCTAACTCTTTTCCTACTGGCAGGTGCTACCTTATCTATGACCAATGCAAAACAAGGGGACCCCTGAGCGAGCAAATATAGGACAGACAAGCAGGGGAATCAAATACTCTAGAGACAAGCAAAAACAGAATGACCTTTCTGATACAAAAGGCCCGACTAAGGTCCTTACATTCAATTTGCAGTAATGAGCTCACCAAGACCAGAAGGAAATCAAGCTGTCCAACAGCAGATCATTATAAAATAGGATTCATTTTTTATTTTATTTATTTTTAATTAAATATATATTTTTTTACACAGAAAAATCACAGCTTAAATAACAAAACATACACATGGCAGTACAAAGGCGGTTCACACATCCAAAAACGACTCAAATACCCACATACATTCTACAGTCATTCATTGCATCAAAAATGATTCAAACACACTCATACATCCTTCATTCACCAAATACATACAGACTTGTCCTGAAATGTATTAATCGAATCTCCTATATGTCTTTGGGAAATTCTTTCAGGACCCAATTCATTGTTTAACCACAGCGGCGGCCGCATGCTGGTGACAGAACTGCTCCGTCACCAGCCGCGGTTGCGCTGTGCTTGTGACGGAGTGGTTCCGTTATGGCCCGGCCCGCTCAATAGAACGCTCCGCGCAGGCGCGGAATTCGCGCCGTGCATGAGCGGCGGGCGGGCCATGACGGAACCGCTCCGTCATCAGCGCAGCGCCACCGCAGCTGATGACGGAGCGCTTCCGTCATCCGCGTCGAAAGAGTTAAGATCTGGAAACTGCAGTTTGATATGTATTTGGTGAATGAAGGATGTATGAGTGTGTTTGAATCATTTTTGATGCAATGAATGACTGTAGAATGTATGTGGATATTTGAGTCGTTTTTGGATGTGTGAAGGGATGAATGGGGGTGTGATCTAATTATACAACCGCCTTTGTACTGCCATGTGTATGTTGTGTTATTTAAGCTGTAATTTTTCTGTGTAAAAGAATGTATATTTATTTAAAAAGAAATAAAATAAAAAATGAATCCTATTTTGTAATGATCTGCTGTTGGACAGTTTGATTTGCTTCTGGTCTTGGTGAGCTCATTACTGCAAATTGAATGTAAGGACCTTAGTCCTTATCAGAAAGGCCATTCTGTTTTTGCTTGTCTCTAGGCTACCTTATCTATGACCTCTCTCACTTTGCAGGTGAGGGCCTCACTCTCCTGATCAAGGTCCCCTTTCCCTTGCCTTTTAGGTGGGATACTATGCAGCGTACCCACAAGCTTGCCTTCCTCGATTTTATTCCAACCTTGTACCACTCTCCACTCCGGGGGAGGGTTGTGCTGGTCGGCTAGTCAGCGGCACCCAGCACCGGATCTGCGAGTGGTCTGACCAGGCACAAGGACTAATGCCTGTCAGGCTATCTGTTGGCTGGGTGGTCCAAATGAGGTCGAGGTTATGCCCCTTGTCATGGGTGGGAGAGTCAACCAGTTGTTGCAGCCCCATCGTGGTCATAGCTTCCTGTCATGTAACTCTCTGGTTGCCTTGTCCCAGTGGTAATTAAAATCCCCCACCACCAGGAGTCGTTGGTATCATGAGCTTAAATCACGGACAAGTTCCGTGAATAGCTCATTGACCCTAGGGGTCGACCGGAGGGGTAGATACACCACCAGAAGTGCCAAGCAGGAGGATTTGGAGCAGATTTTTACCCCCACAATTTCCGCACTTTCACGGCTCTCTGCAGCTAGCTTATCCATAGCTAACCATTTGTTGTAAAATATGGCTACGCCCCCTCCTCTTGTCTTTTCCTGCCTGTTGTGCCATAGGCCATTGTATTCCACAGGAAGGGCAGCTACAACGTCCGGGGTGAGGTGTCCTCTAGCCAGGTTTCTGTTACTGCCAGGATGTCCATGGTGCCATCCTGGAGAAGCGAGAAAATCTCTAGGCTGTGTTTTTGCCGATAACAACTGTTTAAAACCGTAACCTTTAGTCCTAGTGGATTGCCTAGCTCTGCGTCTTTGTGGGGAAGTGGTAGTGTGGCCTTACCCTAACCTCCCCCTTGTTTCCCCAGAATGTTCTCTGACCTCAGTATGTCTTTTTAATGAAAGTGCCTAAAGGCAGTCCTCTTCAAAGTGAGCACTGCTGTGTTCACACACACACACACACACACACACGCACGCACTCCTTCAGTCAGACAGTTGATGACCTGGAGGATATTTTGACCATTCTGTTTTTCTTTTTGAGACCTAAGAAAGCTATATCTTTTCGTATTGCTGGATGCAGAGTATTATGTTGATGTCTGAAGTTTGAAGAATGCTGATGGTGAAAGAGGGATTCTGTGTGTCAGTTTGAGATTTTCTGGGAGATGATGAGTAGAAAATCAATTTAAAATATCAGATATCGTTTTCTGGTATGCTGAGGTAGGTTGATATATGCAAAGCGGCGTTTGGGTTCATTACTGCTTATTTTATTTTATAATGTGGTAGGGGCGTGGCCGGCAAGATGGGTGACTGCCAGCATGAAGCGGGTGCTGCCTGCCCAATGGCATCATCCTTAGCCGTCCTGCCACAACACTGCCAAATTCCCCTCCTCCACCCCCCAGCAGATCTACCAGACGCGAAGTAGTGTCCAACTTTGACTGTCGTGGCAGAGGCCAGTACTAGGGACCTGGCACGGAGTATAACGACTTGAGGGCTCTGTGAATACCCCCCCCCCTCTTCTTCTTTTCCCCCTGACTGTTGCATTGGGCATATCTGTCATGAAGGAGGCAGTGTGCAGGTCGCACAGCAGCACCCATAGGCCAGAGACACCTGAGGGGCGCAGACATAGATTGTGTACGGGGCTGCGAGAAGGAGGGAGATGGAGCGACAATCTGCAGTTGACTGGCTGGAATGGCGCGGCTCCCTGAGGGCCCCTCCTTGTTTTCTTGTGTCCGCTGTGATCTTTTTAAGAGCCGCCTTGTGCACTGAAGCAGGGAGACTGAGGCCCGCAGTGTGCTGAGGAAAAAACCCCTGCATGGATCTAGTGGCCATAGTACACGAACAGTGCGAGTGGGACTCCTGGACAAGGAGTGTTTGAGTGCCTAGGAGAAACTGTCAGTAGTGTGTGGGTGGACACGCCACACCCTCCACCCCCTTGGTGTGCTCTGGGACACCTGTGTGGAGTGATCGGCGAGGCCCTTGGAACTGGACTGGTGCCTCCTGGAGCACAAAGTTGTCAGTGGTCGGATTGCACTGCAGATGACTGGCCCTAGGGGTTGTGGTGGACTTCCTGCTAATTGGACCTCTGCTGGGCTGAAAGCTCCTCCGAAGATGGGCAAGGACACAAACGCACGGATTGCTTCCCAAACAAAAATGGATCAATATACAGCCATGGGTCTTGTGGCGGCCCCCTGATGGACCACAGGGGACCCCACGAGCTACAGGGCCCTACGGGGGCGCAGATACTGGTGGCAATCGAAGCCTCAGGAACGGAGGTGCTGGCAAAAATGTATACCGTCCCTATGGACATGAATCTACTAAGGTCCGACCAGCGAATGGTGGCAGAGCGCTCCTTGGCGACAGACCAACAGGTGCACAAGCTTCAGGAGGTGATGGTTACCCTCCGGTCTGCGGTTTCCATGCTCATGATGCAAACGCAAAAACTGGAGATGCGGGTGGAGAATGCGGAAGGATGTTCCCATTGTTGTAACCTGCTCTTTTTGGGATTTCCTGAGGGGGCCGCCTCAGAACATTTTCTGGAACAGTAGATCAGTAGGGTGCTGCTGGGCGCTGCCCTCTCCTCAGTCTTTGTGGTGGAGCGTGCCAACAGGGCATTAATGCCCACCTTGCCACCTGGAGGGGCCAGCAAGGGCGGTGAGTACCAGGATCCTCAATAATATGGATAGGGACGTTATCCTGCAGACGGTACGTCAGACAGGGGATCCTATCTTTGTGAACCGGACAATTTGTATCTTTCTGGACTACACGCAGTGGGTGCAGCACCTGCACCAGTCATTTGGAGTCAAACAAAAACTGAAGGCAATGGGTCTCACTTATATGCTGCTCTTTCCCGCAAAACTCAAAGTCCTACACGATGGGCATTGCCAATTCTTTCCAACACCAGAGCAGTTGTGGGCCTGGCTGGAGATCTGTGGAAAGGCCAGATACCAGCACAGGTGGTGAGGGGACCGGGGGAGTGGCCGCAGCACCAAACGGGTATGGTGGAAAGGAGACGCAACAGAGGCAGGAAGGCATCGAGCTCAGCAACAAGGGCGGTGGTACAGCAGAATGGGACACTGAATGTGGAGAGCCTGAGATTTTGAGGGAGGCGCGAGGGCATTGATAGTCAGTAACGTCAACTCACTCTGAGAGCAGACCAGATCTGATCAGATATACCTCAGGTGGAGGTGCCCTGAGAGATTGAGGCACTTCTGTTCGGCCCCCAGGCTTGGGTAAGGATGAGCGACATAACTGCTCCCAAGAACGAAGGTCGATCCCCCTGAACATTTTGCAGACATGCTGGGCGCTGAAGCCCGGGAGGGGTAAAGTACTACAATGCACTGTGCTTCATGTATTATTTTAATCTGAACAGTTGCCTTTTTTATGCCAGGTTTGGTACCGGCTAAGAGCGTTGTGGCTCAGTGGATTTGGGCGGGTGCGGAAGATCCTATATATCTTGGTTTTCATGACTCTTTGGTTCAACCCGTGTTTGTGTGCTTATTCCTCTGCAGATATCTGTTGTTGTGATTTATCACCAAACAGTGTGACAATGCAGAGGCAAGGAATGCGTGGTGTTCCCCTGCCTTTGTCATCTGGAGGTGGTGTGCATCAGTGATATCAAATTCATGATGGTTGTAGTTTATAACTGGAGAAGGGGGTCTCAAATCAAACCAACAGTGCTAAATGGGTAGGCGTTTGTGGATGTTTATCACTTACTAGTACCGACCCAGTTCCTATTTATGTTTTATTGCATTTTGGTCTTTTTTGTTTTCCAGATAAAAGATGCAAGATATGGAGAAGCTGTACAGATTCTCAGTAATGAGCTTCAGAAACAGCCAAGGGTAAAGCATTGTTTCATCTATTTGTGTCATTGAAATGTGCCAAAACCGATTTTCATGTCATAAAGTGAAGTTTGAATGGCCTCATCGTTCGAGTGAAATTGTTCCCGTAGACCAACTGTTGCTCCTTAATTTTTATTACCTGAAAGGAGAGCAGCTTTGAATATGTTGTATTGATCCTTGATATAAGACAGGTACTTTGTGATAAAACAGAGAACATTTTCACCACACATTGAATTCTGGATGCTGAAAGTATTGACAGCTGTGATGTTTTCTACCAAGTGATTCCAAATCAGTTATAGGAAGGACAGCAAAACCTTGGCTTCGTCTGGCACAATATAAGATCCAAATTGGTTACTTGTTTTGATCATTGTAAATTGATTTGAATTGACAGCTATATGTAGATTCATCCATTGGTTTTGATCAAGATTACTAAATGAATTGCCTTTTTGGTAGCAAAAATGATCAACACTCAATTTGACAGCTATTTATTCTCCTGGTGTTATCCATTCTTGAGGACATGAAATTCAAAACCCGGGGCCTTATTTTGAGCCTCACTGATCAGATACTCAGTCACAAAGGATTTGGATGTCCTTCTGCCGTATTACAAGTGCAAAATAGCCTATTTCATTTGGAATGCAGCATATGGGATATTCACCTCGTTTTGATGGAGTATCCCATCCTCCAGAAGTCTAAAAATCCTTTTGATATCCTTTCCAATTCCACTGACCTTTTGCTGTAATGTAAATTACATGAAGTAGTTTAAACTATCTAGTACTCCTTTCACTTTTGAAATCTTTTCACTTTGCTTTCTAAAGTCTAGGGCTGGACTTTCCCTTCTTGGTTATTGCTATTACCAGATGCAAGACTTTGTCAATGCAGCAGACTGCTACGAACAGCTAACTCACATCCATCCAGAAGTGGAAGAATACAAGTTATATCATTCCCAGGCTCTTTACAAGGCCTGCATGTATCCAGAGGCAATGAAATCAACATTCCTCTTGGACAGCCCAGCATATCATACCAAGGTAGGAAACAAAATGTCACCTATAATTAATTTTTTTGATATTTTGCTGCAGGACATTAACCAACACCCTCTATATGTGCTTGTTTACCTTGCTGCTCTCTATCTCTGTTATTTCTTTTGAAAACCTTTTTTTTGCCACTCTTGTTGCTATGGAAGAATGGCATGCAAATATTTATTTATGTTTGGGAAGACCATAATCCATATGTGAAAGTTGCCTTCCATGGTCAGCTTTTTTTTGTTTTTGTTATCAATCAGTCAGGATTTGTATAGCGCTGCTGCTTCACCCGTGATGGTCTCGTGGAGCTGTGGGATCATGCTGCAGGATCACGCTACCTGTTCCTATTGGTTGAGCATCCATGTCTTGAGGTCCTTCCTGAACTGTTGGAGCGATGGTGAGGCTCTGAGGTGCAGGGGATGGTGTTCCAGGTCTTAATTGCCAGGTGGGAGAAAAAGCGGCCTCCGCTGCTGCCGGGCGGATGCACTGGGTAGCTGCTAGTCTTATGTTATGTGAGTGTTACCCCCGTACCGCTGCTTTATTTTTTCTTTATGGAGCGAACCCCCCTTAGCCTCTGCTTCTCTTTTTCTTTATAGAGGATGCCCCCTGTAGCCCTGCCCACTTTTACTACACTGCAGTGCCTTTTCGCCGTTTCCATCTATCTTGTTGCTTGTGTATGCAATGCAGGGGGGAATGAAATGTCAGTAGACGCAAAGTATACGGGATGAAGCCCGCATACTCTTTTATTATATTAAAAACCAATATCATATTAAATTATTCAAGACTTCTACAAGCATGTTGAGCAAGTTCCAAGGTGAGTGCTCTCCCTGTTCATGGTAGTGATACAGTGTTTGGGTTGACCTGGAAGTATGTACTATGCAGCTGTCAAATCATAGCAAGCAGGTCTTAAGTTGTATTCACCCTTTTTCATGTTATTTCTTGAATAGAATTGCTAGGGGCACTTTCATTTAAATAAAGCATTTTCACAAAATATATGACAATTAAAATTGCAAAATTTACATTCAATCGGTTTCCAACATATTAGTTTAAGTTAAGGTTACATATTTTCTCACTAAGGGCCTCATTAGAGGTTCAATGCCCTTCAATCCATAAATTGCAAGTTATTTTGTCCATCGCTTGGCAGCCACTTGTGTCCGAATGCTTCTGTCAATATAGTGTGGTAGCACACTTGTTAAATAATACAATGGAAACCTGGGAGACAGGCCATGTCTTGATCAGCCCACTTGGCATTTCTTTTTGTTTCTCAGAAACAAAGCCTCCAAGCAGGAATTTGTTTCTGAGATAAAAAAGATAATTTGTCCTGATCTGCCAGAATTTTTGTGTCCGCGTCCAGGGGCCATTAACTTGCATGGCTGTCTCATACAGGAAGGCCTGCCTTCAATGTGTTGGGTCTTCTGATGTTTTACGTGCGGCTGTCCTATGGTTGGTGGGCTGCTGGTCAAATGTTCCTGATTAGGTTGCCAGCTAAGACCCCACTTTCGGAACCTGATGATTGCCCCATCTCTAAATCAGTCGAAGGAACCAGTTTACAACAGGGCTCCTACTCCACACCATTTTTAATTATCTTCCAATTCTTAACTTAAAACGAGAGGATCACACAAAGTTATTGGAAAGACCCCCATAGCTTGCAGTGACAGCCATGATTAAATTGAAAATCCTGTAAACTTCACACAAATGCTACTGAAGTAGACACCCAGGCTTCCTCAAGCGCGCGGTCCCGTAATAAGTGCCATCCAAGGTCTCAAGTCATCAAACTGTAATGTGAGCATCAACCAAAATTAAACGGCAGAAACCCAGAGGTAGATCCATCAGATCAAGATCTAAATTATGCAAAACCTTCTTCAATCGCTTCTTGAACACCATCATTTATTGTTGGACTGCACTTAGAAGGGGATCCAATAGTAAACACAGTAGTGCCATAGCATACTTCATACCTTGATACTTCAACATGAAGGTATAACATTGGTTTAGCCACTCTTCCCTCAACAACTAAGAACCTGATAGAGTCTGAATACCTAGTGGAGGAAAGGCTGATTAGAGCCCTAACATTACGACTTGATAGTTGTATAAACTCAGTTAGGATCTAGTTGCCTACTAACTACTCATTCAACCTTTCCACCCCATCAACTCTGTAAAACACGCCCTCCACTCATCTTTGGCAACTGCATCCCCATCATTATCAATAGGAACTGGGTAATTGCTGATTCTATGACGTAAATACATGCTCACACTGAACTAAATGTGCTAAGACACTTTACTATGTAGAGCTGACATATTCTGCCACCTCTGAAGTTGCCAGAAAACAGCATATCAGTGTTCAACAAAACTCCATTATTATACACAAGAAGGATTTCCAGTTCAGTTGTGATTCTGCCTGCATCTTTCACTTTTCTGGCCCAGAGGCCCATTTACAGCCTACATCTTTGGACAAATCCTCTACAGCGGACTCTGTGCTGAGCAAATAGTTGTTGTAGATGAAGTGTCTGCCACGAAAGCCATCACATCAGCAACTTATGATGATCATTATGATGACAGGCATCTCTAGACTCGGATATCTTGTTGCTAGCAACACTACCACGTGAAATGAAATACAGCAGTGGATACTATTGTAGAGTAGAACGACCTACAGTAAAACTAATGCAATATGCTAAGAAATTGCAGAAATAGGTATGTCTCTAGCAATGATTAAAACTCATGTAGAGGATTATCAGTCTTATTTTGACTTCCAGTCAGTGATGCACTTTGCAAATGGGCTATGTCTCAAAGCCAGGAAGATATAGAAGAAGTTGGAGAATGCCTTTGTTGGAAGATCTTAATGTTGTTCACACTTCCTTGAAATAATGTAACTTCATTGTCAGATGTTTCCATGCAGAGCCATTAAACCCCCTGGTTATTAACAGCAAACATTTTGACCCTGCAAAGACCGACTTCTACTTGCCTGGTACATATGGCCATGCTTCTTCCAGCCCACAACCAAACAAACCAGTATGTTCTGATCCACCTACAGGAACCCTAGCAGTATATTGTAATTCTGAAGTAGAGGGCATGGTATAGAATAGTTTAGAGGTGACTGCTGCTCTCACCATCATTGCTGCAATTTTGACCGAAACTAAACACCCAGTCTTTATAAACCTGAAAAGGTTGAAAATAATGTTTTTGTTGTCATTTTCGATTTTTGGATTCAACATAAAAAAAATCTATTATCACCAATAGCTTTTTTACTTTGGGAAGAAGAAATGGCCGTGATAAAAGATGAATTGGCTAAAAGTGTATTTGTACAAAACCATATTACCTCCTTTTTTTGCTCCATTCACATGCATCCCGGTTTTGGTGCCCTTCAGTTAACCTCTGCAATCCTTCTATTGTTGTTACAAGGCGCCATCCAATTCTAGGACAATCTGCATATTATCTACATTAGGCTTGACATAAACGACCCAATCTCTATTATTGCCAGTATGGGCAGAGATCGATGTTAAATAGGCAGCGGGAGCGTTGGGGAGCCACTGTTCAATCTAAGGACTGGGATACAGATGTTCATAACCTAAATGTAGGTATTCATTGGCGGTGCCATCTCTTTGCCATCTAACTTTGCAAGTGTAGTTAGTCTTTCTAATAAAATGAAGGCGTCCACTGTATCAGTAGTTTCAGACCAGTTCAGCTACTTTAGCAATGCAGTCTCTGTCCGGAAGTATGGAAAGACTTTTCATTGTTGTGCACCCATAAGACCATTCAGATGTTAGTTTAAATGCACCTTCTTAGTTACTACTGTTTCAAGCATTTTAAAGATCAGAGCTAATCCTGCAAAGAGGTGATGAGTACCTTAAATCTCCATGCCCATGGTTCTTTTCTTCAGAAAAGGGTTATTGTAGAACATTAGAGAGATAGCCATTGTAATTATGAGATCTTCTGGAAACACAACTGATCTGTTTACTTTCACAAAGATATTTCGGGTGTGAATGTCTGGGTCAAAGTTTAGAACAGATTCATGATTTACCAGGGGAATCTGACCCAGAATTATCAATTTTCATGGTAATTCCTCATTTCTCAAGATTCAAACCAGTAAATGCCCTAATATTTCTTAGGCCCTGGAGTTAACAGGACCCTCAGTATCAATAAAATCGGAGGTGCGGAATAGGCCCTTGGTATTTATTGTTGGCTAAATTGCTGCCTACAGAAGCAGGAGTCCCGGTTATTTTACCTGTTAAAAATAGGATCTCTTGCAGACGCTAGAAGAACTACATGCATGGATGTTGCTTGGGGCGAGTCAGATTCCAATATTGTGCTGTACAAGTCTCTAGAAACTAACTCACACAATCTTCCTGTTCCTTCCATGTATATGTTTGGGTCACCTGCAGCATGACCTACAAGAGACAGGATTACTTTTACCTCATTTTTAGAAAGGATTGCTCCAGCAAAGCCATGCAGGATATCTGCAGTGCTTGCAAGGGACTAAACTTGTGAATAGTCCTTTGTATTTCATGATGAAGTCTAAAAAACTGTACTTACTGGAGCCCCCCATTGAGGAAAATGGAGTGTACATTGAACGGGCGTTCCTTGCTTTTCTTTAATCATATAGGATCCAAAGACATTGTTGTTGCAAGATTACTTCCTGAAGGAGGAGGCAAAGAGATGGACCGGTTGACAAGAAAAAGTTACTAAGCTAGCAGCCTGCATTTGGGAATACCTATTGCCACAGTCTTAATCCTAATTTTTACAGCAAGTATGTTCCCAATGTCAAGGCTAAACCTTTGCACATCAACGGTGTCAGAGCTGCCAACTTGTTTGACTTTACATATCTAACTGAAACCTCTGAGAATTATTTGTGAGAAGGAAAGCATGGTGTTGCACCCAGACATCCAGAAGTGGGACTCTGTCCCTCTCTCTGCTGTGTTAAAGACATGGAGGCCAATTACGATCTTGTTAGGAAGGGCTCCAAAGGGGATTCGGAAGAAGCAATTCCGATTGTTTCCGTCCGAATCGTCCCCGTTCCGCACAAGCAAGTATGATGCGAAGATGTCGTCCTCGTCCACCGAACCGGTTCCGAACCTGATCCTGTCAGTCCGAGTCGTATGGAGCCAAATCGTGCTCCCACAATGGGCCGGCTTCCGAATGAGCAAGTACGATGCCCGATTCTGACAGCCGCAACAACTCGGTTTTGCCACGACGAAAGAGCTGTGAGAATCTGACTTCGGGGGGCGGTAGCGGGCCCCCCTTCACCTGAGGTCCTCTGAATCGGTCGTCCCCCCCTTTCAATGCATGCACAGTGTGGCAGGCACCACGGGGTGCCCGCCCGCCACAAGGGTGCACGCTTTTCCCCACCCACTCTTTTTACAAAGTGAGCCTGTGTACGCGTTCGGTACACAGGCTTCCATAGAGTTTAATGGGAGTCTGAGCGAACCGGATGCATCAGAATCTGTTGTTCATACTCCCGGAAAGCGATTCATTTGGAAAGCTCCCCGGAACCGAGTCGTCTGGAGGGCTTTCCTAATGAGATCGTAATTGGGCCCTTTGATGGAAAAACTGAGGAGCATGACACATTTCCGAGGGTGACACAACATCTAGGAGTCTGTTGCAACTACAGTAGCTGAGCAGGGTTGTTTATTACTAAATAGGTCGAGCTCATGAAGAACCAAAAATAAGATGATCACTAATTCTCTCTCTGGGAATAGATGGGCACTGGCCGATCATGATATAATGAGGTACTTCACATAAATGAGGTGTAGTTTTATGTTCCAAATAAAGCAGGATTGTTGAATGTTTTGCCTTCCAAGCTTCGCAAAACTTATATCCCTTTAAAGTCATTTATGGACATTTAGTATGTTTGGGATGCCTGACCATTTTAACAGCATGGGTACCTATTAATCGATGAATACTGGAAATTTAAGTGTTCTCTTTCTCAGAGGTGTGACTCCTAAAATCATTCAGATGAAAGATTTGCAAACTCTTGCATTACTTTGTCAAGTACATTCTTAGCTGTATCTCAGCTCAAACCTTCTGCCTTCTTTAGAATTGTACAATACATGAAAAAAGCGAAAGAATGTAGTGCTGAGATAATATTAAATTTAAACCCATTGATTGTTAATGTTTAAACATATCCCTTTGAACACTGGTTGGTTGGAACGCGGTTATTGAACACTGGTTGGTTGGAACATGGTTATGTAAACAGATCGTTTTCATTTCGGATTCTGCTATGATAGCCATAACATTAGCCTGGTTGGCCATTCAGATTCCAGAAACTGCTGTGATAGTCCATATAATGTTTGTGTTCCGGATAAGACTATCATTGCGGCTAATTCTCTTATTTTTTCATTAGGTCTTAGTTGAAAACCCTTTTTCTCAATCGTTCAATTATTCCTCTAGTTCTCTTAACTAGACAGAATAAATCTAGAATAGAAAGGTAGCACCATAACCTAGAATGTTACAATGGGCTTTTTTTTTTCACTGAGCGGCGTGAGACTCAATAACGGACACAAACAGTTGCATTTATTGTTTATAGGCCAAGGTAAAGCTGGTGCTGATATTTATTGTTTTGTTTTTATTTTGAAGGTGCAGTTGAGGTACCACTGAACAAGCACATCATCAGTGGTATCGGCTGAGCATCCCTTTGGTTTATTCATGTAAGGGTGCAACCTAGCTCTCCATGAATGCCATCAATAAGTGCTTAGGTTCAGTAGGTGAGGTCCTGCCAACCTACTAATCTGAACTCAAACCATTCCAGCTGGCATGAAACCTTTCCTTTACCACATCAGCCTCTTCGCCCTCCATGAAATGAAATCATTCTCCTCACACATCCTTAATTAGCAATTTTGAGAAACAAAAGTTCATGAATATCACTGAATCTAACACAATGTACCAAGAAATGAAAAATATGATTCATGAATTGTTTCATTGTGTCCGATAGTAATGAAATAAGGTTAACATATCCTCAGATTCTCATGTGCTCCCTGCCTACACACTCAACTTCCTGGACCTACTTTGCATATTGCTGCTCGAGCTGTCCATTAGAAATCAGAGAACACTTACTAATAATATTTCCTTTCCTTTCAGATGTTAAAATTGCAATCTGCAATCAAATATGGCGAGGAAGATCTTTCTGGTGCAAAGGTAATTTTTAAAAGTTAAGTTTTGTTCGCTGTATTCAGTCTGCAAATGTTAAGGAACAAAAAATTGAAAATTAGTCCAGACTACTTAATGAGCATAATTTACATTTAAAAAAAAAGAAAACCGCTTATTGGTGTTATTGTAGATGTAGTTGTAGTAATATGTGGTATCATCTCAAGGACCTGAATATCATAGGAAAGGGCGTCCTTTTGGTAGAGCAGTGGATGGTGAGTGGTGAATTAACTGAAATGTCTGCTTGCGAGTATGGTGAGGCTGAAAACATCAAGCCAATGTATGATGGTCTGGAACTGCTACATGAGATTTATGAAGATAGTAGTTGTAGAGGACAACAACCCTGCGTCTGCTGGATGCAGTCAGATTTCGACACAAGTAAGTGTCAACGCCATGAGATGGTGAAGCTAACCGTACCAGGGAAGGACCACTCTTGGGGGCACATATCAGGTAAAATATCTCTGGGCGGCTCATAACCTTTTCTCTGTTTGAAAAAGGAGAGAAAACTGAACTGGTACTACTTTGGGCACCCAGAAGGAAAACTACGACAATGATAGTTTTCTTCTGTATTTAAATGGGGCTTCTGTTAATGCTATTAGAAGTCACAGGTTATATGTCTGCAACTACTGGGCTTTGTACGTCTTTGTGAATCTACCCTAATGCTCATAAGAAGTGTGTATATATAAGTTATAGGGCTGCTGAAGAATTTCTACCCTTCTAAAACAAGCATTGGCATAGCTAATAGGTCTCGCTTTTGGGACCTTATATGTATTTAGTTATGCAGCACAATATCCTTTGTGCAACAACATCAATTGTTGCATGGTTAATTACTTATAAGGCCCCAAAGGCGAGACCTATTGGCTATGCAAATGCTATTTTTTCTTAAAGGACAAGCAGTGCTATCAGGCTCCGGCTGCCACTTAGAGGTAGAGAGAGAGGTGTGTAGAGAGAGGTGTGTAGAGAGAGGTGTATAGAGAGAGGTGTGTAGAGAGAGGTGTGTAGAGAGAGGTGTGTAGAGAGAGGTGGGTAGAGAGAGGTGGGTAGAGAGAGGTGGATAGAGAGAGGTGTGTAGAGAGGTAGGTGGAGAGGTGGGTGTAGAGGGGGTAGAGAGAGGTATAGATAGAGGGCTGTAGAGAGGAAGAGAGAGAGGTAGATAGGTAGAGAGAGAGAGAGATGGAGGTAGAGAGAGAGGTAAAACATAAACATAAAACCTGGAGCCCTAATTGTAAACCACAAAGTCAGTTTCCATAGGGACTTACGTAAACATGTTTTGAATTTGTTTACAGTAATTTAGAAACTGCAAATTTTTTAGATACTTTTTACAATAAACTTTTTAAATGTATTCTATATAGAACCTATTTCAGCAGGAGAAACAAAAGGCTAGAGATCTTGCAAGGCTGTGGGCGAAGAGTGTTCATGTGACCATTGTAGTAAGGAATACGTCTCTTCCTGGTTTTAGACAATCTGAGGCCATTAAAAGCCCTTTACAAAACCCCAAAATAAAATAAAGCATTAAATTAAATTTAGAAACTGGAACTTAATCTTCCTCCCTCTACCAGGTTATGAAACTCCTTAGTGATTTAGGAAGTACTTATTATTAATGCACTTGATTACTGTTTTTGCTGATTTGTTTTTACAGATACAGTCAGAACACCACCTGTTTCTCTGTATGAATTTATTTTTTAATAGTGCAAAGAAATTGAAAATGAGCCTTCTTTTGGGTTATTTCAATATGGTAAGTCATCACTGCGAGACCAAAGGCTGTGTCCACTGTCAGAGAAGGGACTTAAAAAGGTTTTCTAGTGAAGCTTTACACAGCTGCAGGCACACATATGTTTACACTACAATGCTCATTTTTGTATACCAGGGATGCACTGTGTATGGCTTCTTATAACACTAAAGCCCTAAGGGTACCCTTGGGCAAAGTGCCATCATGAGTTAAATAGAAGTGGAAATATACTAACTGCAGCTTCACTTTTTCAGAAAACATAGATAACTATGGATAACTGCATGTAAAACATTTAACAATCAATATGGATAACTGCAGACGGAAAAGTTTAAAGAGTAAATTCCTTAAAACCGTGAATCCTATTAATAATGTACGATAGGGGTGTTTTGTTCTATTTTATAGCTGTAAACAACTTCTTATAATGGTGAAAAGAAATGAACGCGCAGAGCGCTTTGTGTAGTGTTCATTCCTTTAAAAATACTCAGTAGACAACCAGAAATTGTTAAGCAGGGATGAAATCGCTCATGCTTTAAGAAGCTATTAGGAGGGGCTCTGGCGGGAAAAACCGAAGGAGGCCAGCAGCAGGACTGCTTCCTCCCTGGAGCGCGAGAGAAGCTGCAATCACTTTCAATTTGTTTGACAAATCCTGCGGCTTTCTCTTTCTTTGCCATGTACCAGCCGGTTGCAGATTTTTGTTTGTTTTCACGACAGTGGCAAACAGGAATAACTCCCATGGCGTGGTTGGAAACGCTGCACGTGGCCGCTGCACTTTTACTTCGTTCTTGTGTTGCTTCCAAAAGAAGAGTTTCTACGAGTTAAGAGATATTATGCCTGACACTTCGAATTCACGGCGTTACTGTAGAAAGATAAAGAAACAAGCATTGGCGGCGCAGCGAAAGTGAAAGTAATCGCGTCTGTAAGGGTGCTCGCGAGATGGCGCCTGTGCTTGTAAGCGAGCACCTGCGCGCGTGACAGCAAGCTCTAGGCTACCACCAAATGCGTGTGGTAGCATTTTCTAAAGCCTATTTACTAAAAGTCTCGCCAGACAGCGCATTCGCTGGCTCAGGCGAGACCTAAAAATGATTTTAAGGATTTTCTTTTTAACTAGAGTAGGTTTGACTTTTG
Organism: Lissotriton vulgaris; assembly: GCF_964263255.1. Lineage (NCBI taxonomy): Eukaryota > Metazoa > Chordata > Amphibia > Caudata > Salamandridae > Lissotriton > Lissotriton vulgaris. The sequence goes on along the minus strand of NC_141698.1, from coordinate 1,013,908,976 downwards.
TACAAACTCTACAATCTTCACTTGTGTGTGCCTGGTGAAAGAGGCCATTGATAGTTTGTGCCGAGAGGTGTTTCATGCTATGTGCTGTATAGGCGGCCATGCAGTAAAGCCACTGCTGCTATTGGTACCCGGTGCACCGTACATTATTGTATGCTCAGTGGAAGCCACTAGCTGGAAATGTCACAAGGAACAGGGCTACAGAAACAATGAACCATGCCATCACGTAATTGCAAACAAAACAGATGATGGACGGAATGCTGAACAAAGCAAACATTCACCCCCAGTCAAGAGATCTGGGTTTAATCCATCATTTTTTTGCCCACCACGTCTCACCAGTTTGGACCCAGCCATATGAAAATCAGTCTTGTCCCTGCTCCTCAGGGTCAAGACTGGGGACATTCATGGAGGCCTTTTAGGGTCAGTTGAGAGCTAGGGGAGGACCTATACATTAGAATGGGGAGAAGAGAGTAGGAAAAAGCCAAGAAAATAGTTTTTCAAAAAGAACATAACTTAATCGAAATCAGATACCCTCATGGTCTAAAATGGGAGGGCTAGCAGTAGACAGCGAGTTAAAGGGTGGAGAGAGCATAGGCTGAATGTGGAGAATGCAAAGATGAAGCTAAACATAGAAACAGTCCTATGGATCATAGAGGGAGGTGGGGGAATGAAAGGGCTTAGCATGCTGATCGGGTCAGGCAGACCGGCCATGGAGAAAGAACATCAGGGGAACATCGCAAGGCCACAAAAAGCAAGCAATAGTACAGAACTGCATCAGTAACCAGAATAAAAAAAAACACAGCTTTGTAAAACGCGAACAAAAACGTCAAAAGAGTCATATAGTCAACAAAGAACCAGGCAGATCAAGGACAGGGACATTTGTGCCCCACGGTCGGTGTCCACAGTGGCGTTAGTGCTCCAGCGCCACAATGCACAGACTCCCCCAATGGACTGCTCCCTAATCCAGTGGGGAAACTCAGTCTGTCAGTCCCAGCTGCACTTCTCCTCTGAGCCTCCTTATTTGGGGTGCTATCCACTTTCACTGAGCTGGATGCAGGGGGAGGGGGTCAGGCGAGTCCCTCTACCTCACTTTAGGCTGCCCTTAGCATAGCCGTTATTTGTAGGGTTTATGTGTGGGCTCCAACGTCTACCTCAAGCAGCTGTGCAGGTTTTTTTCGGGCGGAGGGGGGGGGGGTCGAGTTGCCGCTTCTAGACCTCAAATAGCTCCCATTGAAAGCTTTCAGGCACGCTGCCACCTCCACTGTCACTGTAGCGCCCGCAGCAAACAAGTTCTCTCTGTCACTTGCAGGCTTTGCATGGGGGTCCCGACGCCCACCACGAACAGCTGTTCCGGTTTTTCATGCGGGGAGGGTCGAGCCACCTCCTGACCCCCACCAGCTCCTGTCACCAGCTTCCGTCTTAGGCCTCTTGGGGGGGGGGGGGGGTCTGCAGCGCTCCCCCGGCCCAGCCCTAGACCCCCCCCCCCCCCGGCCCCCAGGTATGGCATGAGCGAGTGCCCCAGGAGGTTAGTTAATAATTAGGTAAATGTTTATTTACCTGTTGCTTAAAACAAATCCATTAAAGTAACAATACTACTATTAAAACAGAAAACAAAAGATTCAAATGTGCTATTACCTCTGAATAATAAAGAAGCTTGCTGTAATAAAGGCACCAGTGTTAACATTAGTGATCCCAGCTGTTTCAACCCCTGATTATGCGACTCTAGACCTAATTTCCTCTATTCGTATGCTTGAAAGGATGTCTTGTGGGCCTTTTTCCTTATTGTTATATATATTGATTTGCACAGTTCTCCTATTTCCCTAATGCAGCTTTTATGAAGTAATCAATGGGATAATGAAATACATGCTGGTTGATCCGATTGAAGTAATTTTAAACTAAGTGAAACCATTTAGGATCTTTGATGAATTAGTACAAGATTAGAATAGGAATTCAAACAGACTGGAACACTATTTGTAACTACGGTGCAACTGCGATTTTTTTTTTAATGTTTGACTTGTGGGTTCCCAGAGCTAAAGGTACACATACAAGTGCACAGTGGGCCCTAGCCACAAACACTGATGTACTTCCTATGTGGCAATACTTTTAAATTTAAATGCATGTAAAGGACGCCTCAATACAGTGTCAGTGTCAAAGATCCGTAAACCAAACTGTGATAAAGGAAAGAGAGAACTAAGTACTGGCTGCCATGGACTATAGGTCCTGACAGATAATGAGAATGACTTGCAGACAATACATCAATGATGAGAAGAGAAGTGTTTGTTCCTCTTTGTCTGACACTCAGGAATATCTTTAGGTGATTTGCTCAATTGAATTGCTTCATCAAGGTTAGCGTCTTTTACATCTATGGTAGTGGAAACATGACATTAAACAGAAAGATTCTTTGTAAAACTAAAATGATTATTGCTTTTTAGAGATGTTAATGTTTTAATTGGACTGTGTAACAAGCAACATCATTTTTTAACACCCCCACCTATTCCTGTTTGCCTTTGGTGTTATGAAGTAAATTGTACAAGTTGGCGCAGAAAATGTACCCTTAGCATGGAAGTTATATGTCTGTTTTGGGATGCAGTTTGTATTTACACTACCAACATATGTGACTAAAGTATATGGCTTCAGAAAACTCCATTGTGCTTTATTCAGGCTGCAGTTGTGAAGCCACTGAAGTGACACATGGCAAGGAAAAGTTATTTGCCATGAAGGAGGCCTATTCTTAGATATTAGCTGAATCACTGCTAAGTGTGCCTTGTAAGCACACATAGTTGGTTGCTTAATATATAAGATTGACACATACTAAATATAGTAAATAAAAGTATGTCCCCACTGTGAACATTTGCAAAATGTTGAGTGTCACAATGTAGATGAATGTACACTTCCCCAGAAAACTCCTAATTGTGAATAAAAAAAAGGATTTCATGCCTCAGTTTGGGAAAACAAACAAAAACAATGCAAATTCCATTTTCATTTATTATGAAGAATCTGGTTCAGTGGTGAAAGTAGATCCATATTGCTTGTTCCCATAGCCAGTGTTAACCATTTTTGTCTTTTTAGTTATGAAATGTTTCTTGTTTTTCCCTCTAAATTTGTTTGGAAATGTCATTGTTTTGGGTTCTTAAGTTTAATCTTGCTTGGTACCGCTTCCTTGGGTTCTGGGCTAATGTATTCAGCTTGTGGTATTGCCACCATGTTGAGCTGAGATTGACTTAGAAATGAGGTGTAACTAAACCAGAGTGTGTTTCTTAAGTTATTTTAGTTATAATTATTATGAAATTATTATGGGTACTCCCTCCCAAGTTAATGATCCACTTTGATAGGCACTGCAATACATCCAGTACTTTTAATGGAGAATATTTAGGAGAAAAACATAGGACAGCCTAGATTTACTTTGCCATGGGATTCTCTTCCACACCTCCATCCTCAGCCATAACTACATTTATGTCTAAGCTAATCTGCAGTTTCCCTTATCATTGCTGCTTCCTCATGTTTCTTATTGTATACTTATGTGTACAGAGTTTAGTGGAACAGCTCCCAGCAGATGATCCTGACAGTGAGATTAATATGGGATGCTTACTCTACAAGGAAGGACAATGTGAGGAGTCCTGCAGAAAGTTCATTACGGCAATGCAGGTGGTGGGTTACAAACCAGGTGCGATCTTATGTTTATGCCTCTTCTTTTATTATTGTAAATAGGGTGTCAAATTAAAAAATGTAAATAGACTGAAAAGTTGTTACAAATGGTGCATAAAATCTGTGTGTCCTTATAAACAGATTAAAAGTCATTTAAGGTTTATGAACACATCTTTCAATAACACTGTCTCATTTAAAGTTTGTACTTTTTCATACCTGTTCGGTGGGCAGAAAAGGCGGTGCACGCAGACAGGGGGGCAAATGGTGTTCCCCCTGCATGCATCCCATGGCCCTGAGGGTACAGGGTCTCTGAGTATAAAACAACAGCTTGTATGATTGTGGTTTTCTAAAATCTGACAAAGTTCACAATTTTTCCTCTTCAGTGTGACGTAAGTTTTTTCTGTGTGTGAAATAATTTGTTTCTGTGACCGAATGAAATTCTGTCCTGCAGTCTTAAATGATTAAAATACATTGACTTCTCACCTAGATACTGGTTTAATTCAGAAAGTGAAATTAACTTTTTCCGAATTATGACTGTACTTTTCTCGAAGAATTGAATCTGTAGTATCTATACTCCTCCAGGTGTATTACCCACTACAGATGTTTTATACTTCGATTGACGGGGAGTATCTTCTCCCTTCTATTCCCCATGTCAATGTTTGTCCTTTGTCACCTGGTGGATGACACTCGTCAGTTTGTTTATTCAGAAAATTAGCTAGCATATTAAAAAATGTTTAACGGTATGCTTAGAAACACATTTTGCATCGATTCTCTTAAGCACACACTTCTGTTTCAGCTAGCAATGAAGCAGCTTCAGACCAAGATAAACCAATATCTATTGCTTTACTTTTTTGTTGTCTGTAGTTTTTCCATAAGTATGCCTGTTCAACGTTTTCTTGACATAGGTAACATGAGCAAGAATAAGATTATTACTATGTCTGGTCCATCACCTGGCAAGGGGTTAGGAATGCAATTTTATTCAGTATTTAAGAAAATTAATAATGATCCCTTGATAAGTAAGATAATGTTATTTTTCTGTTATACAAGTTCCCCCTCAGGGGTAATGCCAATTAAGTTTATGAACAATACTCCTGCCGTACTGGTGTAAGTTTGGAATGGCAGAAGAGATCTACATGCACAAGCCGATTCGCAAAGGCATTTGCATAAATGCAGGACTGTATTCTAAATGTACACAAAGCCCCCTTTCAAAACCTACTTGCAACAGAATCCACATACACACCTACAAAAGTGGAAGTCGGGCTCAAGTCACAGTCGAACCAAGTTGTTTTACTGGCCAGCCAGGCCCAAAGTTACACCCTGTTCAGAACAGTCCAAGAAGTCTTTCCTGGCAGTGCCAACATATATTCAAAACATAGGGAGATAATTTCATGTGTTTCATATTATTATTTATTTTTGTGCTTTAAATAAAGAGAAATTGATTAATAGTTACCAGTGTGTTCCAGGTTTTACCATTCGTAAAGGGGCACTTTCAAAATTGTTTGTCTCAAAATTAAAATACTTTACATAGAATATTTTTTTAATATTTCCGTGCAACAATCCTGTTGTTTTTATAGTAAATTTATTTTCCAAATTTGATTTAAAATGTAAATTTAGGATTTTAGAGCATTCCTTCTTAATTTTTCTCATACTATCCCCGGTAGGTCAGGGCAATAATTACAATAAGTCTGCGGTATTGCCATGCACTTAAGAGAAAATACATTATTATACAAGTAATTAATACAGGAAGCGTGAACACAAAGTAATCCAAAATTATAGGAAAAGAGAGGTATACAATATATACCCTGGCATTTGTTTATAGCAAACCTGGGTTAATTCGTATATGTTTCCTGTTATGGGGCTGTCCCAATATGGAAATTTGCTTTTTAATGGGCACTCCAGTGCAGGGTTCACCCTTATCTTCTCTACTGGTCCAAAGACCAACAAAATAGAGATTGGCACTGAAGCTGGAATTCAAAATTACAAGTTTATTCACTCATTGGTGGGACTACGTCCATACAACACCCTCAAGTGTTCCAGGGGGCAGTGCATTGAAGTCACAGAACACAGGCCTTATATACAGCTTTTTCTGCACTGGTAAGCATGTGGATACACATAGAAGGTGCAGGCCTACATGGGAATAGTTACCGACAAACTTGGGCAGATGGGAAATCACTTAGTCAGCTAAGTGGGAGGGGGAGCAGGAGTGCTTATGGCAGCACTAAGAGATTGACAGTTGAGTCTGAGACCAGGTGTTCTGCCAGCTACAAACTCTTTAGCATGCATATTGCTTTTAGCTGAGTAAGGAAGTAAACTAAAATAGACAGCACAGGCAGGGAAAGAAATGGGCAGCAGAGGATGGGAGAATTACAAAGCCAACAAAATGGATGCCACAACCAAGATGTTTTTAGCTTATGCTAACAGAAATGACTCCAGATTTTCACACCAAGTCATTGTATTCCAAGACTAGTGTAGATGGTTGGTGCTTTGGGTGTGTTGACGGTGAACTGGACGCAGTGGTGGTCAATCCATGGAGGCTGCATTGTGTCCATTCACTTCTGGAAAACTAGCTGCCAGACAGAGACCAGTCTTGTTCACAGTAACTATTCGGGTAATCTACTGAGCACTCCCTTCCTTGATTAAGAAGAATGTGGAACTGGAACAAACTGGAATGGTTTGAGTCCCACGTTTACATTGATTTTCCAGTTATAGGGTATTTAGCCACTGTCCAAAGTCCAGGAACAGTTTGAGGTTGTTCCTTTTCGAATTTCATGTGCTGACTGTATTGATCTACAAGAGGTGAAACCCCATCATACATGCAAGGGGATCGTGAGTATTTTGAGATTAGCATGGAGGTATGCTATCGACCACAACAATGATACTGACACACATGATTAGGGTGCTGGCATTGACTTGCAAAGTCGATTGGGAATACTGATGCAATCGGGTTTCTGGGTTTGATTGTTTCTTTTTTTGACGTGAGTATCTCCTTTCACAAAAGCTTTGTAAATGTGTACCAATCTCTTGCTATTTTTTTATAAGGCTGCTACGTAGACCGACAAGCGTTGTGTTTCAGCTGCTGCAGCCGCATGGCACTGAGACCAACTCAAAAAGGCGATTCCTTGTTAAGGAAAATTGGCCCTGTGTCACTAATGGACATAGACGTTTCATAGCCACTAGGATTTTAGGTAATAGACTGCACAAAGTTATGAAGTTAGTAAATAATAGGCAGTAATTCATCGCTGAAGCAATTTGGTTGATACCTCGATTTGGATAGAAATTTGAAAGGAAATTATGAAATGCTTCAAGTGTGCAAGACAACCATAGTTGATCAGTATGGCAGTGATAAATGCCATTCAGTCAACCCACAGCTAATTTAATTAAATGAAAATGAGTTTGGTGGAAAAATTTCAGGAGTGCCAAATCCTTTTCTACTTACATTTCCCACCATGAGTTATCGCTTGCATATTTCACAGACCGCATCAGCCTAGCAATTTTGACTTTTTGGGTTGTAATTTGATTGAAGGAGCAGACTATCGAAAATAAGAGTATCAGAGAAAAATGTATGTATATTTTAGGCAGCAAGCAACATTATCTGGCTTGCTTACGTTCATAAAACCTTTCTTTAGGTAAACTCAGAGGGTATTTGTGCATCTGATATGTTATGGCTAGAATTGTCCAAACGTAAGGTGATGGCATATGTCCCTATCAGATCTATCATAGTCCCCAATATTACTTCCTATTGGTGAAAAATGTACAATAATGACATTCGGTAACTTATTTCATGATGGGGTATTTTCTTCTGTGAATACCAATAAATTATGAGACAGATTCCTTTGAGAGCCTGCTACTACTCCTGCGATGGACAATCTTTGGGCATAATAATGCACTTTCGTTTTTTTTTACCTATCTGTGCTAAGCTTATGGATTTTATATTTAATCTGTTTTTGTAAGACCTTTGTTTACAAGTTGTAGATACATCTTTGGGTGAACCTGTGATTAAGTTAATTGAGCTAAAATCAAAATTACTTCCTTAAAGGCATACTAACAGCAGATATTACCAGAACAGCATACTTTGGGATAGAGTAGGCAGCTATAAGACATAGGCTACTTGCGCTATAAGCGGAGAAAACGTTGATTGATTTTTGAGGAACTTCACCCTTTGGTGTGGATAGAACGAACTTCTTATCAATGTCAAAGGCTTTATATTCTCCATCTATAACAACAATTTTTGTCCATTCTAGCATTACTCCATATTTTTAAAGTAAGAATGCCCCCTCTGGCTCTTTCTTGCATTCAAGACAGTCTCAATTAGCAAAAGGAACTCTGCTGATGTTAAATTAATAACATTTGGGAAATTAAAAGTCAGTTTTTAAGTTTATGCTGATGCCATAGTGCTCCATGTACAGAACTTGAAACCATTCATTCAGAGAGCCTTATCACAAGTGACCAAGTCAACATGCAAAATTATCTTTTTATTTGTTATCTACATATAAATATAAGAATATGTATAGAATTCGGTCTTCACAATGTCCATTGCACTTCGGACATGGTTACTCCTGAAGGAATCCAATGTCGTCCTTCCAATAGACATTGCTTAGGCAGCTTTTCTACCAACAATATTCAATCTGTCATTAATTTTAGTATGGAGAAAACAATTGCAAAAATTAAATAACTAATTGAAAAATGGTTCCCTCTGCACTTTGCCTTGTGGGGAATAATTTATTCAATGCACTTGATGGTTGCATCTCAAATTTTGCTTTTATTTACTAATCCACCTTTTTATTTTACCAATCCTTATGTTCCACAGCAGAAATCAATTTAATATTGTACACGGTACAACTTTGTCACTTTGACTCTTCATCTTCAAATTCCTAGGCCGTTTTCCCAGATCTTCAACACTGCTAGAAGATAATGGGCTGATTTGAGTATCAGTCAACTGAGTGATCTAATTCTAATTGTTGAATAGATTTACCTTGCTAATCTCATATCAGAAATAAACTTTCCCAAAAGTCGCTTTGCCAGGGATATGTAATCTATTTTAGAATCAAAAACACCCTAAAATAAATAACTTTTCCCTACAATCCATGAAACTAAAATATTATTGAATCATAAACCTCTCCTCTAAAGATTTGATATATCAAGAACAGAGAGAATTCTAACTCGAGTCCCTTAAGCAAACAACCTTAGAAGCTAAATGATCCTCAATCTTACTTTAGAACAGATTGTTTGGTTTCTTGTTTGAAAAACCAATACAAATGATTGAGTAATTGTAGCCTTCGCTTTAAAAAATTCTGTTCTCAGCATAGGAACTTCCAAGAATTTATATATATAATTTTATTGTTTCAATTAATAAAAATTGTTACAAAAAAGCATGCGTAATGTGTACTTCCAAGATCCTTCTTCAACCGTTAATAAAGACAATATCATTTCAATTAATTTCATACATTTCAGAAACAAGTTAACAAAAACAATTTCAATACATTTCATATGTTTCAAAGCCTATCAAAAATAGAAATAGAGGCCCATGGATATGGATATATACTCCCAGCTTTGAATTTAGAGTCTTATGTTAAGCCAAGGCTCGATCTTTACTTAAAAACTCTGAGTTTTCATGTAAATTTAGCTAGTCTGGCCAGTTCCATGGGGTTCTCTAAATTTAAAAAGGAGCTTCAATGCATCTGTGCACATACGGATGCCGTATTTTAAAAACAAGGGTTTCAATAAAGAGCGACCTGTGAGACTCAGTTCAGGCAGCGGCGTAACACGCTTAAGGGGGCCCCCCTGCAGGGTACGTGGAGGGGCCCCCTCCAGTTTCAATCTGAAGCTCTCCGGCCAAAGTGCAGTGCTGAGGGGGCCCCCAGGAAGTTGCCCCCCACAGCGGGGGTTGCGGGGGCTTGTTTTACGCCCCTGCACATGATCTTGGGGACAGCCTCTTACCTCCTTTTAGGGCTGAGGGACCCTCCCTTTGGAAATTGACATCCAATCAGCAGGGTAGCAAGTTTCACAGATGGTGAGATGGCAACAGCAAGGTATGCTCTCAGGTGTCTGCAAGCACACACAGAGGGGAAAAAAGCTGAATTAATACACACCTTGAACCTCCAGACCTGAGAACGAATGGTTAAAATAACAGGTCTAACACATGCGGGCATCAGTGTTCCTGAGGTACTAGTTAACGCCCTGGCAAAGCACTGCAGTTCAAAATTACCAAAGCTCATTTTAACATGGTAGACTATTTGAGATGAAAGTATAACAGTCAATCCGTGCTAAAAAAAATAGATCATTAATTTTTTTGTTTTAAAATATTTCAATATGAATTCATTTTTCATGGAAAGGAGCATGTTGTATGATGAGAAACTATTTGGCAGCGTTTTATCCCCTGATTTGCTGTTCAATATTTATGTGGTATGGTATATGAATTGCATGTTTTTTAATAAATGCAACCCCACTGATGGCGCAGTATTTAGAAAAAAAGCAATATCTTAATTTTATCAATTAGTCAGGAAATATTTATGCTGTGTACATTTATACGTGTTCCCGAAGTATCACGTGCCATAATTGCTATCAGACTTGAGAACACGAGCCGATAAAATCTGCACACACGGATATGCAAATCTGGCCCTAGATCTTGTATTTCTGGCACGGTGGCCAACTCTGTAAATGGCAAAGATTCGACGAGTAAATACATGTACAACACATGCCCATTGTAACAGGCATGTGCAAGAAAACAAGCCTCTTGCAGACCCCACATTGTCCCCGCAGCCTCTTCCTTTTTTTTTTTTAACATTTTATTTTTCAGAACCAGATAAAACAGGTACATACAAAAGAAAAAGTATTCAAAATACAATAATATTATACAATAAACAATGGCTTTCATGTTTGATTTGTTTTCTTTCTCATATTGAGAGAGAAAGTGAAATAAAAATGAAGAAAACAATAAAAAAAAAAATAATAATAATAATAATAAAAAAGGCTGATATTAGGGTAAATCATTATCATACAATCATACTGTGCTAAGCCTCCTTTTCCAATTAGTGATGGGTTGCCAGATCGCCATACCACGCATAGCGGATCTTGGCCCTCTAGTGGCATAGATAGCACTTTCCTGATTGAAGACCCCGAGAAGGCGTGCTAACCACATTTGAAAACTCGGTGGATCTGAGTCTTTCCACCGTGCTGCTAGTATTACCCTGAGGACTGCCGAGCTTATAAAAAGCATGTCCTCTTCTTCCCTGCTCAGGTTTAGTGTATTATCAGTACCTAGCAGATATAGAGTAGGGGAGTCGAGTATTTTATGGCCAAACACTTCCTCCCAGAATTCACAGATCATTTTTTTAATAAGTGTTAGTTGGTCGCATTCGCAGAACATATGAATAAGCGTTGCAGGGCCTTTAAGACATCTGGGGCAGTGATCGTTCTCTCTTTTACCCCAGGCATATAATTTGGCCGGAGTATAGTATAGATTATAGATAGTCTTATAGGTCTGGGCAATTAAACTGGCTGACATAAGTAGTCGTGATGATAGGCAGAGACTCAAATCAATATCTACATTCGGATTATCAAGTCTGTCTGCCCACGCAATTTCTGTATGTTCTAGATCATCTTGTATCTTATCCAGTAGCTGACCATAGATTGTACCTATTCTTGCTGTTCTTTTAGCGATAGTATCGATAATTTCAATTTTCTCCGAGTTAATATTAGGGTTCTTATGTTTGAGCATAGTATGAATCTGCAAATATTTAAAATAGTGCCCATTTGGAAGATTACATTTTTGTTGTAAATCAGTAAAAGTATAAGCCTCATTCGCACCAAAAAGGTCACCAACTGAGGTAATTCCTACAGAGTGCCATTTCTTTGCGATAGCATCGCTCCCTAGTTCAGGAAGAAGATTAGAATGCCATAGGGGAGAATACCTGTTAAGCTTTGGGATGTGCATATATTTCGTAATCCTTAACCAGATTGTCCAGGCATTCGTGATAACTTTGAATTTATTTTTCTTGTAGTAGCTTCTCTCTACTTGTCTTAGAAAAAGACCTTTAGCTTTTTCCCCTAGGGATAGCTCGTATATAGATGGAATAGGTACATCCTCCATAGTATCGGAGCTAGGATTCTCATAAAGTAGAGGAGCCATCTGTTGGAGAAATGAAGCCCAGAGATATAGCAGAATGTTTGGAACAGCTAGTCCACCTTTGTTCTGTGGTAGTGACAAAAGCTTCAAGGATCTTCTGGTTTTGCCCTGTTGCCACATAAATTTGGACATAATAGAGTCTAGAATTTTGAGGACCTTTTCTTCTGGTATCAATGGAATAGCCCGGAAAAGATAAAGCACCCTTGGCAAGATATTCATTTTTAAAAAGTTTCCTCTACCAATTATTGACAATTGTAGACTATTAACCCGATCTAGATCTTTCTTTACAGTGTTTAATAATGGCTCATAATTGAGTTGAGAGATTCGTGTAACATCGGGGCTTATGCTAACACCAAGGTATGTAGCAGTGTCAGTTTTCCTGTGATCATTACAAATAATGTTATCGGTACATAGGATGATTGTTTTTTCTTTATTCAGAGAATATCCAGAGTAGCGTCCATAGACTTGCGTTACTGCCTCCAATTCTGATATTGCCACGGAAGGAATAGGCGTCAGTACCGCAATATCATCTGCATAGGCCAATACTTTGGTTTCAAATTTGTTAACAACTATAGGTGTGATTAGTGGGTTCTCTAAAAGTTTCAAAATCAAAGGGTTTATATACAGGGCAAATAATATCGGAGAACATGGACAGCCTTGGCGTGTGCCTCTGGATACTCTAATTATACTTGATTCAGAGCCCATTATTTGTAATTTTGCTATTGGTTTAGAATACATAGCCATTATAGACTTGATGAATTTGGGGCCGAAATTATACTGCGTCAGGGCTGCCCATAAAAAGTTCCAGGACACCCGGTCAAAGGCTTTCTCGGCATCCAGAAGGATCATCGACATCTGGCCTCCTGTTGCAGACATTACATCAAACAGGGAGATTGCTCTTCGAGTATGGTCGGTCGTACCTTTGCCGGGAATAAACCCGTGCTGCCACGAGGAGACCAGATGTTCGACGACCCGTCCGAGCCGGATGGCCATTATTTTAGCGTATAATTTGGAATCCGAATTGATTAGGGAAATTGGACGATATGATGATAATTGATCATGAGGTTTGCCCTTTTTTGGAAAGATAATTATATTTGTTTCTCTCCATGAGGTGGGTGGGATACCACTCCATTGGATCCCTAAAAATAGATCATATATTAGTGGGCCCAGGGTATGACTGAGAATTTTATATAGTTCCAGAGGTATTTTATCGGGGCCTGCCGCCTTCCCAGAAGCCAGCGAGGACAAAGCAAGCTGGACTTCTATAAGGGTAATTTCTTTCTCAATCTCTTCTCTGGTATTATCATCTAAAGTCTTGTTTACCCCCGGTTGATCAAGAAGATCTTTCAAAAATAAGTCTGCGTCTGCCCTGCTGGTTTTGTTATCATCCTGGTAGAGGGTCTGATAGTATTGTTGAAATGCCCCGATTATTTCTGGTGTTTGTGTGAACGTCTGCCCTTGTGATTGTATCTTTGTGATGGCATTATGGGACATTTGCTGGCGTGTATGTAGTGCGAGATGTTTGCCAACTTTCTCCCCGTTCTCGTACACTTCTTTCCGGTGTGTTTTATATGTCTCAGCAGCTTTCTGAGTCAGACCAGAGTTAAGCTCAGTTTTTAACACTAGCAGACGGTGCATAGCTAGTTTCCCGTTTTCGCCTTGAGCTATTTGTGCCATGTGCTCTTCCTCTGCTCTGGTCAAATCAGCCAATTGTTGATGATATCCCATATTGTTTTGCTTCCGTATTCTAGCTTGATAGCTCGTAGTTTCGCCTCTTAGAGCCGCTTTAAAACTATCCCATACAACAACCCTAGAGGCGCTATATCTGTTTATATCAAAAAACTCTTGGGCCCAGCTAGTAATGTGAGTAATATAATCTTTGTTGGCGAGCAGCTTCCTATCAAATGTCCAGATTCTACGTTCCCTTTTAATGGATCCAAGTTCAATAGAAAGAATTAGAGCATTATGGTCCGAGATAATTTTAGATTCCTTTAAAATTGTGGCATTGTCAGCCAAATCACTAGTAGCAAATAGATAGTCAATCCTGACATATTTGCTATGGGGGAAGGAATAATAAGTGTAGCCAGGGTCCGGGTAGTTTTTTAGGTCCCATACATCGGTTAACCCAAAGCTATCACAAAGTCTGCTAAGAGCTTTGAAGACTCGTGGCTTACGGCCAATATAGTGAGGATGTGTATGGCTACTGAATCGAGGGCCTAGTGATATGTTTAGATCGCCACATAATATAAGTGGGCCCTGTATAGGTGCTAGCTCGAGCTCAAGTGTCTCAAATATAGTCGGATCATCCTGATTAGATCCATAGATAGAGCAGATAGTGATACCAATGCCTAGTTTGATAATTACCCATCTGCCATGAGTGTCTACTATTTTATGAGTGGCCTGTCCCAGAAAAGTTTTAGCAAGCACTGCTACCCCCCTAATATTGGAGGTTTGTGTGGTACATGCTAATAAATTGTATCCTCTGATTTTAAGAAGGTGTCTTTTCAGCCAGGGCAGGTGTGTTTCTTGAAGGCAGATGATATCTGCTGGGTTTCGGTAGATTATCTCTCCCAGCCTTTGGCGTTTATCACTATCTAAGAGTCCTGAAACATTCCAAGTTCGTATAGTTAACTTCCCCATGGTCCTATGTTTAGCGAGCCATAATCAGCCAGTGCCCTCAGTTCATGTTGATAGTGTGTTTGATCTGACTTGATTTTGATTGCCCTATACCGTAAGAGTAATATTGATTGAAAATAAAAAGTAAGACTTGAATTGACTCTGGCAGCCTCTTCCTAAGAGATGTCACCCATAAAGCAAGAAACAAGCAGAAGTGTCAGAAACATATCGGGTGGCATTCGCAACTAAGAGTGGACTTTTTAGTGCTACCAGTAATCGGCTGGTTAGTGCTCATCATGCACGTCTTGGGAGCCATTAGACAATGTAGGGAATGGTCAATTGCATCAGACAAGGCACACCATTGCGCAGAAGTATTCCTGGCATTAGTGGGCACAACAGTCCACGGTTTTGTAAAAGTAGATCCGTGGACAACCCCTAACACTTCCTCCCATTGCACTTCATGGCCTAAAACGTATTCCCGTTAGCCTCAGGATGGTAAAGTGAGGGAGTGGATCAACTGGACAGGGGGGGGGGGGGTTTGGGGGGGCAAATGGTCATTTCACAATGAGCATCTGCAATGCAATAGGCCTCGCATTTTTGCGAGTTTGAGCTGTTGGCATTGTAAATGAAAGTGTTTTTTATTTATGTTTTGGTTTTTGAAACATAAATAAAACACATTGCCTTTTACAATGCCAATAGCTTAAACACGCGTAAATACGAGACCTATTACGATGCAATGTTTGTTGTGTGTTGGAGTCTGTCTAGCTGCCTGCTTGCCTTGGGCATCACTGCTGGTGAAAGATGGGGTATCTGAGAGTGGTGTATGCGGTGAATATATACGACCGGCTCTGTAATTTTACTTAGTTTTTTCACACAACTGGAACCATGGTGTTTGGCGAGATGCCTGTATGTACGTGTTAGGCCGTGAGATGTAGGGTCGGTGCCCATATGTCTTTTTCAACCACAATGTGGGATCTCATTTGTCGGGGGTGGCACCAAACATGGGAGAACTGGGCATGAGGGCTGTAATAAGAAAATTAAAAATCAGAAACCTCCAGGGCTACCCTCAGAATGAGTGTTTCTTTCACTCTGAGGTTCTTCCGAACGAAGTTCCCATCTACCTCTTTGCCTCCATCAATATAGGTTCATGGCCATCTCTGTTGTTTTTAATATGGACAAAATATCTCCTGATGTATATATATGAATGTTTATACAAAGACTAATTTTGATACCAATTTTGCACACAGATATAAATTGTGAGGCTGAAATGAAAATAGAAATACATGGCCCGCAACAAATAGATAACGTGAAATAAATTTATTAATAAAATGAAATCAACTTCTAACTTTAATGTGTGCTAATTTTGATTTTACATATGTTATATTCTTGTAAATTGGGTGTTCTTCACATGTAACTATTGGACCTAGAATTTCTCATGTCAAATGTATAACTGGCTTAGCTATAGACCTTTGCCTAAAGTTCTTCCGAACGCGCACCGGTCGATTGCAAGCCATTAAAACACCATCATGTAGGAAATATGTGCATATCCACAAACAGGTAAAGAAATTTGTAGGATCACCTTTTCCACTAATCCAATTCTGCCCGTTACTGGGAGGGAGTTTAGTCCAGGGCTCTATGCGATTTGCCGTCTCAGTAATGGGCCTGTCCTTGTTCTCATAGCTTATATTAATCCCCAGACATTAGACATAGGGTCGCTCCACAGCAGCTGGTATTCTTGTACCGCTGGGTTGGTATTTCTTGTTTGTGGATAGATAGAATGTGCACCAGTTTATTGTGAGGCCAGAGTGTTGTCCACAGTTTAGAGCCTCCATTATAATCAGGGGCAGATTGTGTCCTAGACTGTTTTACAAAGAGCACCATAGCATCCGCGTATAGGGGGAGCAGTATCCTATGCTCCAGAAAAGCCCCTTTTGTGAATGGTATTGTCGTAAGAGGCAGGCGAACGGCTTTATACCTATGGCACATTTTACCTGTGGGTGTTAAGCCTAACCTGATAGCTGACCACCATATGGGAATTCTGAAGCATTTCCCCATCCACCTACCTACATCACAGCGATTTATGAAACAAAATAAGACTCATCCGATTACCACCCCACCCACTGAGACTCCGTCATCGCCACCACCCATGGACCACTCCTGCCTCGGACAGACTGAGACTCACCTTGGGGCTAAGGCCTGGCCTGCAGCTCCAGAGGCAGGTGCGAGGGCAAGGCTAGCCAAGCAGAGGCTTGTAATAATTTAAATTATGGCTGGTGATGCCGGACGGATGCAAAAATAACAGTTGATGGACAGAATGCAGAACAATGTCATACATTCACCCCAGTACAGAGATCTGGGCCTAAATCCATCGTTTTTTTCCACTCCATACCACCCCAGTTCAGACATGGACATATGCAAATCAGCCTTGACCCTGTCCCTCATGGGAACAGTCCAGCCCGAACTACCAAGCCATGTCTTTCCTAGACCGGAATCAAGCCTCCTAGGACCGGTTTCTGGCTATCAGCCGTCTTCATCCAGGAAAGCTTGACTCCAGTGGTGTGGAGAGCACGATTCTCACGTCTGAGCATACCCATTCCACTCGGGGTGACAAATGCAAAAATAACAGTTGATGGACAGAATGCAGAACAATGTCATACATTCACCCCATTACAGAGATCTGAGCCTAAATCCATCGTTTTTTTGCACACCACACCACCCCAGTTCAGACATGGACATATGACGCTGGATGGTCCTTCTCAGTCTGTGGCTGGGTCCTGGGGGGAAACAGCCACTACAACGCAGCCGTTTCCACGAATGCAGTAACCACGCATGATTTACAACGCATGCGTGGTTACCACTATAACCATTACCACGCATTCCTTTACTACGAAATATGTAGTAAAGGAATGTGAGTTAAAGGTCCAATAAAAAAGAAGGGGTTTGGTGGGCATGGGGGGGTCTTCGCCCCCCCCCCCCCCAAAAAAAACAAAAAAAAGTGCGGAAAACTTACATAAAAATGGTCTTCAGTGCCCCTGTCATCAATGAAAGAGCCTCCACATCGTCGTAGCGTAGCGTGTCCGTCATTATAGAAGTCCTTTTTTAATTTTCTTAGAAGTGTTTTGACGCTTGTTTCTGTGGTTGGTGGAAGTAAGGGCTGCTGATGAAAGGCGTGCAGGTGTCAGGTAAGAAAACAAATCTTTGTTCTTAAAAATTACCCTGACTTAAAAGTATGAAGTGTTTCTCTCCTTTCCTTCTGTAGACTGACCCCTCTCCATGCCTCATTTCCCTGGATATAGCCTACTAACGCTAATAATAATATACACATATTTTTTAGCCTATCACTATCATTATGTACAATGGAATGACTTATGTGCCTAAGGGACGTACGATGTTTCGTAGATGTTTTTTTCCGTAGAATAATCCTGTGTTCAAAAAAGCTGCGTGCTAAAGCCACTTGCGAAGTAAAATTCGCGTGGTAATGCCATGCGTGGTACTGGTTAGCGTTGTATAATCATATAACCGGTCCTGGGATGCCTCACCTCACATCCACATATATTTTCAGAGGACAAGGGAAACCCAAAAGGAATGCCACTAGGGTCCTTGGGCAGTAGTATATTTTACGGAACAGAGGACCCTAGTAATTAGAGATCAACCGAATGATAGACATATACTGGATAGTATATATGACTTCTGTCCAGCCGGACAGAGTTTTTTATTTTTCAATTTTTAAGGTTAAATGTGTAAGTATAACATTTATACAAAAGTGGGCACAACATGTGACCCACAAAGGACAAGACAAAACATATGACAAAACAATTACGTAAAAGCGCACAAAAGCGGTCTGTACTAGTAATCCATTTTACAGACTGGAATTAAACCATAGCAACCCATTGTTTAACACAATATGTGAATTGAAACAAAACATATGGTGCAATAAGGTCGACGACGTTTCGATGCAATTTCCAAATGCATGCATCATCATCAGGACAAAAACTAGTGTGTCAAGTTTG
Organism: Lissotriton vulgaris; assembly: GCF_964263255.1. Classification (NCBI taxonomy): domain Eukaryota; kingdom Metazoa; phylum Chordata; class Amphibia; order Caudata; family Salamandridae; genus Lissotriton; species Lissotriton vulgaris. The sequence goes on along the minus strand of NC_141698.1, from coordinate 1,013,890,583 downwards.
TCTTGAGAGTTTTTTGCAAGTTCATTACCCCTTAACTATGCATGGTAGCATTCCTGGGGGTAATCGGACTTTCATACGTAGTAAAAAGCTGTGAGAGCTTAATGTTATTTATCACAATGCACCTGCGTGTGAGGGAATAATCACAACGCCTTCGCCGGTGGGAGTTAAAGTAATGGAGCCGTGCTCGCGTTCTCGGCGGTTCAAAAATCCATAATAGGGTTATATTGCGGGCATTGCCTGATAGCCGGACAGGTGGGTTCTGGCGGGGATCGCTTCCTGTCTGACGGAGGAAGTTGATCTCTAATTACTAGGGTCCTCTGTTCCGTAAAATATTCACCTCACATCCACGGCACGCGCACTTTTAATTTTGCTCTGCAATACGCATGACAAATTCAATGTCATCAGGCCCACTCTTAACGCACAGAGGCGGAGACAACTGCGCGCTGCGCACCCATCATTAAATTAATGCAGAGAGCCTCAAAGGCCCGGCCGGGCCCGCACATGCGTAGTTGAACGTGCGCACCATTTAATTAATAATTAAGAGCCTCTGAGGCCCTGACGGGGCCCCTGCTTGAGCACCATTTAATTTATTAAGAGGCTGGGCATGCGCACCATCAGGAGGAAGAGGCTTGCTCCTTGCTGAGTGAGGGGGGCCCCCCAGCAACGCATGGGCTGAGGGTGCCTGTTTTACTACCCTGAGTTCAGGGCAAATGCAGAGTAGATGGACCAAGGACTCCTCAGACGGATGGCAGAGTCTGCAGGAGGTGACCGCCTCTAGTGATTTCCAGCGAGTATTAATGTCTTCTATTGGCATGACCATGAGTCTGACTGGAAGGATTTGCTTTATTATTGGTTTATTCAGAGCTGAGTCAAGGTAAGGCTGTCTCAGTTTGTCCTTATAAGAACTGACTAGTGTCCTAATATTGCTGCTGGAGGACTCTATAGTCGCTATGTCGTCCCACTTTGATAATGTTCTTACTTGTTTCCTTACATTTTTTTAAGTGTGCCCGGTTGATCAATAAAGTGGCCCCAATCAAACAAATCGAGGTGCAACTCCGTCAGGGTTGTTGATAAAGCGTCTGCCCATGGATTTTTCCCATTCGTAAAATTTTCTTTCAAGGTAGCTTTCATTGTGTCTGGGGGTGGAGGGGTGCATGTCCCTTAATAATAACGGATAACCGCGGCCTAATATTCATAAGATTGTTTGCTTAATCCAAATTCCAGACTTACTAGTATATTTAAGACGTAGGCCGGTATCTGGAAAATCTGTTTGAAGGTGCGGCAGACTCCATGATATTGGTTAGGGCCTGGGAAATACTAGTTGCGCCTAGGAGATTGATGGAATTAACTTGGCTCTTATGACCTTTCGAATAGGCTAGGTTGACGCACTGCATAGTTTTGAATTAAGTTTGCAAAGGGCGTACGTCACTGCCTTGGCTTTCGCTTCTATAGAAGCAATGTGAGCTGTCGGCTTGCTATTGCTCATGATCCATGCCCCCAGATAGTTATATTTAGTTGTTGTTAATATTTTCAGGTTGCCCATTTTCCATAGATGTTTAGATTTGTTGTGGTACTTTCCAAAGAAAACTACCTTTGTTTTGCTGGCATTTGCTGTCAATTCATTTTCTTCATTGTAAATGCTGAGTACGTCCAAGGCTCTTTGCAGGCCCGTTTTTGTGTGGTCCCTTAAGACCATGTCGTCTGCGTATTGCATTAGGAATAGTCTGGTCGACACAATTCTGGGTGCTAACAAGTTGGCTTTTGATACTGTTTTGCCGAGGTCTGCAGTATATAAATTAAAAATGAGCGGAGCCAATACGCAGCCTTGTTTCAGGCCTCGGTTCGTATACATGTTCTTTGTAGCTTTGTTCCCGGTGAGTTTGACATGCACCCAGGTTTTGGTATAGAGAGCTGTAATGGCGTACAGCAGCCTGTTAGGAATCCCCCAGTTTTGTAGTTTTCGCCAAAGAAGATTTCTGTTAACACAGTCAAACGCCGCTGAGTAATCAACAAAGCAGGCAAAGAGGGGGCGCTGGTTTTCCCGAATGGACTGATCTACCAGATAGACTAGGGCTAGAATGTTATCCAGTGTTGATGCTCCTGTCCTAAAGCTGGATTGATAAACTAGTAGTATTCCATTCTCTTTAGCCCAGCTTTGTAGATTTTGTAGACGAAAGCTTGCATATGCCTTTGCCTCAATGTCCAGGAGGGCTATCATTCTGTAGTTAGTTGGATCTCCGGTTTCACCTTTTTTTTAATGTATTGGATGAAGCAGGGATCCTTTCCAGGCTTCAGGGACCGTTGAGTTGGTCATGCCAAACTTGTATAATGGGGTCAGGATTGTTGCCCATAATACAGTGTCCTCTTTAAACAGGTGTCCAGGCAGGGCATTGGGCCCTGGGGCTCCGTTGCTTCTCATCTTTTTTAGTATTTTTAACATGCAATTATACACGTCCGGGAGTTCACTTGCTTCCTCCGTATTTATTTGATTTGCCCAGTTTTTAGTGTTAATGGCTTTATGCGGACTAATACTCATAGATGATCATTGGTGGTCTGCAGGGAGGTTACGGGAGGGGTAGCAGTAGAGTGTTTTCACATGTTTTACCCATGTGAGCCCTGGGACTCCATTTCGCCTTTCATGTTCATGTCCAGACAGCCTGTTGATGTATAACCAGAAATCTGCTTGGGGTTAGGAGACTGTGGATGTGCAGACATTGGGAGTCTTTTTGTTGCCTTTTGAAATTCCAAATATTTCTCCTGTGCGTGTCCCTGGCTGTCAGCCATATTTGGTGAGCGGTTTCGTCCCTCGCTCGCTTGTAATTGCGGTTGGCTAGCCTCCATGTCATTTTACTTAGTTGGATTATTTTGCACCGTGGGTTGGGTTGGCAGCATACCCTTGCTTTGGGTTCAGGCTGAATCTTTAATTTTGTACAATAGCAATAGGCGGTGCCATTCAGGAACCAGTTTTGACCATTTCGCTGGTATATTACCTTCAGCCTAGTCACTGTTGAGTGAAGGCCAATTGTCTTTCATAGCTGACAGATTTTATTCCGTTTCAGTCGGCTGTGGATTCCTCCCTATTGGGTGCACCCAGAGATGTAATGTACCTAAAAGTGTCAGTTTGCAGTGATATTACAGTAAGCAGTGGAAGGTGGTCACTGGTTAATTGTACTGGCTTTTGAAAGTCCACCACTTCTTCGTGGAGACAATGGCTCAAGAAAATATAGTCTGTGGTCGGTTTGGGTTTTCTCTGGCGGCCTCTGGCTATGTTGTGATTTACTAGTTGTGCCTCTTGTACGGACCTCAGACTGTGGGTGTTTAGAAATCTATTAAGAACGTTGCCTGTGCGGTCCCTGGTGCAAGAGGCATCTGTTTTCACAACCAGATTCTGTGGGTTATAGTTGCCAGCCATCATTATCCCGCAGTTTGAATAATTGCAGAGCAGTGCCTCCAGTGTGTTGACAAGTTCTCTCATCTTGCCATGTCTCGGACTGTCTTTGTAATTAAAGTAGATGTTCAAGAATAAGATTTTTATAGGGGATCCATTCAGTTTCAGGTCTTGCAAGTATAGTGCTTGGACCATGTCCGTGCTTAATGGTGATTTAACCAAAGTCATGGAGATATCGAAGTTTACGTATATGGATAGACCCCTTGATAGCTTTTCAAATACATTGTATTTCTTTGAAGGATGCTGGAATTCTTCAAATCCTGGTATGGCCAGGGGTGCAAGTAACCAGGTTTACTTGAAACACATCAGGACCCCCTTCTGTAAGAATTCAAGGGCTTCCCTACTCTGTGTCATGGTTTTCAGCCCAAACACGTTCCATGAGATTATTTTGATAGTATTATTTGGTCCACTTGCAAGGCGATTGTGTCTTTTTGAGCTAGAAGCAGTGTGATTACTACCCTGGCAGGGTTATTACTGCTCCGTTCTGATTGTGTACTTCGTGACTTTCCCACTTTCTGTGCATTTGCGCACAGAGGCTGCTGAAGTAGATGAGAAATGCATGCGCAAGTCTGAGAATGATCTAGGATGGGTGGCTTCAGAAGTGCCTCTTAGAATGGACTTTCGCTGTGTCTGTATTTGCCTGCTACTGTATGTGCCTGTTAGCATGTGTGGGTATTTTTCCTCTTCAGTTTTATATACGTTAATACCCTATTTTGCGAATTGAGGCTTTTCTGTTATTATCTTTTGGGCTGTCGTACTGGTTTTCCATGTTGTTATTGTCGATTCTCTTGTTGTGTTGGTATTCAGGGCCTTGAATTGTACTCGGGTTAGGTCTTTAGTTGTAAGGAGAGACAGCTCTGGAATGTAATAGAGGCTTTGTAAAATGTTGGCCCTTTTTAATATGTCTGAGCCTCCTCAGGATGTATATTCGGGCGTGAGCACTATGATGGTATTTTCCGATTCTCTTTGAGCGCGATCGCTTGGCCTTATGATTCCTGGATTTATTTCCAGGCAAGGGCTATTTGTTATGTTTGCTCTTTTGTCTGTTTGGGCTCCTGTATTTTCTCATGCCCCTGTTCTGTTTGGCAGATTGGGAAGCAATCTTGTATTATCCATTTTGGATGGGGGCTTGACGCCTAGTCAAGTCAAATATACTTTTATTTGATTTCGTTAAAAATCATAAAAGGGTGAAAAAACCACCATGAGACATAATACTTTGGGTATTCATTTCAAAAACATATTTAAAAAAAAGGCAAATAGGTCATGGTCACGAGCGGTAAACAACTGGTTAAAATGAAAGTGTTGTCAAGTTTATCAGTGCATTTAAAAAATATGTATATGGATTGGTGTTTAAACAACTTGAATTAAATTACTTATTTTGTCCAGTTCTTTTGCCTCAATTTTCCAAACATTTATGGCTCTACAAGACAGTTGAATCGACGACCCTCTGATACACTTTATCACTGCTGCTCTACATGTTCGTACTTGCTCCTTCCGTAAGGCCTCCCGAAGGATGGTTTTTCGAGTTTCTGATAATGCAAGGCTTGACTTGCTCCTGGCTATATTTTTTTGCTTTCGTGCTTTACTGTCTGTTTGTGGGGGCAGAGCGGTCTCCTGTGCTGTTTGCTTTCACCATTCATCTGCCCGGCCTGAACTGCAGGTCAGTTTTATGTGTGGAAGTGCTGCCATTGCTGTTGTTAGCTCAGCCTTCCCTTTGCTGGTGATGGACTTTGCCTGTTGAAAAATTGGATAAAGTTTCTGTGGCCAAAGTGATTTCAGTTGTTGTACAAATCTGGCATTCTTCCTCCGCCTACTTGTTCTTTGCTAGCATTGCATCTAAAAAGTACTTGTAACCAATGCCTTTTATCTACCGGCTCATGAAAAGGAAAATAGAACAAAACATTGAAAATCAATGAGCCTGTCTCTTTTTAGATAACTATTCCAAATCTTACCTCATGTCCCATTAGTCAAAATGAAGTCTTTCACATAATTTGGAAGAAAAGCATTATCAGTCTGAGCTGACGTGGTAGGCTTTGGTGCAGCTGACAATAATAAGAAATAAAACCCTTTTAAATAAACAAACCAAGACCCAGTTCATTTTTGACACTTTCATTCTCAAATATGTTATTCCTCTTAAACCAAAGTGATCTAATTTCAGTAATAATAATATGTAAACTTTTATTTATTTGGCATCTTTGCAAGTCCCCAGTCTTTTAGTAAAAGCGAGCAGAAAAATACTGGCATAAAAAACATACATGTTAATTCCTACCTTCTAGTCTGATTTTTTTTGCTCCCTTATGATGTTATGACTTCTTAGTTTTCGTTTTTTTTATAGTATCCACCCATCATCATTTTGATCTATGTGAATAGTGTACATTATTTTGTCTTCTAGTTTTCTTCTGTAAATAGGAGTTGTTTGTTAATTTAAAAATTCTATAACAAGCTTTTAATAAATACATGTCATGATTAACTCTGTCCATTTTTAAATGCTGTTTTGTTCTCTCTTGTTCAATGTGTATAGATTTATCCTACAACATAGCACTTTGCTACTACAGCATGAAGCAGTATGCACCTGCTTTGAAGCACATCGCAGACATAATTGAACGAGGAATCAGGGAACATCCAGGTAGGCTACTGAGATGCACAAGGGTCATGACAATTCTCAGAAGTATCCTATTGTATGCGATTGATGATGAAACTTGTGTTCAGCTTCATTACCTGTTGTGAATTTATCTCAGCATATGTTGTTTTTCAAATGTAACAACTTAATTAAATATTGTGTATTTTATTGTGTTTTGCTAAGACAGGTGTCAATAAAGCTGGTTTTTACCCAGGCAAGAATTATTTTTTTAATCCAAAAGATCATGACTTAGAACTGGATATTAGTATAGAATTCCAGGGTTAAAATGATCGGTGGCACAGCTTTCAAAATTGTTTAAGTTCACATGGCAGCCCAAGGACCCCACAGTGAATTAAGAGGCAAAAGGGCTACAGCATGGAGACAGAGGAGACACCTAGGAACCTCAGCAGAGGTCCACCTAGGAAGGAGTCACATTATATTATAAAGACAGAAGCAAGTTGTTGATGCCCTGTCCTCTCAGATTTGCTATCTCCGGATCAGGCTCTCCATAGCTCAGTGAAGCTAGTCATGTTAGAAAAATGCAGTCTCCTAAAACCTGTATTTATTATAAATCGTGATCTTGAAATAAAGCAAATTAGCGGGTCTTGAAGCTAGGCAAATAGATTCTCATCCAAAATACCAGTTTAAGTAAAGATACAGTAGTATAGGACATGAAAGCGTCAGTGCTGTCAAGCAGAGGTTGACACATTCTGCCTGCAATGAAATGTGCACCTGAATTGATGAACACCATGAATGGAGGTGAATTAAGTGACGTTATCAGGGGCGTCTTCACTCTTTGGTATTTTATATAAGTATGCCTACACCACATGATATCGGGACTGCTTCAAATAGTCTCCGATTACCACTGCCCTGGAGCCAGCTGCCAGCTTAAGGAAGACAGCACACTTAAATTTGTTTCTCTTCAAGGCTGTATGCAGATTCTCACAGCAGGCACAGGCCTGTTTCAAGCCATTGTGTGTAGTTAAAAAGAAAAGAACATGAAACCGAAAAAAAAATACTTAATTAGCTTACATAGCTCATACATACCTAAAATGTGTAAGTGATATTAAAACAGAAGGTGGATCTTGCTTCCTCATTCCCCCTTAAAGCAGGACCTCTCATGGTGGAACAGGTGGTACCCATATATCCATATATAATTCATGAAAAGAGGAGTTAGTGTAGATGGTAGGCAGAATAGAATTCCATACTTTAGGTGTATAGCCTGTGAAAGTCATAAGGAAGTCATTAGGGTAATGTCCGCAGGCAAATTAACCTTGAGATAGAGCTGGTTGTTGTTGGTATATTGATGATAAGATATGGGAGAGTGTTTTATTATGTCACCCAGTAGTTGAAGAAAGAGATTAAAAAGCATTGTGGGCAGGAAGGTTGTGGTATTTTCCAAAACTTAATGGGATCAACCGACATGGCATCCCACATGGGATGTCCCTTGAGAATTCAGACCCCATAAAATGTGTTGCGCACACAAATTAATTTTGTGACTGCAGGTGGTATTTTATAATTTTCCTCAGCATCAGGAAAGGTGCTCCCTTTTCCCGTTGAGGTTTGATAGCCCAGTTACAAAGGATATACCCAAATCATTAGTACCACTTTTTGAGATTTTGTAACCAATGGCAGGAGAAATAAAAGCAGTAGAAGTAGAGACAGTGGATATTTCGAAAAAAAGAGGCTTCCGACTAATGGGGAGAAACCACGTTGGTGGTCAGAGCTGACTCATAATATACCATTGAAATATTCTAACTATGGGTTGGAATAAACTTTGTAGATACTCTATCACTATTCTCAAGGTATGCCATAATAGATCCTCCATTATGTTATAGTGCATATAGATTTTTAAGGTACTCCTAATGTACCCTTAATGTACTTTAAATCCTTGACCTTGTTTCTGAGGAGGTTGCCACATACAAGACTTTTGACATTGGCAGAAGAGATGTGGCTGTTTTAGCTACATATACACCTCACCCAGGTGGCGATCGACTAATCAAACGCAAAACTAGGAAAATGTTAACAGAGGTGATAGGAATATACAAACAGTTAAGACACTAGCGGCCTGATTACTAGTTGCTCGTAATATTCAGACCAAATCGTAAAGTCCAGTTTACCTTCAAACTTCTAATTCAGACCTCCTGTTTATGCATGGATCGGAATTAGAGGTTTGAAGGTATTTAAGACATCTGACAGTTATCGATGAGGTAAATAACTCAACATTCATTGCATTTTGGTATGTCAAACCTGCTGAAATTTAACAGAGAAAACACGTTATTTACCGTATCATGAGATTTCAGTGCGTTAAACCCCAAAATCTGTATGTCATTCTCCATGAACTCGTAAAAGGTGTTAGTTATTGCACTCGATAAATACCCCGTAGTATAGTTATTTTCCATGGACGATAAATTACGCCTTAACCTGAAATCAGGCCCTATGTATTGCAACAGAGGTAAAACGCACAGCTCAAATAGAAACCTTGTCCAAATGAAGTCGGATCGAATGCAATACTCAGATAAAAAGCTCCTAGACTTAAAAAAAAATTCAAGTACACACCCTGACTGCAAAAGACACACATTGGATACAGGGCTCTGTCACAACGGCTGTATGTGTTCATGTGGTTTCACCCTCCCTGAGCAACAAATGATTACTTCCGAGCACACCATAGACACTAAGTTAGCAACAGCTCCGACAGGAAGCAAAGAAGGGACAGGAGCATTGTTGCTCCTGAGGTGGGCGATTCGGAGGGTGTGGATAATGGCCCTGTTTGTCAGGTTCCTGAACAACTATCTGAGTTTACGCCTTTAACGGTGGAGGACTTCAGCAGATTTGCACAGGGTATCTCCTCTGGCTCACCCCTGGACCCGGTACCACATAAGATCTGGAAGGAGTATGAGGAAGAACTGTTCCCTACTCTTCGTCTGATCTGTAATCAGTCGCTAGCCAGTGGTGTAGTCCCCGACAGTGGAAGCAAGCTTTGGTGTCCCCTTTACTGAAGAATCCATCTCTTGATCCTGAATGTTAAAAAAATTACAGGTCTATTTCCTTGCTGCCGTTCCCAGCTAAAATTAGTATCACTCTTTCTACACACCTAGAACAACACAATCTGCTGGAGGAGGTTCAGTTTGGATTTTGTCCGGCTCATGGGACCGAGACGGCTCTGGTGACCGTTATGGATGAGCTTCAGAGGCGGGCCGACAGGGGACAGGCAGCAGCATTGATCCTGCTCGACCTGTCTGCTGACTTTGATACTGTCAATCATGAAATCCTGCTGAGAAGATTGAGTGAGGCCGGGGTGAAAGGGTGTGCCTTACGATGGTTTCTATTTTTTTTTTGCAGGATAGACAGCAGGCGGTGTCCCTTCCCCCCTTCCAATCTGCCTTCTCCAAAGTGTTGCATGGTATACCCCAGGGATCGGCAATCAGCCCGATTTTATTTAATGTTTATTTAAAACCTTTGATTGCGGTCATCAAAACACACAATATCGACATCATAAGTTCTGTAGATGACATACAGCTGATCCACTCCTTTCAGGGAGAGGACTCGACATCAGTGGAGGTATTTCACAACTGTCTGCGGGACACAGCTACTGGCTGCAGGATAATTCTTTACAATTTAATGCAGGAAAGACAGAGGTGATCTTCTGTGCCGTAAACAGGATCCCTCATCTCCTTCCCTGCGATTTCTGGCCCCCTGTAACTTTGTCCGCAGTTCGGCCGGTAAAAACTGTCCGTAATCTGGGCATTATATTTGAAAACCAGCTTACTTTGGAAGCTCAGGTTACTAAAACAACAGCCTCTTCTTTTGCGATCATTATGTCCCTTCGAAAAATCTTCCTGTTATTACCTTCTCAGGCTCGTGCCCCAGTAGCAAGGTGTACAATTCTCAGTAGGCTTGACTACTGTAACGCTCTTTTGCTTGATTCCTCAAACTTCCTACTGGATCGATTACAAAGGATCCAATCAGCAGCTGCCAAGTTAGTCTTAGGGCTGCCTAGAAGATCCTCTGCATCTGCAGGTTTGGCAGAACTTTATTGGCTCCCTTTGAGACAGAGAGTGCAGTTTAAATCTCTCTGCCTTGTTTTTAAAGCCCTTCATGGGATAGGGCCTGTGCTTATGCGTAAAAATGTGATTGGTACACCCCTACAAGAATGCTTCGCTCCTTGTCGGCGAGATTGGTGAAGGTTCCAAGATTTAGGAAGGTTAGGTCAGAGGGTAGATCTTTTGGGGTGGCAGCGGCTAAATTGTGGAATAGACTCCCTTGGGAGATAAGGCAAATTAGCGAGCTCCTTCCCTTTAGAAAAAGTGTAAAAACCTGGCTGTTCCCCAAGACCTAGATGCCTGACCATGGTTCTGATTCACCCCCCGCCTTTGACTTGCTTAGCGCCAGAATCCCTGCAAGGTGACAGTGCGCTCTCTAAGTTGAATAAATAAATAAAATAAATAGGTACACTGTGGACTAATCAACGTGAGATCACTGTCTAAACATACATTTGAAATAGCAGAAGTCATCGTACGATACAATTTGGACATTATATTCCTTACTGAAACGTGGACTGGCCCGGCATCAGACCCCGACTTTGTGTGATTGCAGTCCCACAGTGATTTGCATCTTTCAGACTAGATAGACTAATAAAGAAGGGAGGAGGGCCAGCAGTAATATATCGGGAACATATTCGAGCTGAGTTCTCTCCTGCGGATGACCCCCACTATGATGGCCTATTTTTTGCACTTGATCTAAGTCCAATAAATACTTTTAAGGGCTTACTGGTTTACCGCCCCCCAGGGCCGAGAGCTAGTTTCACTGGAAACTTAGAGTCATTGTTGGAACCCTTCCTAACCACCAATGAATTTACAGTCCGGGGCGATTTTTATTTATATCTTGAAGATCAAGCAGAAAAAGATACAGCTATACTTATGGAAAGCTGGGTTTGCTGGGCTAACCCAGATGGTTCATAAACCGATGCATGAGGCAGGGCACACACTCAACTGGGTTTTCTCCTCGGTTCCAGGTCTGGCAGTTAAAGAGATCTACCCAATGGTCTGGACAGACCACTCACTTAATTGGCTTCTCCGTCACAAAAGTACAAAGAACCAGACCCACCAAACCATAGCAAAGCACCTATAAAGCATGGAGTAAATTAAATATAAATAATTTAAAACTTCAGTTGGAAAACACTCAGCCTACTCTGAGTACTTATACAGACCAAGCAGCAGAAGATTACACTAAGTGGCTCAATGATACCTTTAGGATTACAGTGTCCATATGCACTAATGCAGGGAACCCTACAAATCACTTCTGGTCACAGAGAAAAGGGCTTATTTTTCTCAACAGATAGAGAAAGCAAAAAACTCAACCAAAGAACTTTTTGGGGTAGTTGATAAACTGACCACAGCACCCAAAAATAAAGCTTCAGGGAGCAGTCAATCTCTCTGTGATAGTATTTCTAGTGCCTTCAGAAATATAGTCGATGACATATATAACATCTTCACGTTGACTACACCCAATAAAACAGAGAAGGATCCCTTGAGAAATGAAACCGTAAGGAATATTTTCCCCAACTTCTTAGAGGTCTCAAACGAGCAGGTAGAAGAATTGATTCAGGTAATCAAATCAGGGTCCCCACTGGATCCCCCCCTGCGTTGTTGCACTTACCTGGCTATCTAGAAAGATGCAGCCATCTTACCAGTAATAAAGAAAGCTAATCTGGACCCATTATCAACTTGCAACTACAGTCAATTGCTAGGCTGCCCCTCCCAGCAAAAGCAGTGGAAAAAATTATGAACAGCAAGTTAACTGAATTCATACAACAAAACGATTTACTCGATTCATCTCAGTACGGCTTCTATCCTGGTCACAGTACAGAGACAGCACTGATTAAGGCAACAGAGCAGATAAGAGCAGTGATAGACAAAGGAGGTGCAGCTGTACTTATCCTCTTGGATCTGTCAGCGGCCTTCGATACCGTACATCATGACACGCTGCTCCAGAGCCTTAATAAGCCTGGGATCAAGTAGCTGACATTGTCTCTAATATCATCTTTTCTGATGAATAGAAGACAGACAGTGACTCTTGACCAGTTCAAAGCAACACCCTATGTGCTCCCATGTGGGGTTCCCCAGGGCTCTTCGCTGAGCCCTTCCCTATTCAATATCTATGTATCGGAACTGGCTCCATTAGTTCGAAACTTTGGTTTCAATCTAACATCATACGCGAACGATACCCAGATTGTGATCGCGGTGTACAAAAACTCTCCTTCCCCAGCAACTCCGTTTAAAAAATGTATGAGAGAAATCAGCGGTTGGATGGGAAGACATTGCCTCAAGCTGAATTTGGATAAAACCAAAGTGGTTACCTTCGGCAACCTCCAACCGGGCTGGGACACTCACTGGTGGCCGACAGAAATTGGAGAAACACCAAAACCAGTTGAAAAAGCCAAAAATCTAGGGGTTCTGGTAGATAATAAACTCTCCTTCACCCAACAAACGAATGCAACAGTTTCAGCATCTTTCTTTTTGATAAAGAAACTAAAGAATGTTCTCCCCTTTATTCCCCCTTAATCCAGGAGAACAGTGGTCACCACCATGGTGCTATCGAAGCTGGACTCTTGTAATGGTCTCTATCTTGAATTACAAAAACAACATCTAAAAAAGCTTCAGATGGTGCAAAATGCGGCAGCTAGGTTCCTACTGAACTTACAAAAATTGTCATCAGTTAAGGAAGAAATCGGAACACTCCATTGGTTGCCAGTGATAAAACGAATTAAGTTCAAATCGCTTTGTTTAGCCTACAATGCCCTGAATAATATCGGACCGGCTTCGTTGAAAAGCCTATACACATGGTATAACCCGGGCACACAATTGAGGTCCTTCAATGCCGGGCTGATGGTAGTTCCCAGGATTCGAACAGCGAGCTGGGGGGCCCGAAGCATAGCCTATGGTACAGCCAAAATCTGGAACACACTACCAAAGGAAATAAGAGCCTCCAACTCTCTGGGTATTTTTAGAAAAATGCTAAGACGTGGCTTTTCAAAAATTAAGATTGGCAGGAGCAGGCAGAGCCGGTTCATTTCAGCGCCAAGACACCTCTGGGTAATCGTGCGCTATAGAAGTTATAATAACATAACATAACATATCCACATCACATCAACTGCTTTTAATCCATAAATTATAAATGCAGTCTTATCCAAAGAACCAGTACTAACCACATGGCTTGTCATCACCCCAAAAGAAACTGAAGCCACCAGGAAATCCATTGACTCTGGGGCCCCATCGGACCCCCGCCCCCACACCTACTTCAGAGGACTCCAACCTTTCAGTGTCATGCTCATGCCCATCCTAAATGCCTCTACCTCTTTTACAACCTTCCCAGATGCTAGTAAATTCACAACTGTTCTCCCATTGCTGAAGAAACCCTCTACGGACCCTTCAACGATTGTCAACTATAGACCAACTTCTGGCTACTGTTCCCAGTCAAGGTCCTAGAGAAAATCCTTAACAGACACCTCACCGAATACCTCAATAACCCCCAACTAATCAACACCACTGAGTCTAGTTTCAGACTTAACCACAGCATGGAAACGTCCCTCATCGCTGTCATGGATGATCACCGTATGTCTGTACAGAGGATTCATGGAGGCCCTCGTCCTCCTGGACCTCTCCACAGCATTTGACACAGTCTCCCACCCCTTCCTCATCCAACACCTACACAGCATTGTAATCCAGGAGCACACACTCAAATGGTTCTGTTGCTTCTTGACTGGAAGGACCCTTGTAAGTCAGCCTGGCACCCTGCATCTCAGACGCCAGCGATCTTATCTGCGTAGATGAGCAAGGATCCTTCCTGAGCCCGACTCTATTCAACGCGTACATGATCCCTCTAGTCAGAATTATCCTCTCTCATGACATCAACGTCCTCTCCTATGCCAACGGCATGCCACTCATTCTCCCTCTCACAGACAAGACGCCAAGTACCCGGATCAAATTCAGTGCCTGGATGACTGAAATCTCCCACTGGAGGAAGATCATAAAGGAATTGTCCAAACCTGCAGCTGCTACAAACAAATTCATCCCCTCACAGGACCTCTGCATCCTCCTCACGAACTTCCTCCACCACAAGATTGCTAAAATCTACAAGAATTTCAACTCCCAATTAAAGCCCACCGACTTCAACAACCAGCAAAACAACTCCGCACCCACAATTAGAATCCTTCTAAATCAATTTCTAAAGTGCACTTGTGACAACAAGAAGAACAATACATAATACTTTATTTTCTCAGAACATTTCTTTTTATTTCATTTTTATAAAAACTTTTTTATCTTTATATTTATTTAATTCATAATCTTCATCAAAAAGTATTTATTTTCTTATTTTACCACATTCCATCATAAATATAATCTGTACATATGTCACATGAATTTGTTGAGAGATGCATAACTCAAATTGAATATACAATGAAAAACAATGATGCTCTACAAAAAACACATCACCCCTGGACTCACAGCAATCACTCAGCAAACATACCATACACCCATACTATCATCAGATACATTTACTCTATATCTGTATATGGACGAGTGTTATGTGACAAAGAAGTATCTCTGCCATAAATTAAATCTCAATGATGATAAGAGATTCCGCACTAGGTCGACGCGTGTTTCGGTGGCATACCACCATACTCAGGACCTTTTTCAGATATAAACTTGCACTTTCCAGGGGGCCTATAAATATATAAAAAATGAATGTCACGGGTAGTACTTTCATGAACAAGAGGCTAAGTCAAACTAACTACCATAACCCAACACAGACCTTCAAGTGTGACTGAACAATTTGCATGCATCTTTCAAGCATGAACATTATAGAAACATACTAAGCAAAGCAAGTTTAGTATTTCATCCCAAAGGGTGAAAAGGAAAAATAAAACTCAAAAGAGTAGATGGCGCTCAACAGGAAAGGTTTAAGATAAAATTCAAGATGAGAAACACCTTCACCAAGCACCCACAAAAAAACCATTAGCCTCCTTGTGTTTAAAGAGATCTGCACCTAGTCTACCTGTTATCCACTTCTATTGTGCTCAATGAACCGAGTTTTCAATTCTCAAGGGGCAAAAATAATGCGCGATAAAGTCCATTAGACAAAGAGGACCCTTTACAAGGAGCCTGTAACCAAAAAATACGATAAAGGACCAAAGCTATGAAACAATCTACGGGTTCAGCCCAGAAAACATGTAAGACAAATTGTCTTACCATTTGTTGTTAAAATCATTTCATTTCCTCTTGTCTCCGAGGGGTTTGACGAGCTTAAGAATACTTGCAATAAAACTGAAATGAAGAAGCCCATAATTATCCAACTATCGCTTAACTGAATCTCAGATGTATCACAGGGTCTAAATATGGTGAAAGGTATACTAACCTTTGTTTTAAACTTTATATTAAGGACGTCATCATCACATAGTTGGTCACCGTGTAATGTAGACACGACTTGGTATCTTCAAACCGCGCCTGTCAGACAAATGGTAAAGAACATAGTTGATAGAACTAAATACCGAGATGAGACCTTGGCGCAAAAGAACATCCCTGGTTTTGTTAAGTTAACATGTCCTAGAACTTAAAAGGACAAAAGAAGAAGGCAAACATCGCTCCACTAAGTGTGATACTCGTAACACGTCGCATTACGTAATCCTCTCAATAACTGTCATGCTACATGTGCAATGAAATAGCATGCGGTTTGCTTGATAGTACGCCATCTATAATTAAGCCATGAAACGGCAGATGTTACTACTAAGTTAAAACATTTTTTAACAATAAACCTACATCCGGAACGGACAAATATTACTATACAAATGTAACATGCTAAAATAGCTCCTCAGATAAGTATGACTGCTAAAAGGTACACCGCATAATAAAGCGGCCATGTGACGCCAGTATACAATGCCTAAATCATGAAAGTATACTTGTAAAACAAGTTCGTCGGTTTAAAGATCTCGGGTGAGACACCTAGTCGAAGTAAGCCTAACAACACAATTAATCCTATAGTAGAAAACAACATACCACCCCGGTACTTATTGGTATGTGTCATTATCCTTGCTGTCGTGTCGGCTGCCCTCAGGACACGCATAAAAGAGTAAATCAGGTACTCCTCTGTGATTAAATAGTGGTATGCTACGGAGCAGATCACGCGATACTTGCACAAAGCCGTGATCAACAGTAATCACACGATACTTGCACAAAGCTGTGATCAACAGAAATCCCTACAAGAACGGAAAAAGAAAGGGGACTAATGTTGGACGCCATTTATGAGTGGTCTTCGGCGTGAAGACTGAAGAGTGCTATGTTGAAAGAAAGGGCCATTTTCTAATACGGCATGAGAACAAATAACGGACTTATTATGGGCGCCATTTTGAGTTGGACAAACGCACCTATGTATACTACGAGATGGTAACTCACCTCAAGCCAAGGGATAAGCAAAATATGATTTATAGTATACTTGTATAGAATTTTAAAGGATCTCATGGGTGTATTCTCATATAATTATTAATAAGATGTTTAATCCGAGATTGTAACTCGCCTCATGCCAGGAGATAAGCAAAATATGATTTATAGTATACTTGTATAGAATATAAAGGATCTCATGGGTGTATTCTCATATAATTATTAACCCCTTAAGTGCGTGGAACGTTTAGCGGTCGTCGCGTGCACTACCTCGCTAGTGCTGCGCACGTCCGCTGAACGTTCCAATCTCATTAGCACAATGGAACGTTCCGCACTAGCGCGGAATATTGTCAGCGCTGGCAACGGGTTAATAAGATGTTTAATGCGCCCGACTGTAACAAACATAGTTCCACAATTATATGAGACCATTGCTATTGACACCAAACCAATAATCATCTAGTCACATACCAGTCACCACCACATCTTCAACCTTGGAATAACCTGAATCAGTCAAGAACTCACCACCCTACTAAACGCCTCTCTGACCACGGCCTCCTTCTCAGACAACTGGAAGCATGCAGAGGTCAGCACCCTGCTGAAACAACCATCTGCAGACCCCAGCAAACTCAATAAC
Source organism: Lissotriton vulgaris (assembly GCF_964263255.1). NCBI lineage: Eukaryota > Metazoa > Chordata > Amphibia > Caudata > Salamandridae > Lissotriton > Lissotriton vulgaris. The sequence goes on along the minus strand of NC_141698.1, from coordinate 1,013,873,448 downwards.
TACAAAACCTATCTCCTTGCTACCTTTCCAAGCCAAAGTCATTGAAAAGGTCCTCAGTTAGCAGCTCGTCATATACCTAGAACAGAATCACCTCCTGGGCAACTCCCAATCGGGCTTCCGCAGCAACCATAGCACTGAAACAACCCTTATCGCAGCCACTGACGACATCCCGGCCCTCCCTTCCAGGGGGAGGCAGTGGCGCTATACTCATTGACCTCTCCGTGGCCTTAGACACGTTCTCCCACCATACGCTCATAGTCAATCTACATGACATCTGCGTCCAAGGAACCACCCTCTGATGGATTGTCTACTTGCTCACCAGCAGAACATAACAAGTTTGCCTACCACCATTTTCTTCCACACCCAAAGACTTAATCTGTGGAGTTCCTCAAAACTCATCATTCAGCCCCACCTTCTTCAATTCCTACATGACACCACTCGCCAGCATCATCAAATCCCACTGACTCAACATAATTTCCGACGTTGACAACACACAAATCATCCTTTCCCTCTCCAAAGACTCCACCACTACCAGGACTAACTTCCACCAATTCATGCCCAGTGTCGCAAACAAGATGAAAGACAGCCGTCTGAAGCTCAACACGGACAAGATGGAAGTTCTGATCTTTGGCAACAAAACTCCCCTTTGGACACCTCCTGGTGGCCCACAGAGTGACAGAACTCAGACCCATACCAACCCTAACGGACCACGCTAGAAACCTCAGCATAATTCGTGGATAGCAAACTCTCCATGACATCTCAGCTCAATGCCATATCATCGTCCTGCTTCTCCATCGTGTGCATGCTATGCAAGATCTTCAAGTGGCTCCCACAAAACTCCAGACGCACTATTACCCAGACCCTGATCACCAGCCAGTTGGACTATGGAAATGCTTTCCGAGCAGGAATCGCAACCCACCTCCTCTAAAGACTCCAAACCACCCAGAACACTGCAGCCAGACTCATCCTCGATCACCCACGTCAAAAGCACATCACCCCACACCTCAAAGAGAAGTGTGGCTCACTGGTTAGAGCAGGCAGACACTGAAGCAGAGGTCAGACCCGGGACCAGGGTTCAATTCCCGATGCGGCAGGGTCTTGAGCTCAAATGTCCACAGACTCGATAATTCTCGCTTCGGTGCCTGACTTAATCATGGGTTCACACTCTGCAACTCTGGGCATTAAGCTTGCTTAATCTCCACAACGGCCCCCCGCGGCGGGATGCCTGGCTTTCACCTTGGGGATGCCCTGTAGGAGCTATCTCACAGGGAAAAGCCAGGACGGGTTCCCAAGGCAAGCGCCGAGATACCTCCCCGGTGATCGAGCGCTACATAAGAACATACAACAACAAAAAAAAAGAGCTTCATTGGCTCCCAGTACAGAAGGGACGCCAATTCAAGCTACTCACCTCACATTCAAGGCCCTTCACAACTCCAGACCAGTCCACATCAACCCCTTCCTAAGCTTCCACTAACTTACCAGACAGTTCTGCTTCACCTCCCTCCCTCGCATAGCAGGGCTGGAGGATGCTCCTTAATGACCTCCCCATACACCTCCAGACCTTGGCTATTCTATCAGAATTCCGCAAGATGCTCAAGACCTGGCTCTAAGGCTGAACCTAGGGACCCTGCCAGCGTTTGGATACCGTCACGGGTGACAAGCAGCGCTCTACAAATCAACTGTTTGACTGTAAACTTGACATAACTGCCCAAGTCAATGCCATCACTGCCTCATGCTTCCATACCATGAAGGTGCTGAGGAAGATTTTCAAATGGCTCCCAATAGGCACCGGGAAAACAGTCATGCATGCCCTGGTCATAAGCAGGTTGGACTACGGGAACATCCTCAATGCTGGGATCAACAAAAACTCACCAGAATGTGGCAGACCATTCAGAACTCAGTGGCCAGAATAATTCTCAACCAATGGTGCACTAACATCACATCACACCACACCTGAAAAAACCTCTGGCTCCCGTTCATTATCAAGCACAATTCAAACTCCTCACCCTCACTTTCAAGGCACTATATAACGCTGACCCAGCATATCGCAGCAATTGCATTTGCTTTCACAAACCTTCCAGACACATCCGCTCATGTGGACTCCAACTTGCATAAATCCACCATATATAGAAAGCAGATCCGGCGGTTGAGCCTTCTCCTACATCGCTCCCAAACCATGGAAAGACCTGCTGCTACTCATAAGAGTCTCCTCCTCTTTTCTTGAATTCTTCAAGCACCCGAAGACCTGGCTTTTCAACTAGTCCCACTAGGTCCTAGGTGTGGCTAGACTCACACTGGCTCAGCTCCAAAACACTCTCCCGGGTGATGGTGCGCACCACTGCGGGGTCGGGATTTTGATCTCTATCTTATCACTCTAGATCTAAACCCCGTTCTGGTCGACTGAATCTTTATTGCCTGTCATTGAGGAAAGAAAGTGCATCTCTTACTAGGTTAGTTCAATCAATAATGGGCTCGACTCTGAAAAACCACAGACTACTTCTAAGTTTTAGAGGTTTATTACAGAGTCAATGATAACTGCAAGTACAGACATCTCAAAATGAGATTCAAAAGATATACGGGCACCACTACATACATGTGCTCTCTAAAAGCCCTCATGCGAGCAAAGAACACTACTAGGACTAGTTCCAAAATCAAAAGGGCTGCAAGCATTGACACGAATTGTGATCTCTCCGTCATTTACAGCAGGAAGGAAGGTTTCAGGTTAGGCTGTCCCTACCCTGCTCTGGATGGTATCCCTACTTAACAGATTCTCAACCAATCAAAGGTGTCAGCTGTGAATGACTTCCTAAGAAGATCACCCACTCTTAGTCTCTAGGTGAAAACCTATGATCTCCAGCCATGACCCCTCTCTGCCTACCCATCCGCTCTCTGAAGGGTCCTCAGGCATCTGCTCTAATTCCACCCAGGGGTGCTGTCCCTAATACAAAAACACAATAATCATTTGAGACGCCCCTCGAGAGACGCCCCTCACGTGGTGTCGATTCTGGCTTTTTCCATGATGGTCTTCCTCTGGGCCTCGTGCTTCGCGTTGACCTTGCTTCTCAGGCTCTTCTCCGGCCCGCTGATACCCCCTAAACATTCCTGAATCCTCCTCCATGTCTGTACCAGTCCACTCGAACAAAGCTCTATTCATCAAACTTTTAATCAAAACCCCCTCGCACCTGCAGACAGACATCCGCATCTAGGATCCCAATTCTCATAAACTTCTAACAGAAGTTTGCAACTTATTTCTCGACACAGCTCGGCCTGTACCAGTACGTGCAAATCAGAAACCTTTTGATCACTCCAGGCCTACAACATTTCTCGCAGAGGTTTATTCTCTTCAAATTCTTTCGTAAATCAAAATAGCATGCTAATACCTTATTCTATGATTATATAAAACACATCTATAGAATATAAACCTATCGAAAACAGAATTACTAAATAACATTAGTGCAATCCATGATATGCAAATGAATACCTTTCCCAACCCTCTCAGCTCTGGCCATGGGGCCTATTCCGTTCTGTGCTTTGCAGCATAACGTTCTTCCATAAGCAGCTACATAACATGGATCAGGATTAATCACGTCTAATAAGGTTATACATTTTCCGCACACTTCTGCATTAATTCCACTTCTATATGAAATCTCTAGATTAAACACACAATTCTAAGTATAGGTGAATATATTTTCAGCACTTATAGTATTTCTATTATGGGTTGTGCATACTACTGGCACTTATGATGCACTCATACTTTTTGTTCAGTTTGCGCTCTCTCAGTTCCCCCCTTTGATGACCTCTCGGGTCATCACTAAGATTTAAACTGAACTAATTGTGATCGCCCCTCGCTTCTGCGTTTCTAGAGCCCTCAGGCTCCTGTACTGATTGTCCTGTATTGCAGCTAATCTCTGTAGCTGTTCTCTCCTGGATCTCTCCAACCTATTTGATCTGTACCATTGGTATGACCTCGCCAATCCCCACAACATGATCACACAGATCACTATTATGATGATAGGTTTCAGCACATACCATACAAAGCTCCTCCCTAAGTTGGCGACCCAACCTCCAACTTCGCCCATTCCATGGCCCACTTTTTCCCAAACATTTACTTTAGTCAGGTCTTCGATCTCTTTGTGAATGTTAGTTATGTTCGTGATAACTTTCTCAAGAGGTTTTGAATTGTCTGGAATGTAAGTGCAACATTCCTGGACCTTCAAAGCCTTACAGACTCCGCCCTCTTTTGCTAGCAGGACGTCTAATGCAAGACGGTTCTGAAGCACCATGGCCCTTATCGATTGCATCTCTCCTTCCACCAGCATTAAGGATCTAGCAGTGCTGGCAGACAACCTGTCTACGACTGTTGCCAGTCTCCTAATTTTGACATCATTGAGGATCAGTCCTAAAAGAAGAAATGCAGCTCCAAAAACATCCCCAACTATTTCTGCATCTCCTAGGTCTCTTCTCCCTCTTGCTGAGGCCTTGCCCTCTATGATCTCCAAGTCTTGGGCATGGTATATTTTGGGGAAGACAATTGCCAAGTAACATGATCCATACCAGTTGTCAGGTAGTTTCACGTAGGCATTTCTTCCACATACAAAATATACATTTGGAATCACTTGCATTCCTTTCAAGAAATCCTTAGTGTAATATTCTAATCTAAAAGCATGTTCACAACTGACTTCCCCTACGAATACATTTTCGTAGTACGTTTTGCTTCTGTGAAGGCATAACTTCCCTCTCTGTGTGCGATCCAAAGCTATTGGACCACTACTACCCTTCCTCTTGTGTGCCTTCTCTTCCTCGGTCCAATCTGTTTTCCACTGTCCTGATTTTTTCAAAATCTTTTGCCTTCTGTATCGATCATCCACTTGCCCTATAAACTTCTTCTCGACTTCTGACACTTTGCATGTCAGGTTATTTCTGCGGGCATGTGAAGTATCTAAAGTATCCCAAGGAATGAAGAACTTTGCCAATCTATCTTCACTCTTCCAATAGTCCCACTTATTCATTTGCTTATAATTTGGGACTTCTGGTAACACTGAGTCGTAGTTAGAGAAGTAATACTCAAAACTATCTCTTCCATAAAATATGCTAAGCAATAAGCTACATGTAATGCCATAAGTCAGCGGGAGGTGATGATATCTAATGCCTTCATCTACAGACGCTGGCAGTTGCATGCACACATAGCAATCCTTGACCTCCATGGCATCCACGTATTCATACAAAAGTTTGGCATAAGCATTTGACCTATAGTCACCTTGGGACTCATCCATGTGTAACCTACGGGCTTCTGCTGCTAATAACGCTTTCTCCTGTATGGTTTCCCCCTTCTTACCAGCAACAGTGGGTTTTGGTGTCACTACGGATTTTTCGTCTGGTACCCTTGCCTCACTCTCATGTCCCATTACATATGATACAGTAACTACTAAAGCTATAAGAAGTATCACTCCTACTATTGGTGTGCCTATTATACATTTGTCTCTACGGTTCGGACTACCGGCCTCCATTTCTTCAGGCAGTATGATTCTTTTCCTTCTATTTCAACTCAAAGTTTTTTTTCTCTTTGTTCCTTTACAGTCTCTCTTGATCCTTCAGTCTTTAGAACCACACAATTGGAAGCTGGCAATCTCCTTTTGCAAAGTCTTTTTGAGCTTTAACACAGACAACCCTAGCCCTTCTCCGTCAACTTATAGGAAAGGTCCCTAAGTTTCTCTGCTTCCTAGGCGCTAGGTAATCTTCTTTTTCTCGTTTATCTACAAAGTCTTTAAGCATCTACAATAAGGCTTGGGCCTGCGGCTTGGATAGCATAGTTCAATAGCTCCAAACGAAGAATGTATTCTTCATGACTTGTTATCGTCGTTCCAAAGTCGGGGAATTGCAATTTGGTAAAGAACATGTGCTTTAACTTGCTCAGGTAGGGAGGGTTGGGGACTTTGAACGTTAGTGACCCTTCTGTTTCGACTCCAGGCACCAACAGTTGTACTTCTACTGTGATGATGGGTTCAACCTCAATCACTAGCACCGCCCCTATTCTCCCTGTCGTTTGTTCCCAAGACATCTGTCGCCAGATATGTCCACTCAGGAGTGGCGTATCTTCTGCTAGGCACACGTACTCTTCTTGACCTTCTTAGATCTGGTGCTTCAGAGCCCTGGGCACCTTCTTCCGGGTCTGAGTCTTCAGATATTGGAGCAAGGGTTCTCTCTGGAGTTGACCTCAGGCTTGAACTCCTTCTTTGCGGTCAGTTGGCTTCTCCACGCCTTACCCTTCTGCTCCTTGTCCTTCTGCTTTGCTCTCGCTCTCTTTCAGCTTGGTCAGTGTCTGATTCGTACTCCCAGCTACTTCCTCCTTCTGTAGCGTCGTCCGTTTCGCTGTTGTACTGACCGTCCTCAGCCTGGTCAGACACGTTCCCAGCTTCTTCTGGCACCTCTACAGCTTGGCTGGCCCCCTCTATGGCTTCTCTGTCCGCAGCTGGACTTACATCCGAGAGAGGAGCTGTTTCTTCCAGAGGTGCTGGAACTCTCCGCGTATGAGACGCGTGGATCCAGTTGGGCAGGCCTCCCACTTTCACAGCAGTGTTCGTGATCAGAATGATCTGGTAGGGCCCACGCCAACGAACATCTAGGCAGCTTCTTCTTACGTGCTTCTTGACAAGCACCCAATCACCAGGGCACAGGTCATGACACAAGTCCTGGCACGACGGGACCTCAGCAGCCTGCACCTGAAGGGACACAGAATGAATGGCATCAGACAGACCCTTACAATAGTCCAGGATCATATCATCGGTGATATTCAACAGTGCAGCAGTTGGTACTGATGGCAATCTCATTGCCCTCCCCATTAACACCTCGTGTGGTGATAGTCCCGTTCTTCTGTCTGGGGTACTACGGATGCTCATAAGGACCAATGGCAGAGCATCAGGCCAACTCAGAGACGTTGATGAACACATTTTGGCAATTCGGGATTTGATGGTGCTGTTTATCTGCTCTACAATTCCCGAAGCTTCTGGTCGGTAACTACAATGCAATTTCTGGTCTATGTTCAGGGCCGCACAAATCATCTTCACAAGCTCGCTGTTGAAATGTGTTCCCCTATCTGATTCCAAAGAGGCCGGTACCCCGAAGCGCGGAATGAGTTCCCTAAGCAATAACTTGGCTACTGTGAGGGTGTCACACCTGCGTGTAGGGTATGCCTCGACCCATCTGGAAAATATGCAAACAACCACCAGGACATAACAAAGGCGGTTGCATCTTGGCATTTCGATGAAATCAATTTGCATTCTATTGAATGGACCTCCGGACCTCCCTATGTGACTCAATGCAACTGGTGTTCTTTTTCCTATGTTCAGCTGCTGACAGGTCACACAACGCTGGCACACCGCTTCTGCTGCTACTCTGAACTTAGGGTTGTACCAGGTTTGTCTGAATACTCTCAGCATAGCGTCTCTCCCTAGGTGTACTGGACCATGGATTTGTCTAGCCATTGGGCTCACCATCTCATTTGGTAACACTGCCCTTCCATCTGCTGAAACCCAGAAATGCGCCTCGCCTATCACACATCCTGCAGTTTCCCATGTTTGCTTTTCGCAATCGGGTGCATTTTCTTGCATGCATTTTAACTCGTCCCAAGTATCTACAGTTTCCAATATCATAGCTAATTCAGTCCTGACATTTATTCCACCCACTTCCACCTCGGTGAAAGAGTACCCTTGTTCTGCACAGTATCTTGCGACTTCGTCGGCATATCTATTGCCTTGTGACACGAAGTCCATGTTCCTTGTGTGGGCGGTACATTTTACAACTGCAATAGCTGCCGGACATTGCAAAGCTTCTAACAGTAGACGTACAAACTCTCCATTACGAATGGGTGAACCTGAAGAAGTCATGTAACCTCTTTGAGACCATAATTGCCCGTAATCATGAACTACCCCGTAACCGTATTGGCTGTCGGTGTATATGGTGACTCGAATTTGGTTGCTTGCCAGGCAGGCACGCGTCAATGCAATAATTTCAGCTACCTGAGCGGAGTGTACTCCTTCCAGGCATGCGGCTTCCACGACTCCAGTAATTGTACAAACAGCGTAAGCTGCTCTCAACTGCCCAACATAGTCTCTTACACATGAGCCATCAACAAAGAAAACTTCATCGGGGTCAGTCAGTGGCTCATCCACGATGTCGGGTCTCGGTTTGGTGCATAGTTCAGTCACATCAAGGCAATCATGATCTGTACATACATCATCATCAATGTCACCTGGGAGTGGCATCAAGGTAGCAGGGTTCAAAACAGAGCATCTCTTGAGGGTCACGTTCTCTGCAGCAAGAATGACTTGCTCATAGCGCGTGAGCCTGCTATTGGTCAGATGCTGTGTTTTGGTCCTGGTCATTAACAGTTCAACAGAATGTGGCACATATACCTCTAACTGGTGCCCCATAACTATATTTTCACAACGTTCGATGCTGACACCCGTTGCAGCAACGGATTTGAGACATCCGGGCAACGCTGCGGCTACTGGGTCTAAGGTAGCCGAAAATTAGGCGACTGGTCTACGGGCATTCCCATGGATTTGGACCAAGACAGACAAAGCACAACCCTCTCTTTCACAACAGTAAAGCAAGAATATTTTATCGTAATCTGGCATTCCCAGAGCAGGAGCACGACACAGGTCCTCTCTCAGCTGCAGGAACGCCATCAAACAGTCTTTGTCCCATGGTACCGGATCACTCACCTCCTTGTGCGTCAGTTTTTGCAAGGGTTTTGCTTTCAGTGAAAAGTTCGCTATCCACTGTCGGCAATAACCCACCATCCCTAGGAACATCCTGACCTCTCTCTGTGTTTTGGGCGCATTCATCTTCATGATCGCCTCTATTCTGTCTGGTGACACCTTCCGTTTCCCTTTTTCAATTCTGTGCCCCAAGTACTGTACTTCTGTCAGGCAGTACTGCAATTTGCCCGGGGACACCTTGTGCCCATTTGCAGCTAAATGATTTAGCAAAGCAATGGAGTCCTCCCTGCAAGCTTCCTCAGTTTCTGACGCCACAAGTAGGTCGTCTATGTACTGGACCAGAACCGACTTCTGGGGCAGGACTAGACTTTCAAGATTTTTCTTCAGCAGCTGATTAAAGATAGATGGGCTCTCTGTATACCCTTGTGGGATACGACACCATGTTAATACGCGACCTTCCAGCTTAAATGCGAAAAGAAAATGGCTCTCCTCGTCCAAAGGGATCGAAAAGAAAGCCTGGCAAAGGTCTATCACAGTGAACCATTCAGCTTGGAACGGTATCTGAAACAATATCACTGATGGATTCGGTACCACTGGACAACATGAGACAACTATGTTATAAATTTTTCGAAGGTCCTGCACTATTCTGAATTTCCCATTTGGTTTCTGCAAACCCATAATCGGGGAGTTACACGGACTACCCACGATTTCTTTCAGTATTCCCTGCTTAATCATGGACTCTATCACGGGTTTTATACCTGCAATCGTTTCTGGAGTCAATTTATATTGGGGTGTTCTTGGAAACTCAGCATGCGGTTTCACTATGATTTTCACTGGGTCCACTCCCTTGACTAGTCCAATCTCTTCCCCAGTGAAATCCCACACTTCCGGTGCCACGGTCTCTCTTAGATCCCATGGGAGCTCATCCACTGTCAAAGTGGGATACAGCTCCACACATATTCTCGAGTTTGCGACTTTGAAGTCAGCGTCATCATCATTAGTCAATACCTCCACTCCCTGCGGGGTGCAGTATATTGTACAATTTAACTTGCACAAAAGGTCTCTTCCCAATAGACATACAGGACTAGAATCGCAAACCACAAACTGATGCTCATCGCTGTATTTCCCTATTTTCACTTGTACTGGTTCTGTCAATGGGCTGGTTATTCTCCTGTTTGCGATCCCCACCACTTGAATTGTCTCCCCTGACATTGGCAGGCCTGGAACTGCAGCTGATCTTATCGTGGATCGAGTGGCTCCTGTGTCTACTAGGAATGTCGTGGGACACCCTGCCACTTCGGCCTCAACGTAGGGCCCCCTTTGATCCACATCTAAGGCTGCCCGAGGGTACAGTCTTCTCTCTCCACTCTCTGTCCTGTTAGGGGATCAACATAGTAACACTCCTCTCCTCCTACAAAAAGAGGCATCTGTCTATAGGTTTTTCCCGTTGTCCCTATTCTGGGTGGTTGAGGGAACTGGGCTCGTGGAGCTGGGGTCCCCCCTTTGACCACCTTTCCTTGGTATGGCGTTACCCCTCTTCCTGGAGTGCTTTGAACCTCTTCCTCCTCTACCTCTTGTTCTCCAATTTCCACGTTTTAGGGACACTCGCGTTTCCAATGCCCCACCTCGTTACACTGGTGGCACCGGGTCGTCTTTTTCAATGCTGCTATATCTACCCTAGGTCTAAAGTTGGAGTTCTCCTCATTGCCCTTGTTCTGGTTATTCTGTTTCCTGCCCCCGGTCCCTGTTCCCTGTTGCTGTTGCTGTTGTCCACCCTTACCGGCTGACTGCATCTGCACCACCGTCAGTTTTTCTTTTAGCTTCTTTGCCTTTGAGTCTATCTCATCACAGCAGTACCTAGCATATCTCAGAATTTCATCCAAAGGTTTATTTTGCCAACAAATCAAGTGTTGCTGAATCATTAAACTAATATCCGGTCTTAAGCCCAAAACAAATTTAGACACAAACTGCCCTATGTCTTTAGGATCCATTACATCCAACCCGCTATACTGTTTAAACGCCTTCAGCAATCTCTCATAATATTCATGAACTGTCTCTTTGGGTTCCTGTCTAGTTCTATCTATTTTGACCCAATCTATGTCCTGCATTGGCACCTTTTCTTTCAGCCAAGTCATCACTCTCTCATATTTTGCCATTACTGTCTCGGACGGTCCATTAGTCCGTGCATCTCTCTCTGGTTTTGATGTGGGCCACTCAGCACTAACCTTACTTGCTGTCCACAAGTCTCCTGGTACCACAATGTCAAACAGAGTGTTCAGGTCTATCCATAGTACTTTGGATATTTTTACAAACCTCTCCACCTGCTTGTACCATTCTACTGGATTCTCCCTCAATTTAGGGAAGGAGTTGGTAAAAGCTGCTAAGTCCCCCCTACTCCATGGCACATGTACATAGTTCCCGTTTGCAACCTCACGCAAAGGGTATGCCTCTATTCTCTGCAGTCCTCCCTCTGGGGACATCCCAAGCATGCTTCTCCTAACGGTCCCTTTCTTGGTCCACCTTTCTTCCCATTTATCCAACGCCCTCCATGTCCTTATTCCAGAGATCAGTTCCCTTATGTGTGTTTTCAATCCTATTGTTCTTCTCTCATCTAGGTCCTGGTCTGAATAATGTAGCCTATGGTTACCCTGTAATGCTTTGGTCCTTGACAGGTCTACCATGTATTTTCCCACCAGTTCGACTAATTTCTCATGTGCTGCTCTCGCCTTTCGAGTGATGTCCTTTGCCATGAACAGTATTTCATCCTGCTCGTACATGTCCATTCTCTCTAGAGGCAAGGTACCATCTACCATGTCGTCCAGATCTGATTTTAAGCTGGCGACATCAAGTCTCTTGGCTTTTATATCGGCTCTCAGTATGTCTTTCTTAGGGTGTTCACTGGTCTCTCTTCCGTCCCAGCTCCGAGTCCTACGCTTAGGCTCAGGGGAGTTAAGGAGAGTCCTCCCTTGTTCCCATCTCTCTAAGTCCCATGCTCGGCCATCCTGCCTTGGAAGGTGATGAAACCCGGGCCTGTTTCCCCCAATCTCATTTTGTCCATTCTCTCTGTCCTCCCTCGCTCCATGGTAGGATTCCCTGCTGTTCTCCCTCCTGTCGCTATTCTCTCGTTGTCTAGTGTCACTCAGTATTCGGTAAGTTCCTTCTCGGCTCCCCATCTCCCCAGAACTGCGTTCTTGTCCGTAATCACAGGGGTTATGGCGAGACCTCTCGCAACTCTCGTTCTGTCCACTATTGCCAGACTCATAGTGGGTGCACTTAAAACTGTTTATGTACTCTTGCGTTCTCCTATCCCCTTCGCTGTGAATTGGGCGGGACACCCCCCCACACTCAGGGCTCCTGTTTTCCAGGTCTGCTCTACCTCCACTCCTGGTATGGCGAGTGTCTCCGCTGCCGTCCTGACTCTTCCCGCCCCACTCCGGACTGCTTTCATCAGCCCCGCAGTGAGTCCGGGTCCTGCTATCCTGGCTTTCCCTTCCAGCTTCCGCTGCTATGATGCTTTTGTGAGCCTCCACTGCCTCATCCCATTTCTTCATGTTCTCGCTTAACTCCTGGAAGGATTTCCGTCCTGATCCCCTCAGATCCATCGGCCATCTAGGGCCTCCCGGATCTCCTGTTGGATCTACTGCTGTATGTACTGGGGTGCTCCAATCTCTTGGTCTTGGCAGCTGACTTGGGGAATTGATTGTATCATTCCTCCTTGCCATTTCTGCTCTCTCTCTCTGTCCATTCGTACCTGTTCCTCCCCTCGGGCTCTCTCTGGGTCATAAATCGATACTATAGGGCAGGGGTCTCCAACCTTGTCTGCAGTGAGAGCTATTTCTGATCAGTGAAAATGGTTGTGAGCTACTAAAGGCCACGCAACGCGCACATTTTTCCAAGCGAGAGCGCCTCACACCCAGCTTCAGTTATTTTAAGCCGAATTTCTTTGGAGCCCATACTGTTGTTAGATAGTAAGCAGAGGCACCACTCTGTGCAGCCTAGCCCCCAATACTTGTATTGTTTCATTGTACCAGTTTTGCCTGTGAGTCTGGATCTTCCATTACTTCTTAAATATTATTATAAAACCACATTTAAACACTGGGCGCTCTAAAGCATTACTTTTAAATGTTGACAGTATCAGTGGTTTTGTGTAGTTTTCTACAGTATGGCTATAAAACGTATTGACTCCTAGGACTTGTTAGAAGATGCAAATGCTGTTACTTTTTTTACCTAATTGGCCAGGTGTTTCCCTCGGGTCCTCGACTATTCTGGATAAGGCATCCACATAGGAATCATTTTCTTTCATGGTAAATATCTCCTTTGCATTAGGAGTAATGTAGCTCCTACCCACCCTTCAAAGCTCCGAGAAAGATCATGAACTCTCTGCACATGCCCACCCAGTTGCGTTTTTTTGCAAACCTTTATAAAAAAAACTGTCCCTTTTCCACCACGCCAATGCTCAACTCTCTCTGAAAAAGCACTTCACTAAGTGCTAGAACACATGGCTCGACTTGGTAAAGGCCATTCTCAGAAAATACACCGTTATTGTCTGTTCACCAACATCGTGCTTTATATCTGCCTTCTTTTGGCAATCAGTGAAAGTAACTCAGTGTATTCAAGACCCTTTGATTTTAACCTCGGGTGCCACCACTATTTACTATGGGAGGCAGTAGTAAAGCACGGTGGCAGCCGACATTAAAATCAAACAGTCAGAACCACTGGTGGAGACTAAGTACCAGCACAAACTCCCTGCAGACCGGAGGTTCATCCTGACCGCACAGAGGGAGACAGACACCAACACAGCGACAGAGAAGGACTACAAAGCTGTTCTGGGTGCCTGCCATGCTGGAGTGGGTAAACTTGCAGCTCAGGATGATGAGTGATGTGAGTAGACAGAAAGGAGATGCAACATGATATCATTAATGCTGACGTCACAAGCAGAGCCTTCTGCGCAGAGTACAGTCCTGTGTAAAGGGAAGAATTGGGACCCATGGTTATAATGATGCATTCTTTTGGATTATTCTTGCAGCGCTGCTCAACAGAGACCAGAGGTTATTTAAACTGCGAGAGAAGGGTATTTCTGATAGTCTGATTAGTTGATCGTTATACCCCGAGCCTCCATTAGGGTCATGTCCTCCTCCGGATCGGTTTCACCATGTGGGTTTTGGCAAGCAGGGAGAAACATTCTAAACCGAAATGGCCACTATGAAAACAACGGCGCAAAATAACAAATTACATAAAGGAATCTCACTGAAAGGGAGAGACTCCTTTGCCTCCTTAGGCTCGGTCAAAATGAAACAAGAGAGTGCGTCGTCCATGAAGAAAGTTGAAGCGCGACAAATGAAGTGGCAAGGACCTTTGATTTTAATATCGGCTGCCGCCTCGGTTTACTACTGAAGGTAGATGAAAAGCGCAGTGCAGCCGATGTTAAAATAAAAAGGCCTTGTATGGACTGAGCCGCTTATAGTGACTATTATGCGAATGGAAATAAAAAAAATGGTGTAGTGGTCAGTAAAAGAGGCCCCGTGCATGCAAGGACCTGGCTTGGATTTTAACATTGCTGCCCCCTGCTTTATTATTGAAGGCGTTGTACAGCACGGTAGAAGTTCAGAGCATGCAAGGCCCTTTGTTTTTGACCTCCGCGATTTACTTTTGAACATAGATGTAAAGCACGATGGCAGCCGACGTTGAAAACAAAGGGCCTTGCATGCACTGGGCCGCTTTTACTGACTACTACGTGCATGCAAATCGAAAGCACGGTGTAGTCACTGAAAGCGGCTCAGCGCATTCAAGGACCTTGAATTTTAACGTGGTCTGCCACCGCACTTAACTGTGGAAGGCAATGTAAAAGGCGGTAGTGGCCCAGTGAAGGAAAGGACCTTGGATTTTAAACGTTGACTGCCACCGCGTTTTGTTATTGAAGGTAGATTTAAAGCGCGTGGCAGCCAACGCTATGATTAAGGGCTTTGCCTGCACTGAGCCTCTTATACTGAATATGCGGGTAGTAGTACAACTGCTTGCCTACCTGTGCAGGTACTCGGTGAGGATCAGCGGCAGATATCAAGCCCTGTGCCGGCCTGGAAAAGGCGCCTGACGTGCAGAGTGCAGGAAGAACGTCACGTTCTTCGGCTCGGCCCGCCCCGCCCCATCTAAGCTCAGTTCAGCCATTCTGAGCAGCCGGTTTGGGTGAGGGCGGGCAAAACACACCAACGTGATAATAAATTAATGCAGAATGAAGCCTTATTACATGCTGGTGCGAGCTACTCCCAGGGGGTCGGCGAGCTACCGGTAGCTCGCGATCGACCGGTTGGAGACTCCTGCTATAGGGCCTATAGTAACAGGTACTTGCAGGGCATCTGGCAGTGCGTAGGAGGTGGCACGCTCCGTTTCTGGCGCCCTTTGTACCACAAACCTTCCGACTACCTGCTGCACCGGACTAGGTTGAGACAATTCTTTGCTTGCAGTGGGATCCCAATCTGTAATGGGAAGCGGTCCATACTCCCCTATGCCAGGCCCCCCTTCTCTGCTGGGCTCAACATTTCCTGTCTCTTTGTTGTACGGGGGTGGCCTATCTGTCAGTAACCTATTTATCAGGCTGTCCTCTGTCTCGCTCTCCTCATCTTCTTCTAATGGGCTTTTGTTTCCTGCCACCTCTATTACTGGGTACAGTTTGTTTACTTCAAGGTTATGCACTCTCCATCTTTTAGCATCCGCATCCCATTTGGCATCCTGCACTGCTCTTACCGATCGTTTCACCCTTTCTTGACGCCTATGTTGGTTCCTATTGTGCGCCGCCCTAATCCATGCATTGAGAGCTTCAAACTGGGTCGGTCTAGGCATGGGTCTCATTGAGGTCATAACTGCTTTTAATCGGTGTAGCACCTCTAATCTGAACGTCCCGTACTTTGGAAACGTCAGTTCCTCATTTCCTTCTGTAATCTTACTCCACTCTGAAATCCACAATATAGTGTGCAACCCAACATTTGTCCCCATATAATTAGCCGGCGTACCCTCCGGCGGGGCTTCTTCCCCATCAAAAGATCTCCGCCTCTCTCTCTTAAACGCCGCTCTTAGCCATTTAAAACATTTCATGATTAAACGTACAATTTCCAGCCTCGCTATTCTGTTTACTTCCTGATGACGATCCGCCAATCCCAGCGCGGCTTTGCTAGCTGGCCTATCACAGCGCGGTCTCACTCCGGCCGGCCAATCCCAGCGCGGCACTTTCTGACGTCACTCGTCTCCCCTTCGCAGCAGCTCCCCTCCTTTCTCAGCTCGTCTCCCGGTCACGCATGCGTCCCATTCATACACCGAAAAATGACTACTTCCGACCAAGCGGTCACTTCTCTCGACTGTACGTCCACAGTCTATCTGTAATTGTCACCACAACTGACGAAATGTCTATCGTCTCTCTGATAGGTTGCTTACACACACAGTAACTTCCGACCAGCGTCCGTTACTCACGCACTCACTCTTACGTTCCCCCTATCTCGGTCCTGCGGGCGATCAATGGTACCTCATGACCCCCTTCACTCTGGTTGACAATTACTCTGGATGTTCGATACACCCGAACCACTTAAGCTCTCTTTGAACTTAAGATTTGCACCGGTTGCGCGCGCTCACAACCTGTTCCACAGTCACTCTACAGGCATTCAACTCCGCCAGACATTACAACATAGATACAACACAAAAACACCGCAATCTAACACGCATGACCCTTTATACTCACTCTCGACCGATACTGCTGCTTTTCTGTCTCACGTCATCCGGACCCTCTTCGGCGGGCGGTTCTTCCTATCATCGATCTCTAGGGGCCTTGGGGTAATCTAACCTGGCCTAGATCACCTTCCTCAAGAAGGCAACCATCCTCTATAGCTACCAACTGCGGGGTCGGGATTTTGATCTCTATCTTATCACTCTAGATCTAAACCCCGTTCTGGTCGACTGAATCTTTATTGCCTGTCATTGAGGAAATAAAGTGCATCTCTTACTAGGTTAGTTCAATCAATAATGGGCTCGACTCTGAAAAACCACAGACTACTTCTAAGTTTTAGAGGTTTATTACAAAGTCAATGATAACAGCAAGTACAGACATCTCAAAATGAGATTCAAAAGATATACGGGCACCACTACATACATGTGCTCTCTAAAAGCCCTCAGGCGAGCAAAGAACACTACTAGGACTAGTTCCAAAATCAAAAGGGCTGCAAGCATTGACACGAATTGTGATCTCTCCGTCATTTACAGCAGGAAGGAAGGTTTCAGGTTAGGCTGTCCCTACCCTGCTCTGGATGGTATCCCTACTTAACAGAATCTCAACCTATCAAAGGTGTCAGCTGTGAATGACTTCCTAAGAAGATCACCCACTCTTAGTCTCTAGGTGAAAACCTATGATCTCCAGCCATGACCCCTCTCTGCCTACCCATCCGCTCTCTGAAGGGTCCTCAGGCATCTGCTCTAATTCCACCCAGGGGTGCTGTCCCTAATACAAAAACACAATAATCATTTGAGACGCCCCTCGAGAGACGCCCCTCACGTGGTGCCGATTCTGGCTTTTTCCATGATGGTCTTCCTCTGGGCCTCGTGCTTCGCGTTGACCTTGCTTCTCAGGCTCTTCTCCGGCCCGCTGATACCCCCTAAACATTCCTGAATCCTCCTCCATGTCTGTACCAGTCCACTCGAACAAAGCTCTATTCATCAAACTTTTAATCAAAACCCCCTCGCACCTGCAGACAGACATCCGCATCTAGGATCCCAATTCTCATAAACTTCTAACAGAAGTTTGCAACTTATTTCTCAACACAGCTCGGCCTGTACCAGTACGTGCACACAATTCTAAGTATAGGTGAATATATTTTCAGCACTTATAGTATTTCTATTATGGGTTGTGCATACTACTGGCACTTATGATGCACTCATACTTTTTGTTCAGTTTGCGCTCTCTCACCACAAATCTGCTTAACAGCACAAAAGGGGGAGTTTGCCCAGTCAAGAAGGAGGATGTTTCTTTCTGAATTGCTAGCAAGAGCTATCAATTGGAGACCGGATATATTTATGAACACCGCATTGCATCATGCTAGCGGAATGACCCTGTGCCCGAGTCCTATACAATTTACAAGTCAGCCATTCCTCCTATCGAATGATGTTTATGAGCGTATAAATTCATCTTCAACTTAGATGTGCCCAAGGTTTATGGATCTGGCCAATAGTTGTGCAGAACATATGGAAAATGTAGCTGTTCTACTATAGCTAGGCAAAAAAGATTTCTTGTTTTGGCAACTTATTTCTTACACTACGTTCTTCCTGCTTTTGAACCCAGGGCCATTCAAAGCATTTTACGAACACATTGTAAATAATATAAGCTCGTCTAAGGGAGAACATTCTATTACTCCTGGAATGTTAAAAGTAGGTGGCAAGTGAGTTAACGCGAAAGATGTATTCCTGAGAAAAAAATTCTGATATCTAACGTGCACTGAAAGAAGTACGTCATATATTTATTATTTTTATGTTTATAGCCTTGGAATTCATTCTTAACCATTGCAGGGAGAACGTTGCACTAAGAATCGTTTTTGAAGTGAACTTTTGTAGCTTTCTGTTTGTACGCCATCACATTATATTTGATGACTGTGTTTTCCCTGCAGAGCTTAGCGTTGGCATGACAACAGAAGGCATTGACGTTCGAAGTGTTGGCAATACACTGGTCCTTCATGAAACTGCTCTCATTGAAGCTTTTAACCTCAAAGCGGCCATCGAATATCAGCTGAAGAATTGTGAGTGGAGCGCACTTTCCCAAATAAAAGCTAAGTCTTTATCTGCTTACCACATCAGGGATCAATATATATGTGTTAGTGGTAAGAAAGTCCCTAACATGTGGTAAGCCCGATTTAGAAAAACTTTCCAGTCTGTCGTTACTGGGTTGTCTTGTCCATGAGTAAGGCATGTTTATTCAACGAAAACCTTACCTTATTCACACAACTTGTTTCCTTGAGTAGGCATAGGTTACCCCTATAAATACTAGGGCACAGCTAAACCTGGACTTGGACTCACAGAAAATGCTTTGTGAGTGAGGCCTGGAACTTCAGTGAAACTGCACACAAGAGACAGACCGCTGCACAGAAAAAAAGCTGTGTGTCTTAACCTCTGTCGTTGGATGAATCTCCGATGAAAATTGTAATGACTGGTTAGCTCATTGCAACGCAAAAACTAAACAACCATTGTTAAAGCTAGTGGTCTGGTTTGTACTAAAGTGCCTTTTAAGAGATTGGAGAGAGAGCTGCATTGGGTGTTTAAATGGATGCATGAGTACAAGGACTGAGACCACAGCCTCTGATGGTAGAGTAGGCGTGGCAGGAGTCATCACATGTTGTATCCCATACATTCAAGCAGCCGAGATTTTGAGATCAAGGAGTTCAGAGACTTAATCCAGGAATTCAAAATCTAGAGTAAATAATTGATTTTGAGATCCAAGTGTTCCTGTCATGTGGATGGAGGGAGCTCCATATCATCTTCCTTCCCCTAGATGTGCGTAATACTCAAGGACTTCAGTTGTGTAAAAGCATTGGTCAGTTCAAGTTTGTTGCACTATGAGTTCACTATTGTTTAGAGCTTTAGTACTCAACTCTACTGATTCATAGCCAAGATTTACATGCAATTTTTCATATTTTCTTTTCCTTATTCCTAGATGAAGCGGCACAAGAGGCCTTAACAGACATGCCACCTCGTTCTGAAGAGGTAATACCATTCACGGAGGAAGGTTGTATATATACCTTCTGGTCTTTATCAACCACAGTTCCTACCGAGTTTTTCAAAGAACATTTTTCATATTAAGTATTTATTTGAATGACATGTTGAGCTTTTTTGTGTGTGTTTTTTCTAGTTTTTTTTGTCTTAAGAAAGTATGGTGCATCATATACTTTGTAGCATAACCATATTGCGTCAAGGTGTTTATTTAAGATTCTAGTATTTCTAATTTATTATAGAGTTTTTTCAAACAGAAAACGTATTTTGCCCTCTTTATTTCCTGGAAAGTGGGTGACCCCTTATCAAATCAATTCACCATAGGTAGAGTGTTACCACTATTCAGTGGTAAATAGGAAACCCAGAATTGAAATACTATTACATTTGTAATAACATGTATCGAAGATTTAAGTTTATTACTTAATCAATAGCACGACAACATGGCTAGCAACAAGAATAAATAAGAAATTGAGACATTGCTAACAACTCAAATAAATAGGAAATCGAAATATTGCTAATAACTCAAACAAATAATTGAGATCTTGCTAACAACTCAAATAAATAAAAAAATGAGACCTTGCTAACAACTCAAATAAATAAAATATTGGGAGGAGAAGCAGTGTCAATGTTCTGTGTAGCCCCATATTTGACATGTAAAGTGAACATCCACATCAAGGTTCATAGATGGTAATTTCCAATGATCAATTAACTGAGTAAATAAATACCCATTCAGTAATTACTTGTTTTGAATAGCACTTAATTTAGATTTGCCTGGAAAGCAGGACAGTATATTAGGTGCTAATAGCAAGTTTCCAAACCATATACCACATTTTGCAAACTAACATTACAAGTCACATAGGTCTGTCTTACTGCCTGGTTCCATCTGTTGCAAAACTCCTATGAACTTTCACTATGTATTGGTCCTCTCACGTCTTTTGAAATGTCTCCTTCCTCTCTGAAACCCTTCCTTTTTTAGGTCTCGCACCTGGCGATACAGCGGGAAGCGCTGTCGCTAGAGAGACCTATGGTCGTCGGCTATACTTTCAAGGGCTTGCAAGGGAGACAGGAGATGGGCATGCGCAGGCTTGCAGGCCGGATCGATCGAACTGGATATGTGGACGCGCGCGCCGTGCGCATCTCCTGTCCCCCTTGCAAGCCCTTGAAAGCACTTTTACTTTCCATGCCCAAGACGTGTCAGCGCACGGCGAGCCCCACTCACCGGGCTGCTGGGCAATGCGGCGCCGAAAAACACCCCGCCTCTCCACTTCACCCAGGCCCCCTCCTGGGACCCGGGACTTCTCTGGATTTCCACCGCTACTGCTACAGGTGCTACAAATTATACAAAGAACATGATTTCCCCAAACATTTCCTGCAGTTTATCAATAAAAAAAGACTTTATAAATGTTTAATTCAATGAGCCGTTGTTTCAAAGGAGGGTTCCTGAGGACACCAGGGCTTCATTTTAACAAACTTTTGCAATGCAATAGGTCTAGCATTTGCAAGAGTTAACGCTATTGGCATTGTAAATGACAATGCCTTTTATTTATGTTTAAAAACTAACACGTAAATAAAAGGCATTGCTATTTACAATGTCAATAGCTCAAACTCTCACAACTGCGAGACCTATTGCATTGCAAATGCTTGTTCTTTAGCTAGACCCCAGACTCCCATCTCTTATTCCCCTATATTGTTCAGTTCCATGTAGTCCACAATATTTTTTTTTTCATTTCGTTTCCATAGGCATAATCCGCCCAATAAGATGTGTAAAGCACAGCACGGGGTATTTCTGGGGCCACAGTCAGAAACAGAACATAGAGTTCCAGTAGTTGTAGCACATCAAGCAATCAATCAATCACGTCATTTGTATAGCGCACTACTCACCCGGAAGGGTCTCAAGGCGCTGGGGGAGGGGAAAGTTACTGCCCGAACAGCCAGGTCTTGAGCTGCTTCCTGAAGGCGAGATGGTCTTGGGTTCGCCGAAGGTGGGTGGGGAGGGAGTTCCACGTCTTGGCTGCCAGGTAGGAGAAGGATCTTCCTCCGGCGGTGGCTCTGCGGATGCGTGGTACGGTGGCGAGAGCGTGGCCGGTCGATCGTAGCTGGCGGGTGGGCGTGTAGAAGGTCATGCGGTCATTGAGGTACTTGGGGCCCAGGTCGTGGAGAGCCTTGTGTGCGTGGGTGAGGAGTCTGAACGTGATTCTCTTGCTGACGGGGAGCCAGTGCAGGTCTCTCAGGTGTCCGGTGATGTGGCTGTGTCGGAGGATGTCGAGGATGAGTCGGGCGGAGGCGTTCTGGATGCGTTGGAGTCTTTTTTGAAGATTTGCTGTGGTTCCGGCGTAGAGGGTGTTCCCATAGTCCAGTCGGCTGGTGACGAGTGCCTGGGTGACGGTCTTCCTGGTTTCCGTGGGGATCCATCTGAAGATCTTAAGGAGCATGCGCAGGGTGTTGTAGCACGAGGATGAGACGGCATTGACTTGTCTGGTCATTGACAGGGAGGAGTCCAGGATGAAGCCCAGGTTGCGTGCGTGGTCCGTCTGTTTTGGAGCGGTGCCCAGGGCGGGGGCCACCAGGAGTCGTCCCAGGCGGAGGGTGATGATCCCAGCATGAGGACTTCCGTCTTGTCCGGGTTCAGTTTGAGGCGGCTGTTACTCATCCAGTCGGCGACGTTTTTCATCCCTTCGTGTAGGTTGGCTCTGGCGGTGGTGGGGTTGCTGGTGAGGGAGAGGATGAGCTGGGTGTCGTCGGCGTAGGAGATGATGTTGAGGTTGTGCTGGCGTGCGATGGCTGTGAGGGGGCTCATGTAGACGTTGAAGATGGTTGGGCTGAGTGAAGATCCTTGTGGTACGCCGCAGATGACTTTGGTGGCCTCGGATCTGAACGGAGGGAGGCGGACTCTCTGGATTCTTCCGGTGAGGAACGAGATGATCCATTCCAGCGCTTTTTCTCGAATTCCGATGTTGCTGAGGCGCTTCACTAGAGTTTGGTGGCAGACGGTGTCGAATGCCGCAGAGAGGTCCAGGAGGATGAGGGCCGCTGTTTCCCCCTTGTCGATCAGGGTTCTGATGTCGTCGGTGGCTGCGATCAGGGCGGTCTCGGTGCTGTGGTTGTCCCGAAACCCGGACTGCGAGGGGTCGAGGGATCCTTTTGTCTTGAGGAAGGCGGCCAGCTGTCTTTTTTTTTTTTTTCTTTTTTTTTTTTTCGCAAGACCTTTATTAACACATAGCAGTTGACACAGCATGAGCCTACAACCCTGGGGCCGGCTCGCTACGTAAATATCAGCAACCAACATAGGATAAGTTCGTCGTGCAAATTCAGCGTTACAGTGTGAGGCAGAGTCCTTCCGCATGTCCCACATATGGTTACTAGCTTGTAAATGAAATGAGTCTCACTTTTTCACATTTGTTTTCAACAGTGAACAAAAGAACAACTTTCCCCAACTTAGACCGTAAAGTGCTATCAGTACATACTACACGTCAGTTGTTATGGTAGTCACAGTTCCCCCTAGGTTCCCGCCGGTACAAGACTCATGTATGTGTTGTTACCTACACAGTACCCCAATCAATTCAATCCAATGGTCGGTTCTCTTCATCATTCTGTATGGAAGCGAGGTACTCCTCTAAATAACCCCAAATACTCCTGGGCCTGGACTTCGCCGGCAGTAGCTCCTCGTATGTTTGTAGCCTGTCCCGGCAAGTGGACATGTCGTGCAACCAAGTTTTTACCTTCGGTACCTTGCGACTGTGCCAGCATTGTGCCACCTGTCTCTTCGCCAACAACAAGGCTATGACACAAAACTTGCGTTTCAACGCCCTGAACTGCGGCACTATCCCCAGCAGACAGACTTTGGGTGTGCATTGCACCTCTTCCTCCAAAATGATAGACAATGTTGCGGTGATCCCCACCCAGTAACTCGTTATTTTGGCACAGTCCCATGCCAGATGAGCGAAGCCCGCTCCCTCTCTGTTACACCTTTTGCACCTATCTTCCTCCTGCAACCCGTATCTAAGCAGTTTTGTCGGCGTGTAATAGAGTTGGTGAAGGAATTTGAAGTGAATGATTCTCAAATTGCCGTTGGGTGTCAGAAGTTGAGTCAGTGCACAGGTGCCAGCCCATTCGTCGTCCGTCAGTGGGGTGTCTAACAGTGTATCCCACCGCCCCTTGGCCTTCAATGCGTGTCCCGCTAACTCAGACTGTGCAGCTGAATAGAGTCTAGAAACCAGGTGCGACAAATCGGTAGTTGTGATCAATAGTTGTAATGGTGCAAGGCATTCGGGTTCCGATGGGAACGTCGGGTAGTGTTCCCTCAAAGCTCTTGTGAGCCTGTAATATGTAAAGTGAAACATGGGAGTCTGGATCTGGATGTAACCTAACTGGTCTAGGCCCACAAATGTGCCCCTTTGAAACACATCCCCCATCCTGTCAATGCCAGCTCTACTCAGTAGGTACATTCCGACACTCTCCCTAGTGACTGACAGCTCCTGATGATGGTGTAATGACATGGCCGGCGCGTACAGTGGGGTTTTATGAGCCAGCTGTCCTAGCCTGTGCCATGCTTTGACCGTGGTGTCCACTGTGTTAATATCCCTAGCATGCAGCGGTGGACGTGTGTGTGAAATAATCGCTGAGAGGGGAATAGGATGCGCATCACTCTCCTCAATAGCCGCATGTGTGATGTATGGGACCGCATGGTACCAATACGCCGCGTATTGCGCCTGCGCACAAATGTAGTATAGGAGAAAATCGGGCACGCTGAAACCACCTTGCGCAAAGGGGAGTGTAAGAGTTTGCAGATCCACACGTGCCTGTTTGCCCGCCCATATCAGGGTCCTAACCAAGGAGTTAATGCGGCGGAATATAGCTTGTGGCGGTGTAATCGGGACGTTATTAAATAGGTATAATAATTTGGGCAGCACGTTCATCTTTACAATAGCTATCCTGTCAGCTAGCGAGAGGGGCAAATGTATCCATCGCTGGACACTATCCTCCAGTTTGGAGAGTATCACACCGTAGTTCGCCCGTAGAACCTCTTCTGGGTCTCTATGGTACATTATCCCCAGGTATCTGATCGGGTCCTGTTGCCATTCTAACGGGAAGTCCACCGCAAACTGGGACGTAGTGTCAGTGAGGGGTATTATAGAGGACTTGGCCCAATTTATAGCCAGCCCTGAGTGACCTCCGAATCTGATGTATTCCCTGAGTAGTGAGTTCAGGTGAGTCTCAGGGTCACGGACATAGAGTAACATATCGTCCGCATACAATGATATGTGAAGCGGCCTGGCTATGAAGTTTAACGCCGATTCTTTATAATTCTGTCTTATCAGACAAGCCAGAGGCTCCAGCGCTAGGGCGAACAATAGGGGCGAGAGCGGGCAGCCTTGCCTCGTCCCTCGCTCAATAGCAAATTGATCTGAGACATAACTATTGATTCTAATCCTTGCACATGGCTTCGTGTAAAGTAAGGAGACCCATTGCACAAATCGCCTAGGAAACCCCATTCTATTCAGGACGGTGATCATATATCGCCACTCGATGGAGTCAAACGCTTTTGCAGCGTCGAGCATGACCGCCACCGCTTTGACCGAGGGCTGCAGGTAGTGTGAGAGTGCAAACAGGGATCTAGTGTTATGCGTGGTCGATCTGGATGGTACGAAGCCAGACTGGTCCGGTAGGACCAGACTGGTCATCAGAGGAGATAGCCGTTTCGCTATAAGCTTCGCAAGGATTTTTGAGTCCACATTGATCAGTGACAGTGGCCGGTATGAGTCGCACTCCTCCGGATCCTTAGATGGTTTAAGGAGAGCGATGATCATTGCTTCGCGCAGTGTGGGGGGAAGCAGCTCCTTTTCAAAGGAGGTGCCGTACATGTCCACCAGGTGCGGTGCGACAATATCTGCATATTGTTTATAAAATTCTGCGGTATACCCATCCGGGCCTGGCGCTTTACCATTTGGCAGCAAGCTTATTACCTCGGTCACCTTCTCCGCCGTGATAGGCCTGGCTAAGTACTCCCTATGCGCATCCGACAGCCAGCCAATAGCTACATCGTGCAGGTAGTCATACGTATCAGCCTCTGAGGCTGTAGGTTGGGATTGGTATAATGACCCAAATGAGTCTACAAAACATTTCAATATATCCGCAGAATGCGTTTGTGGTTCCCCCTCTCTTGACTTCACCCTGAGTACAGCGGCCGGACCACGGCCCTCACATATCTTCCGAGCCAACACAGCCCCAGGCCTGCCTCCCTCCCCAAAGGCTCTAGCCACATGCGCGCGATTCAGGTACTTCATTTCAGATTCGAGAAATTCTGCGTGCTCAGTGTGTATGACACGCAGTTCAGCCAGATGCGAGACATCGTTAGTGGTCTCATATAGGGACTCCAGGTCTCTCATCCGCTGCTCGCATCTGCGGATTTGGCCCCTAATATCCTTGAGAACCCCTATAGTGGTGCCAATACAGACCCCTCTTATCGTGGCTTTGAACGCCTCCCAAAGGAGGCATGGGTCATCAGTCGATTGATCATTAAGTTCAAAATAATCCCTTATCGCTTTTCTTATGGTGTCAGCATATACCGGGTCAGTGAGGGCTCGCGAATTGAAACGCCATTGGAAGGGGGGGGGGTGCATACCGTGGAATATCCAACTGCAGCAGAACTGGATTGTGGTCAGACAGTGTGCGGGGCAGCACCTGCAGGTGACGAACCCACAGCGCTAGGTCCTTGGTGCCCAGCCAGTAATCCAGTCTGGACCAGCTGTTATGTGAAGCTGTAATGTGTGTGGCCCCAGATGCATCCGCATGTTTCAGCCTCCAGAGATCCGCTAGACCCATGTCTTTCATCATGTGACCCACCATGTGATTGTTTGTGTTGTTCCAATGAGTTGGATGAACGGTCCAATCCGTCACGGAGGGTCATGTTCCAATCACCCCCGCATAATATGTGTGTGCTATTATGTTTCTGCAAGTGGTCCCATACATCCCTAAAGAAATCCGGTGCGTCCGTGTTTGGACCGTATACATTCAACAACGTCACTCGCTGGCCTCTTAGTGTACCTGATACCAACACATACCTCCCAGATGGATCTTGTGTCACTGTCTGAGTCTCAAAACCTACCCCACGTTTTATCAATATGACCACCCCCCTGGAGTAGGAAGAGTATGAAGCTCTGTGGACTGCCTCTGCCCATCTCGACCCCAACTGAGCGTGTGAATGTGGTGCTAGGTGCGACTCTTGTAGAAACGCTATGTCCACATTCCATCTAGTCAGGCTTGCAAAGATCTGTCTGATTTTACGAGGCTGTGAGAACCCCCTAATATTCCAAGTAATAATGTTCAAGCTGCTCCTACCCGCCTCCCTCGAACCCATCAGGTTTGAGCAATATAATACGTGACAATGCCGCATTTGTCAACTGTGTAGGAATTACCAGTTTCCCCTCCACAGGAGGTCCGAATTGTACAACAGCAGTCTGAACCATTGGGGAACCACAAAAAAGGAGAGGTATATCGTACTTTGACGGTTCATTCATATAGGTAAGCAAACCTCCACCCCTTATCCCACCCACTCCAGCAACCCCAACCTGCCGAAGCCTTACCCTTGCAGTGCACCACACCCTTAAACTCAGAACCATAACTACAGTGCTCAGCTCCGAACTCTGATTGGGTTATACCCTCACGGAGGTCCGCTGGAGGCACAACTCTCCACCCGATGGACGGGTGTGGGCGACACTAGACAAACTATAATTAATGCAATTCAAGTGATCAACCGCCACCACCCCCCCACCGCCCCCCAGCGACACATCAACAGCGCTGCAGAACAGCCACATTTCTAGGAAAAGCCCTTCGCACCGTGATGTCATAAGGCTAACACTAAACAATATATTCCTCCGCCCCCCCCCCCGCCCGCTGACCTCCTTTCACCGCAGATGGGAA
This sequence comes from Lissotriton vulgaris, assembly GCF_964263255.1. NCBI lineage: Eukaryota > Metazoa > Chordata > Amphibia > Caudata > Salamandridae > Lissotriton > Lissotriton vulgaris. The sequence continues at coordinate 1,013,846,074 of NC_141698.1, read as the reverse complement.
ACAGCAAAGACAGCGTCAGTATGATGCGCCCAAGAGTGGGAACCCAGTAGGCAGCTTACATATCACGAGGTCCTGCGGTCTACAATGTGCGAACCGGGCATCACAGTACAGGCCGCCCCAAGGCGCCAATTTCCCTCGCCAACGTTAGTTAGTGCAGCACAACGGGGGGGCTGGTAGCGCAGAGTGTCCACAATCCATAGTCAGTATCACCCCCACACAGCCGAGCCGCAGTCTCATTGCCCCAATGGGTCCTTGCCATCCTGCCATGCAGTTCGTGCTGCACCAGTACCTTGGCTCTTCACTCAGGAGATTTGCGCCATTCTGGGCCTACCAATGCAGACAACAGTCGCCATGCTAGAACGCATATAAGCGGACAGGAAAGGAGCTCACCGCCGGTCGACCAGGGGTCAACCCGATGTCTTCAATCCGATTCATGATGCCGTTCATTCTGTGTGTTGTCTCTCATTTCGCGCTGCACCTTCTTAACAAATTCTTGTGCTGCCTTCGGAGTCGCCAGAACAATCGCTTTCTCCTTCCACACCACCCTGAGGCGTGCTGGATACATCATTGAGTACACAATGTTCAGGTCTCGTAGTTTGGCCTTGACGTTGGTGTATTCTTTCCGGGCCTGCTGGACCGCGACCGTGTGATCTGGATAAAACTCTAACGAGTTTCCTTGATGCTGTATCTTCCCTTTTTCTCTTGCCAGTCGAAGGATCGTGTCCCTGTCGCGGTAGTTGAGGATGCGCGCCACAATTGGCCTCGGCGAGGCGCCAGGAGGTGGCTTTGGGGCCAGCGACCTATGTGCCCGCTCCACGATGAAAAGTGGTGATAAGGCCTCAGCTCCGAACAGGTCTTTACAGAGCGTTTCCACGTAGGTCTCCATCCGCCCTGTGTTGGTAGACTCCGGCAGGCCCGTGATTCGTACGTTGTTGCGCCTCGAGCGCGCTTCCAAATCCTCCTCCTTCGCCTTGATTACTTCCAGGAGTCGTTCTATACCAGCGCACTTGGAGGTGGAGGCTCGCGCCTCATCTTCGACCGCGGAGATTCTCGGTTCGGCCTCGTCCAGTCGCTCGCCATGCTTCTCCTGCCGCGCCGCCATGCTATCCATTCTGCATGTTAGATTATCCAGCTTCCCATTTATGTCCTGCAAATTGGACTGGATTGCCAATAAAATCTTCTCAATGTTATTGCTGGGCCCTGCATTATCGCCATCTTCCACCACATCCTCTGTGGGTTTCTGCGCTTTTCTGGCCTCAAATGACAGTTTCTGTTGTTGCTTGTCTGGTTTACCCATGGCGGCGGTCTGGCACACTGTCTTCTTACTTGCGGGCCCGATGCCCTCGTGACTCTTGCCGCCGTCGCCGTGGTGATCCCCACAAGGTGTAAGGCAGCCTTGCGCTAAGCTACCCCACAGAGCCGTGAAGGGGATAGAATCGGTTTGCGCCCGGGCGCGTGGCTATGTGGTGAATCGCAAGAGGCCCAGCCACTCACAAGCGCTGCTTAAAATGTCCAGCAACTGGCCACGCGGTCGTAGTGAATTTGCGATGACCTGTGGCAGCGCGCTATGGCAGTTGGCTCCCTGTTCTCGCCGCTCACTGGGGTGGCACGTGGTTGCAGTGGGCCACACGTCTGCTGGCTGTGCACAACCCGCACTGCACCTCCAGCGCAGTATGCACACCGTTCACGCCAGCATAGTCGCCTGTCAGGTCCCAGCGAAGTTTGGCATGTATACCGGCAATCCCGCAGGGTTCGGGCCCAAGTACGCTGTTTGATGAGGCGGCTAATATTCGCGCCGATTCGTGCTGACCGCCGCCATCTTGTCAGGCAAAGTCATTCGCGCTATTGCGGAGGTTCTAGGCGCCCTGCAGTCTGGGGACGCAAGATAATGGCACCGGATCGCCTTGTAGTGTGTGATCTTACCCCAGCAGCGTCGTAGTCGGTGTGGAAGGTAGATCTCATCTCGCCGGTATCACGTTATATGCGCGTTTGTCCCAGCGCGGCGGCCATTTTGTCAGGCACTCCGGCGCGTCTCCGCTTTTCACGGCGATTAAGCCGGCAATCCTCGCTCTGTGGGGCGCCCGCTGCCTCACAACTAACGCAGCAGGTCTTCCCCCATCTGGTGATGTGCTCAGGGAGCGGCGGCCCGGGTGACAACGGCGAAATCACGCCAAGTGGATGATCGCCCGGCGGAGCTGCTGCTCAGGCAGCCATCTCGCTGTGCGCCCCCTAGCGCCTCCGGCCAGCTGTCTGTTGACGGTCTTCTCGATGACTTTGGCCGGAAAAGGAAGGAGCGAGATGGGACGGTGGTTCTTGAGGTCGGTGGGGTCCGCCGTTGGTTTCTTCAGGAGGGCGGTCAGCTCGGCGTGCTTCCAGCTCTCCGGGAAGGTGGCTGTGTGGAAGGAGGAGTTGATCGTGTCTCAGAGATGGGGTGCGATGGTGGTGTCGGCTTTGTTGAAGATGTGGTGTGGGCACGGGTCGGTTGGTAATCCGGAGTGGATGGAGTTCATCGTGCGGGTGGTGTCTTCGGTGCTGATCGGGGTCCATTTGCCGAGGGGGGTGGTGGCGGGCGTTGGTTCGGTGGTAGGGTGCGTGGTCTGTGCGTCGAAGCTGTTGTGTATGTCGGCGATCTTGCGGTGGAAGAACAAGGCGAGTGAGTTGCAGAGGTCTTGCGAGGGAGTGATGTCGTTGTTTCCGGCGCTGGGGTTGGAGAACTCTTTGACGATGCTGAAGAGTTCCTTGCTATCGTGGGTGTTGTTGTCCAGTCTTTCTTTGAGTGCCGTCCTCTTGGTGGCGCGGATCAGCTGATGGTGTTTGCGGATGGTGTGCTTGAGGGCGGTCCTGTTGTCTGTGGTGTGGTCGAGCCACCAGGCTTTCTCGAGGGTGCGGCAGTTCTTCTTGGATTCCTTGAGTTCGTTGGTGAATCAGGGGGTTTTGTTGCTGCTGTGTCTGCTGGGAGGGTTCTTTAGTGGTGCGAGGTCATCGGCGCAGGCGGTCAGCCACTTGGTGAGGTTGCTGGCTGCTTCGTTGGGGTCCGTTGTGCTGGTGGGAATGTTCTGGCTGAGGGAGGCGGTGAGCTGTTCGGCGGTGATCTTGCTCCAGCATCGGCGGGGGACCTGTTGCCGGTGGTGGTGGGTCGTGTTTTTTTTTAAGCTGAAGTGGACGCAGCTGTCATCGGTCCAGTGGAGTCCGGTGGTGTGGCTGAAGGAGATGTGCTTGCTGGATGTGAAGACTGGGTCGAGAGTGTGGCCGGCGTAGTGGGTGGGGGTGTTCACTAGTTGCTTGAGTCCGAGGTTGGCGAGGTTGTCCAGCAGGGCGGTGGTGCTTCTGTCATTGTTGTTCTCCAGGTGAAAGTTGAGGTCTCCTAGGAGGATGTAGTTGGCGGAGGGAAGGGCGTGCGGGCTGATGAAGTCTGCGATGTCTTCGCTGAATTGTGTGCGTGGTCCCGGTGGTCTGTAGATGAGGGTGCCGCGGAGGGTGGTCTTGGGGTCAGTGTGTATCTGGAAGTGCAGGTGTTCAGCGGCGTTGAAGGTATCGTCGGAGTTAGTTGAGATGCGGATGGTGTTCTTGTGTACGATGGCGATGCCTCCTCCCGTCTGGTTGACGCAGTCCTTCCGGGTGATCTTGTATCCGTCCGGGATGGCTATGGCGATGTCGGGCGCTGAGGAGGCGTTCATCCAGGTTTCGGTGAGGAAGGCGACGGCCGGTGCTGTCGTGTCGAGCAGGTCACAGAGTTCCACGGCGTGCCTGTGGATGGAGCGGGTGTTGAGCAGGATGCACTTTAGGTGGTTGCTGCTGGTGCAGGGCTTGGCGGGGGCCGTGCAGGTCCGGTAGCAGGAGAAACGGCAGGCTTGGCAGGCGAAGGGTCCGTGGGTGCGTTTCGGGGTGGCTCGGTAGCAGGCAGGGTTCCGGCCGGTGTTGAGTGCGTTGAGTGTTGCGGCGTCGGAGGTCCGTCGGGTCGTCTTGCTTCGGCGGGGGCCAGGGGTCCTGGCACTGGGCGCGGTCCAGGCGCGGACGGGCGCAGACGGGCTTACCTTTGGCGCTTCTTCGGGGCGCTTAGGGCGCGCCCGCTGCGCGTTTCCCACTCTGCCATATGTGGAGAGTAGGGGGGAGGAGTAGCTGGGAGGCGGGAGCGGGGCGGCGAATGGGGAAGGGCGACCGAGGGAAGGGGGCGGGGCCGCAGGGGGGCAGCGGCGGGGAGCGGGGAGGTGGCGGGAAACGCGGCAGGGGCTAGGCACAGGCACAACAAGGGGCAACAGAAGGAAAAAAGGCACTAAGGCAGAACTAAGGCAGAGCCAAAGCGGGGAAAATTACACACACAGTGCAACAGGGCGAATACAACAGCAGCGCAGGACCGGGATCCCAGCTGCGGGCAGCGGCGGCCCAGTTAGGAGCCTCGTGTACCGGAACATACCAGGAGGACAGGGTAAGAGATGGGTAGGCTAGGCTAGGCATCTCACATTTTTCTGAACTCATTAGGACAACCTTGACTTGCATAGTTTGCTTTCACCTCCATCTGGCACCAGTCCATGTCTTCTTTACAGCTCACGTTCGGTCCACAGGCACGCCATTGACCTATGGAATCTACTAGACACCATCTCACCGGACGTCGCTTTCCTAACAGAAACATGGATGAACGCCTCTTCTGCCCCAGACATCACCATTGCCATCCCTGAAGATTATAAGATCATACGCAAGGACCGCACCGGCCACACAGGAGGAGGAATCGCTATCGTCCATAAGAAATCAATCCGCATCTCAACCAGCTCAGACGTCAATCTCGCCAACTCCGAACACCTCCACTTCCAGATCCACATCGACCCCAAGACCACACTCAGAGGCACCCTCCTTTACAGACCTCCAGGACCCCGCGCTCAATTTAGTGAGGACATCACGGATTTCATCACTCCACACGCGCTCCCCTCCAAAGATTACATCCTTCTGGGAGACCTCAACTTTCACCTTGAAAAGCACAACGACCGCAACTCCACCACCCTTTTGGACAACCTCGCCAACCTCGGACTTAAACAACTTGTCACTTCCCCCACCCACATCACAGGTCATACACTCGACCCCATCTTCACCTCCAGCAATCATGTCTCCTTCAGTCACACCACGAATCTCCTCTGGACTGACCACAGCTGCGTTCACTTTACCTACAACAAGCCCAAACCCAACAACCACCCCCAACCAACTCTGCAAAGAAACTGGAACAAAATCACCATCGACCAGATCTCCTCATCGCTTCTTCGTAACCCCCCAGCCCACTCCTCAAATCCCGATCAAGCCGCCTCCAACCTCACCCTATGGTTATCCAACAGCGCCAACATCCTAGCACCACTGAAAAAATGACAAAACAAACTCGGCAGCAAGAAGGCCTCCTGGTTTAACGATGATCTTAAAAAATCCAAGAAACTCTGCCGCTCCCTTGAGAAGGCCTGGAAAAAAGATCCAACCGCCAGCACCAAGGCAACCTTCAAAAACGCCACCCGCTTACACCACCAATTGATCCGAAAAGCCAAGAAAGCCGCTTTCAAGGACCGACTAGATAACAACGCCCACAACAGCAAAGAACTATTCAATATCGTCAAGGAATTTACCAATCCCACGGCCAACTCCAACGACATCACCCCCTCCCAAGCCCTCTGCGACTCCCTAGCCTCTTTCTTCCACAACAAAATTGCAGACATCCACAACAGCTTCGACAACCAACCCGAACACCAACCCACCCAACCCCCTGCAGGACCCCCACCTCCCTTGAACACCCTCAACGTCTGGAACCCAATCTCCACTGAGGACACCATCCGCCTGATGAACTCCATCCACTCAGGATCGCCAACTGACCCATGCCCTCACCACATCTTCAACAAAGCAGACTCCATCATAGCACCACACCTCCGAGATGTCATCAACTGCTCCCTCAACTCCGCCACCTTCCCGGAAAGCTGGAAACATGCCGAACTCAGCGCCCTCCTGAAGAAACCCACAGCTGACCCCACCGAACTCAAAAACTACCGCCCCATCTCGCTCCTCCCATTCCCGGCCAAAGTCATCGAGAAAGCAGTCAACAACCAGCTCGCCGCCTTCCTTGAAACAAACAAATCCCTCGACTCATCACAATCCGGCTTCCGAGCCAAACACAGCACTGAAACCGCCCTCATCGCAGCAACAGACGACATTCGAACTCTCCTGGACAACGGAGACACAGTCGCCCTCATCCTCCTTGACCTCTCCGCAGCCTTCGACACAGTCTGCCATAGCACCCTTCTACAGCGCCTCAAAAACATCGGAATTCAAGGAAAAGCACTGGAATGGATCACCTCGTTCCTCACCGGAAGAACCCAGAGAGTCCGCCTCCCACCATTCATCTCAGAGGCCACTGAAGTCATCTGCGGCGTACCCCAAGGATCCTCACTCAGTCCCACCCTCTTCAACGTATACATGAGCCCCCTCGCGGCCATCGCACGCCAACACAACCTCAACATCATCTCCTACGCGGATGACACTCAACTGATCCTTTCACTCACTAATGACCCTAGCACCGCCAAAACTAACCTACACGAAGGAATGAAAGAAGTAGCCGAATGGATGAAACACAGCCGTCTGAAACTGAACTCAGATAAAACAGAAGTCCTTATCTTAGGCACCTCCCCCTCCGCCTGGGACGACTCTTGGTGGCCAGAAGCCCTTGGAAAAGCACCCATCCCGACGGACCACGCACGGAACCTGGGCGTCATCCTGGATTCCTCACTTTCAATGAATAGACAAGTCAACGCCGTCTCTTCATCCTGCTTCAACATTCTTCGCATGCTCAAAAAAACATTTTGTTGGATCCCCACCGAAACTAGGAAAACGGTCACCCACGCTCTGGTCACGAGCCGACTGGACTACGGAAACACCCTCTACGCCGGTACTACCGCTAAACTCCAGAAAAAACTCCAACGAATCCAGAACGCCTCAGCCAGGCTCATATTAGACAACCCGCGCAAAGAACATATCTCTGGTCACCTGAAAAACCTCCACTGGCTCCCCGTCAACAAGAGGATCACTTTTCGGCTCCTAACCCACGCACACAAAGCACTCTACGAAATCGGACCAGAATGCCTCAACACAAGACTGTCCTTCTACACCCCCTCACGCCAGCTACGATCATCCAACCAAGCCCTGGCCACTGTACCTCGCATCAACAAAACCACCATGGGAGGTAGATCCTTTTCCTACCTGGCAGCTAAAACCTGGAACTCACTTCCCACTCACCTTCGCCTTACCCAGAACCACCTAGCATTCAGAAAGCAACTTAAAACGTGGATATTTGACCAGTAACTCCCCACCCCTCTTCAAGCACCTTGAGCCCCTCTGGGTATGTAGCGCGCTATATAAATTCTATGACTTGACTTGACTTGACTCCATCTCCAGAGACGGATCACTTCTGCAGAGTCTAGCAGTATTTCATCTCACAAAACTTAAATACATATCAAAGAAGATTTTATTGCATTCCCCGGGACAGACAGTCCCCATATTTCTAGCATCACTGTCCTCGCAGTTATCTTGATTGAGGACATTGGGACTGGATTAGATATATTTTGACACCTTCCCAAAAAACCCTAATGACTGGATACTGACAAAGACTACGGACAAAGGTTCCATCACTCTCACACCCTCTCAGGCACCCAGCAACAGTAATGAATACCATATTGGCTAACTGTGTCCCTGCACAGTGCATTTGGTGTAGGATTGTCTGCTGTACCAGCCTTAAACCCTGAGCAGATTACCACCTCTCTGAGAGTATATTGTGCTTTATCCCATCCTTCCTCGCTTGATGATGTACGAGAGTATTGAGTTAAAAATCACATGATGCCCAGATAATTATGCAACTATTAAAGGTTATAAATTATATTTCCTGTCACATTAAAATGTAAGGATATGGCAACCTAGGATGCTGCCCAATGGTTCGTAATGTTAACAGTGTAGATTCTGCCCTTGTTTTATGCTGATTTTAATGAGACATCAATAAGAATTCTCAATACCTAGTTGAAATTAATAACAATTCCCAAAATGACTCTGTGCAGGTGTTTTATGAAGTTGAAAGCACATGATTTCTAATGCTCAGTTATCACTCAATTGAGATTGTGGATAAATACATAGTAAGATGCTTATTAGTCAGCCAATCAAGGTTACTTTGGACAATCTTGGACATTTGAGCAAAGCATGTCTATCAGGCTATGCTGTCAGAGATGCATGCCTTGGAAGTATATGTTGAAACTGTAAATTGATTTGTTCGCAGGAGCTTGACCCGGTTACCCTTCATAATCAAGCGTTGATGAACATGGACTCCAAGCCTACAGAGGGCTTTGAGAAGCTGCAGTTTCTGCTGCAGCAGAATCCATTCCCTCCAGAAACCTTCGGTAATCTGTTGCTTCTCTACTGCAAGTATGAGGTAGGTGTTCTACAATGCTATCCTTTCATGTCTAAGATATGCATTCATTGTAGTGGAAGAAATACAATACATTCTGTCTTGTATGACAGCAGAACTATTAATATTATATTTGTTTGAACATAAACTTACCATTATTTATGGACGATCAATCTCTAAGTGGATTGCAAATTTCTCCTTTTTTGTACACATAACCTATGGTTGAACAATGAAACTAGCACTGGGATTTTAACATGGATGATATAGGATGTTGTACTAGAAAGTTTGGAAGAGCACCTGGAGCCCATAAGAATTCTGAAATATTTACTGAAAGACTAGTGATTGTGTTAACCCCTTCAGCGCAGCGCGAGTTTTCGCGCTGTGCTGAAGGTTCTAATGAGCCTATCGGCTCATGACGGAACGGTTCCGTCATGAGCACAGCTCAACCGACGCTCATGACGGAACCGTTACGTCATGAGCATGGAAGGGGTTAAGCAATATGTTCAGATTGTCAGATCTGAATTTTCAGAGAAGTTCTTAGTTAGTGCTAGACCTGGCACTATTGGCGTGGGTCTCCCTTCCATTTTTGCTGTTGCCTCATGTATTTTTGCTGGTGTTAGATGCTTTGGGCACTGTGCCACTGCTATCTAGTGACACAGTGCAAGCACCCCCTACTGTAAATTGATGTACTAATCAGTGGTTCCATGTTTGGCTATTTGATTTACTTGTCAGACCCCACTGAGTGTGCCCAGGGCGTGTAAATCCAAATGCTGCTGGTGGGCTTGCAGCACTGATAGTGCTATCCACAGAAGCAGCCTTGTAAAATGTGTCTAAGGTCTGCCATTGCAGAGCCTGCATGCAGTCTGGTACTGTCATGCTGACTGGGCAAGTGCACTAACTTGCCAGTCCCTAAACCTTCCCTTTTCTTCATATCAGTCACCCCTATGGTAGGCCCAAGGGCAGGGTGCATTGTAAGTATAAGGTAGGACAAGCCCTGGTGTGTTTGTGTGGCATGTCCTAATAGTGAATTACAGCCATTTTTGTTTTTCACTATTGCAAGGCTACCTGTTCTCCATAGGCCAGAATGGGCTGTTAGAGTTATTACATTTTATAATCCTAACTGTCTCAGAGAACATGGTAGAAATTTGAGTTTAGTATGCCTGAACTCTGAATAATAAAATACATCTTTTAGTGAAGTTTATTTTAATATTCTGTGTTTGCAAATACCACTTTAAGAAAGTAGGTATTTACTTGTCTAACCATTCAAACCAGCCTCTGCTAGGTTGTGTATTCCTGTCTTGTTTTGTGAGTGACAGGGATGGGGAATTCCAAGAGAGAGGCTGAGTCACCCAGCGGTGAATAGAGATATCTGCATCTAGATGGGAGTGAGGAGTTGCACCTGAACCTTGAATGGGGCTGTGCCTGCATTCCACAATGCTGGCTCCAACTCCTGGGGAGCGGCTGATGTCTCTGCCCTGCACACTGAAAGAAGAGAAGGAGTCCTGTAAACAAAGTGCTCCAGGACTGTACTTGCCTTCCACAATGCTGGCTCCACCCCCTGTGGGGCGTCTGATGTGCCTGCCCTGCACTGTGAAAGGAAAGGAGAAGTCTAGTAAACAGAGTGCTTCAGAACTGGTTTGGACTGGGCAAAGACCCCTCTCCCCTAGAGAACAAAGGATTTTGGGGTATAAGTATTGGGACACTGATCCCAAGAAATTAGATCACTTTGGACTACAAGAAGAAACCTTTACTGAGGAGAGGAACCTGAAGAAACTGAGGAAAGACTATTCCCAAGCTGAAGTGCTGCTTGTGGGGATTGGCATGTAGTGGTTGCCTTACTGCCAAAGGAAGGAGAAAGGAACTTTGTGTACTTTGCTTTCAACTTGTGAAGGTTCTCCAAGGGCTTGGAAAAAAGCTAGCCTCCGGCTGAAGTCTCAGGGACAACAGACCTCAATCCCCAGCTCCCCAGAGTTCTTTTGGAAGTACCTGCTGCTGTTTTGGGCCTTCTGAGGAACTGCGTGTCTCCAACGAGGTCGGAGCGTGTTGTCGTCGCTGTGCCTGCCGTCGCAACTCCGAAGGAGGGTGTCGCCGCTGGAACTGTCGCACTGCACCGCATCGATCAAGAGCACCTCGCATCCCCGAGAATTCGCATCTTGGATGTCACCGCTGTAGTTGTCACATCGAGCGGAAGCTTCACACATCGTGGGAGAAGAGTGTCGAGGCTGGCGCTGTTGCCGTTGCATCGTCAGGGTGTCGCTGCTGCAGACCACGCATCGAACCGAGAACTTCTGGCATCCCCGAGAAGCGTGCCGCATCTGGAAGATCTTCACGTCTTTATTTCTTTGTATCTGAACTTTGCCGCATTTCCCATCGCTGCGACATTACTTGTCGTGGAAGCACAACGTAACCTAAGGTACATTGACGCAGAGTGTTGCATCTAAGAACTGAACTGAACTAAGCTTAAATCTACCATCTTAAAGTAATCATAGTGTGTATTTTTGTTGTTTATGGTCTTGTGGTAACTATATAAAGTCTACTTATTTTTTATATAAAGCCTGTGTGGTGTCCATTTGTAGTGTTGTCACTGGGTTACTGTATGTGGTCACAACTGCTTAACTTACAACGCCTCTGAAGTAAAGCCCTTCTGCTCGTGCCAAGCTACCAAGGGCGTGAGCAGGGGTTATTTTGTGAGTGTAACCCCCTTCTCCTGACTATAGGAGAGGGTCTCTATTTGTCACAAGTACCTACCTGTGCCAACTAGAGACCCCCAAATCTAGGATTCTGGATTTACATTTGTGACTCGTGTACAGTGACTGGTGAACACTACTTAGTGAGTGCAGACCATAACGTAACCACATACTTTTTGGTAGATTCCTTTTTGGATTTTTTTGTTCTATTTTTGAAAGATGCCTGATTCAGTTGTCATGAGAGATACAGAGTCAGTAGCCTCCATGGATTGTGACTGGGAAGAAAAAAGGCTAGAAAGCTACAAAGTAAAGCAGCTGAAGTATTTTTGCAAGAAATTCAAGGATTCCACTGTTGAGTGCACCAAGAAAGAAGAATTCTACAAGGCGCTGAGGGCCTGGGTAGAAGCTAGTAAAACCCCTACAATTGAGGAGGAGGATGACCATGCAGAAGATAAACAGGAAGAACCATTGGGCTCAAGAGGAAGGAAAGTACCTTCCCCTGCAGGTAGCATTGGGTCTAACAAAAGTCTGTCTCCAGAAGATTTGGAGGACAGAGATTAATCAAGGAGGCATGAAATGGAGATGACCAAGTTCAAGGTGAATAGGCAACTGGAATTAGAAAATAGAAGGTTAGATCTTGTGGAAAACAAAATGCAGTTTGAACATGAAAACGTTTTGAGGGAGTTGGAGTTTAAATACAAAAGCTTAGAAGGTACTCCCTCTGGTGGCAGCATACCGTCAGTACATACACAAAGTAGAGTGTATATTCCCAAGGATGTGGTGAAAGAGTTTTACAAAAATGATGATATTGGTCAGTGGTTCAGAGCCTATGAGGTAGCCATGTCTTCCCACCGGGTCCCAGAGAGATTGGGGAGCGGGGTTGTGGGGAAGGTTCCTTAGTGAGGGGCGGGATACATTGTTAGACTTGCCTTCTGAAGTCCACAATTCATACAGCCACATGAAAGATGCATTGATGTCTAGATATAGTTTGACACCTGAGCTCTATAGGCAGAGGTTCAGGAAATACAAAAAGTTAGAAAACAGTACTTGGGTTGAAGATGTCACTTTCTTTTGCAGAGCATTGGATGGTTCGTAAAGGGCAGCACGGTTAATGATTTTCAAGGTCTCTTTGATTTGATTGCATGGGAACACTTGTCTGATAATTGTTTTCCAGAGCTGTGCCAGCATCTGATAGATAGCACGCTGACTCACCCTAGGAAGCTAGCTGAGGAGGCGGACCGCTGGGTGAGCACCCGGGTCCACAAGGGTCATATGGGAGACTCTGCCAAAGGTGGGCAGGGTCCCCAGCAGAAGAGTGGGGGGAACAAGGGTAAACAGAAGGAGTTCCGCAAAGGGCCCCAAAGTAGTCCCCAAGGGAACCCCGTGAAAGGTTCCCAGCCTCCCCCTGAGAGAAAGCAAGGGGCCGACAGGTAGTCCTGTTCCCCAGGGGCCCCTGAAATGTTACAAGTGAGGTGACCTGGGTCATAAGGCGAATGATACCAGGTGCCGCCTGTTTGGTAAACAAGCACCCACTGGTGCTCCGCCCTGGCAGATGGCTAGTGTAGCCTTGGGGGAGGAGATTGATGTCCAAGGTGGGTGGGGTCCCACACAGATGACCTTAGTCTCTTTAGGAGACAGTGAGATGGTCTCAGAAGCTCAGCTGCCCAGGAACACTAAGAAATATGGGCAGCGAGTGACCGTCAATGGCCAAAAGGTGGAGGCTCTTAGAGATACTGGAGCCAGTGTGACAGCTGTTCGGTGTCACCAGGTGTCTCAAGAGCAGATTGTCCCTCATGCTTTTTGCCAAGTTGTTAACGCTGACATCACAGAGAGTCATTGTTCAATGGCTCAGGTTCCCTTTGAGGGGGTGGGGCTAGTCTCTGGTACTCTTCAGGTAGCTGCGAGGCCCGCCATGCCTGACTCTTTCTTTGTTAGGAAATGATTTGGAGAGCTCCCCTTGGGAAAAGGTGGAGAAAATAACTCACTTGAAGATGGTTGGACTGCCTGACTGGGCGTGCGTGACCACCCGGTCAATATCAGCCAGAAGGGATTCTCAAGAGGATCTGGAGCCTGAGAGGGAGGCCCAGGAACCTACCGAAGAGAGAAGTGGCGAGGGGTGCGGGAAACCAGCCCCCGAAGTTCCCATGGCCCTGGAGGAGTTAGACCCTGAGGGGGATGCCCTGGAGCCTACCGGGGAGTAAGTAGCTGAACTGGGGGACCTGCCTGAGCTGACCCATTGGCAGCAAGAAGGAGGCCCCTCTAGGGAGGAGTTTTGCAAGGAACAGAGAGAGTGCCCTTCTCTTGTGGGCTTGTGGCAACAGGCTGTAAGCCAGGCAGAAGGTGATCAGCCAGGGTCACACTTGATTTACTGGGAGAATGGTCTCCTGTATAGTGAGCCTAAGGTTGCTGAACCTGGGTCAGCCTGTGTGCTGGTGGTACCCCAGAAGTTCAGAGCCTTCCTACTGGGGCTGACTCATGATCTGCTATTAGCAGGACCTTTGGGAAAGGACAAGACCTTTGAAAGGCTTGTCACCCACTTTCATTGGCCCCAAATGCGCAAGCGTTCTGATACTCATTGCAGGACTTGTCAGACTTGCCAGGCAAGTGGAAGAGTGGAAGGAAGCAAAAGGCTCCTCTCCAGCCATTCCCTGTAGTCAGTACACCCTTTAAGCGGGTTGGGATTGACATTCCGGGGCCACTGAACCCCAAGACAGCCATAGGCAACAAGGTTTATCCTGGTCTTGGTGGACCATGCCACCCGGTACCTGGAAGCCATACCTCTGAGGACAGTGACGGCCCCCGTGGTGGGACGAGCACTAATGGGAATTTTCTCACGAGTAGGATTCCCTCGCGAGGTAGTGTCTGACCGGGTAACAAACTTCATTTCAAGTATATGAAGTCCATGTGACAGGAGTGCGGTGTAACCTACAAGTTTACCACTCCTTACCACCCCCAAGGAAATGGGTTGGTTGAAAGGTTCAACCGGACCCTGAAGGGCATGATAATGAGTCTTGAGGAACCCATAAGGCGTAAGTGGGACGTCCTCTTACAGTGCCTGTTGTTTGCATACCGGGAGGTGCCACAGAAATCTATAGGGTTCAGCCCCTTTGAGCTTCTCTATGGACACCCGGTCAGAGGACCTCTGAGTTTGGTTAAAGAAGGCTGGGAGCAATCTCCCAGAAAACCCCCAAAGGATGTATATAGCTACATGCTGACCTTCAGGAACCAGACTAGGCGTTTCAGGCAACTCGCTGAGGCGAATCTGGAAGCCAGCCAGGAGAATATGAAGCGCTGGTATGACCAGAATGCCACTCTGGTAGAGCTTCAACCTGGCCAGAAAGTGTGGGCCATGGCCCCACTGGAGCCCTGCGCTCTCCAGGATAAATGGACCTGACCATTTGAGGTTGTGGAGCGCAAGAGTCCAGTTACCTACTTGGTGGACTTGTGGTCTTCTAGGAACCCCTTGAGGGTCCTACATGTCAACCGACTTAAGCCCCACTTAGAGAGGTCTGAAGTGGGCATGCTCTTGGCAACAGGTGCTGGGATGGAAGAGGAGACTGAGCCTCTTCCTGACCTCCTGTCAGCCTCAGAGCAAGATGGGTCAGTGGATCGTGTTAACTTCTCTTCCACCCTGACCCTTGAGCAACAGAATGACTGCTGCCAGTTGATGGGATAGTTTTCTGATCTGTTCTCCCTGGTTCCTGGTGTCACAGATTGGTGCGTCCATGATGTGGACACAGGGGACAGCTTACCTGTGAAGCACAAGTCTTACACGGTAACTGACAGGGTGAGGGCTTGCATCAAAGAGGAAGTCTCAAAGATGCTTGCGCTTGGGGTGATTGAGTCGTCCAGCAGTCCTTGGTCTCGAAGGTTGCAGCGCTGGGTGCCACACCCGACCACCAGTTCTGTGTGGACTTCAGAGGGCGCAATTCAGTCACGAAGACTGACGCGCACCCCATCCCCAGAGCTGATGAGCTCATAGATCGGCTAGGGGCTGCACCTTTCAGAGGTTGGTCAACCAGGTGTTGGTTGGACTGGAGGAATTCAGTGCCGCCTACCTCGATGACATCGCAGTGTTCAGTGCCAGCTGGGAGGAACATCGGTGCCACCTTTGGGAATTGTTGATGGCGCTGCAGAAAGCAGGCCTCACGATCAAGGTGAGTAAGTGCCAGATCGGGCAGGGTTCCGTGGTGTACTTGGGACGCCAAGTTAGGAGTGGCCAGGTGGCGTCCCTACAACCCAAGATTGAACCCACCCTGACTTGGGAACCGCCCAAAACCCAGACAGAGTGGAGAGCCTTCTTAGTTCTCACAGGGTATTACAGGAGGTTTGTCAAGGGGTATGGCAACATTGTTGCACCCTTGACGGAGCTGACTTCCAGGAAGCAGCCCAAGAAGGTGATCTGGACTGAGGCCCTAAAAGCTGCCATGTGCACGGCAGCCGTGCACCCAACTTTTCAAGTGAGTTTATCGTTCAGACAGACGCTTCTGAGCATGGTGTGGGGGCTGTTCTTTCACAGATGAATGAGGAGGGCCTAATCAACCTGTAGCCTTTATCAGTAGAAGGTTACTTCCACGGGAACAGAGGTGGAGTGCTATTGAGCGTGAGGCATTTGCTGTTTTCTGGGCACTGAAGAAGCTGAGACCATACCTGTTTGGGACTCACTTCCGGGTTCAGACAGACCACAGGCCCCTCAGATGGTTGATGCAAATGAGGGGTGAGAATCCAAAGCTGTTGAGGTGGTATATTTCCCTACAGGGTATGGACTTTACAGTGGAACACCGCCCTGGTACAGAACACACCAACACTGATGGTCTGTCCAGATTTTTCCGCCTTAGTGAAGAGAACTCTCAGGAGTTAGGGTAGTTCTCCCCATTTTTTAGCTGGAGGGGACACGTGTTAGACCTGGCACCATTGGCGTGGGTCTCCCTTCCATTTTTGCTGTTGCCTCATGTATTTTTGCTGGTGTTAGATGCTTTGGGCACTGTGCCCTCTATCCAGTGCCACAGTACAAGTATTCTCTACTGTAAATTGATGTACTAATCAGTGGTTCCATGATTGGATGTTTGGTTTACTTGTCAGACCCTAGTACAGTGCACTGAGTGTGCTCAGGGCGTGTAAATCTAAATGCTGCTAGTGGGCTTGCAGGTTGTGCCACCCACAGAAGCAGCCTTGTAAAATGTGTCTAAGGTCTGCGATTGCAGAGTCTGCGTGCAGTCTGGTACTGTCATGCTGACTGGGCAAGTGCACCCACTTGCCAGTCCCTAAACCTTCCCTTTTCTTAATATCAGTCACCCCTATTGTAGGCCCAAGGGCAGGGTGCATTGTAAGTATAAGGTAGGACAAGCCCTGGTGTGTGTGGCATGTCCTAATAGTGAATTGCAGCCATTTTCGTTTTTCACTATTGCAAGGCTACCTGTTCTCCGTAGGCCAGAATGAGCTGTTAGAGTTATTACATTTTATAATCCTTACTGTCTCATAGAACATGGTAGAAATTCGAGTTTAGTGTGCCTGAACTCAGAATAATAAAATATATCTTTCAGTGAAGTTGATTTTAATATTCTGTTTTTGCAAATACCACTTTTAGAAAGTAGGTATTTGCTTGTCTAACTATTCAAACCTGCCTCTGCTAGGTTGTGTATTCCCATGTCTGGGTTTCAGAGTGACATGGCTGGGGGATTCCAAGAGACAGGCTGAGTCACCCAGGGGTGACTAGAGAGTAAGCATGAGCGGATTTTGCGGATTGGCAATCCGCGAATTTTGCGGATTTGCGGATTCGCAATCCGCAAAATCCGCGAATTCCCGCGAATTTGCGGATTTTTTTTTTTTGTGTTCGCCCGTGTTTCTGCCAGTTCGCGAGGGTTTTTACAATTTCGCAAATTGCGAACTTACCTGTCGGGTCGCAAGTTTCGCGAACTTGTTGTTTCTACGTGTCCAGCCTGTTTGGGACACTCTTCTTCATCACTGCCACTCTCTGACTACTCATGCCACCCTCTGGCCCACCCATGCTACCCTCTGTTTCATCACCACACCCTCTGGTTGTCCAGTGTACATTATTTTCGGCAAAGCAAAGCACACCTTCCCTGCCTCAAGTGACCTGAATTAATTTGGGGCTGATTAATGTGTCACAGAATATTTTTTTAGCTGGCACCTGCTTCCTTAGTGCGCCCTGATTAGTGATCTTTTGCACTTGCTAAGTGCTTTCATTGTTGCAAAATTAGTTACAACACCTGCCCTGCCCCAACTGACAATAATGAATTAGGGGCTGATTAATGGATTTTAACTTCCAGCCTGGCTCCTGCTTGTCTCCCTTAGCTGTAATTCAGGACCTTTGTGGCATATGTGTAACTATTCTGAGGTTCAGAGCAGGGTCACATAATAGTTTCAACTGGCAACTGAACTCTGGAGGGGCCCCTCAGGAAGCACTACAGGAAATGGCTACTAATGATGTGCCTGAACTTTTGAACCTGGTAAGTAGTTACTTTCAGTTTTGCTAAGATCGTATTTCTGCAATTTTGCACTTATTCGCGGGGCGCGAACTCACGCGAACAGTGCGAGCAGCGCGAGCAAAATCCGCTGCTCGCGGATTTGCGGATTTTGCGGGAAATTCGCAAATCTCGCGGATTGCGGATTTCCCGAAAATCCGCAAAATCCGCGAGCGTAACGGATTTTCCGCCCATGCTTACTAGAGAGATCTGCATCTACACGCCCATCTGCATGGGCGTGTCGGGCGCGGCCCTGAAATGGCTGACCTCCTTCCTGGATGAGCGCTTCTTCCAGGTGTTTGAGGGCGAGGTAGCATCCTCGAAACATCCTCTGAGCTGCGGGGTTCCTCAGGGCTCGGCCCTGAGCCCCACGCTCTTTAATGTCTACATGAGTCCTCTGGCAGGGATAGTACAGCCCTTCGGTGTGCGTATTATCACCTACGCGGATGATACCCAACTGGTGGTCTCCTTGGATCACACGGAGGGTTCATCCAACACCTTAGGGCCCTGTCTAGAGGCAGTAGCCAAGTGGATGCATTCCTCATGTCTCAGACTCAACGGGGAGAAGACGGAGATTATGCCACTGGGCAACCCCGCACCGACCATTCTGGTTCCCACCTGGCCCGTCTGTCTTGGTGCTCCTCCCTTGCCGAAACCCCACATCAAAAGCCTCGGAGTCTGGCTTGATAAAGCATTGGATTTTTCTGTGCAGGCCACTAAAACTGCTTCCATCTGCATTGGTCTGTTGAGAATGCTCCGGAAGATTCTCCCATTGCTTCCTCTCCAGGCGAGGAGAATCATGGTTCAGGCCTTGATACTCTCCCGCCTGGATTATGGAAATGCACTATATCTGGGTGCCCCGGTAGCAGTGATCAACAGACTTCAAGTTACGCAGAACTGTGCTGCTCGACTCTTGTTTGGCATCCCCCGTGGGCAATCAGCAAGGAAGGCTTTAAAAGAACTCCATTGGCTCCCAATAGCTGCCAGAATGCATTTCAAAGCTATGTGCATTGTGCACAAAGCTTTTCACCGAACAGGTCCTGCCATTTTGCGCCCTCTGGTCGTACCTTATGTTCCATCGAGAACCCTTCGTTCCAGCGCCCTTCATCTTGCCACGACAACTAAAGTCAATAAGGCTCGCTGGGGAGGCCGGGCGTTTTCACACTTGGCAGCTAAGATGTGGAATTCGCTCCCGCCAAATATGCGGGAAATCAGCAATCTGATGGTCTTTAGGAAGACATTAAAAACTTACCTGTTCGCCAAAATGTGTTAACCTTGCTATCTGCTTACCACACTATTCAGTTCAAGCGCTGCGAGGCCTTAGGGTATGTGCGCGCTATATAAATATAATTTTTCATTTCATTTTCATTTCATTTCAGATGGGAGGGAGGAGTTGCACCTGATCCTTGAATAGGGCTGTGCCTGCCTTCCACAATGCTGGCTCCACCTCCTGGGGAGCGGCTGATGTCTCTGCCCTGCACACTGAAAGAAGAGAAGGAGTCCTGAAAACAAAGTGCTCCAGGACTGTACTTGCCTTCCACAATGCTGGCTCCACCTCCTGTGGGGCATCTGATGTGCCTGCCCTGCACTGTGAAAGGAAAGGAGAAGTCTGGTAAACAGAGTGCTTCAGAACTGGTTTGGACTGGGCAAAGCCCCCTCTCCCCTCAGAGAACAAAGGATGTTGGTGTATAAGTATTGGGACCCTGATCCCAAGAAATTAGATCACTTTGGACTACAAGAAAAAACCTTTACTGAGGAGAGGAACCTGAAGGAACTGAGGAGAGACTATTCCCAAGCTGAAGTGCTGCTTGGGGGGATTGGCCTGCAGTGGTTGCCTTACTGCCAAAGGAAGGAGAAAGGAACTTTGTGTACTTTGCTTTCAACTTGTGAAGGATCTCCCTGCTAAAGTCTCAGGGACAACAGACTTCAACCCCCAGCTCCCCAGAGTTCTTTTGGAAGTACCTGCTGCTGATATGTGCCTTCTGAGGAACTGCGTGTCGCAAGGAGATGGAAGCGTGACTCAACGAGAAGAAGCGTGTCGCCGTCGCTGTGCCTGCCGTCGCAACTCTGAAAGAAGGTGTCGCCGCTGGAACTGTCGTATTGCACCGCATCGGAGAGAAGCGTGCCGCAATGAAGAGGAAGCATGACGCTGTCGCTGCTGCTGCCATCGCAACTCCGAAGAAGGGTGTCGCCGCTGTAGTTGTCGCACTGCACCGCATCAGGAGAAGAATCTCGCATCGAGGTTGGAGCGTGTCGCCGTCACTGTGCCTGCCGTCGCATCTACGAAGGAGGGTGTCACCGCTGGAACTGTTGCACTGCACCGCATCGATCAAGAGCACTTCGCATCCCCGAGAAGCGCGCCGTCGTCTGAGCTGCTGCCGTCGCATCTTGGATGTCGCTGCTGTAGTGGTCGCATCGAGCAGAAGCTTCACGCATCGTGGGAGAAGAGTGTTGCCGCTGGAGCTGTTGCTGTCACATGGTCAGGGTGTCGCCGCTGCAGTCCCGCATCGAACCAAGAACTTCTTGCATCCCCGAGAAGCGTACCACATCTGGAAGATCTTCACGTCTTTATTTCTTTGTATCTGAACTTTGCCGCATTTCCCAACGCAGCGACATTGCTTGTCGTGGAAGCGCAACGTAACCTAAGGTACATTGACGCAGAGTGTCGGATCTAAGAACTGAACTGAATAATGCTTAAATCTACCATCTTAAAGTAATCATGGTGTGTATTTTTGTTATTTATGGTCTTGTGGTAACTATATAAAGTCTACTTATTTTTTATATAAAGCCTGTGTGGTGTCCATTTGTAGTGTTGTCACTGGGTTACTGTATGTGGTCACAATTGCTTAACTTACAACGCCTCTGAAGTAAAGCCCTTCTGCTCGTGCCAAGCTACCAAGGGGGTTAGCAGGGGTTATTTTGGGAGTGTAATCCCCTTATCCTGACTAGAGGAGAGGGTCCCTATTTGTCACAAGTACCTACCTGTGCCAACTAGAGATCTCCAAATCTAACAGTTAGGTTAAGTTTTCTCAGTGTAACGTATAACTGTTCTGTACCTTGGCTTAGAATGTTCTGCACCTCCTCAGCTTTGTGGCTCAGGGAGGCTCAGCAGAGCTGTGCAATGAGGCTACACCTTACTTTACCTGCAATAACTCCCACCAGGACCACCGAGGTCCGGGATTTCATAGTAGAGCTTCTGAGCACCTTTGAACAAGAGCGGGAGCAAAAGTGAGATTAGGAGAGCGCTTAGTTCCATGTAATGGGGGAGAGTGATCCTTGGGCTGGTGACTTTGACTGACATTTGGGGGATCAAGGGCACCTAAAGGCATGGCTGGCGTAATTAAACTGGAAACAGCCTTTACATCGCAGCTCGAACAACGCAGTGCCTTATCAATGCGGTCCGCACGACGAATGCATCTTTACAACGGGTTCCTTTACCAAGCAAATAATTACAATGACTTGCCTTAAGGAAGGTGTTGTTGGACTGATGTTTGGCTTTTAGTCCAACATTTTCCCTAGTGTTGCGTAGACTGGAGTTTGAATAGTAAATTGTGTGGTAAAGAATGCATTGTAAAGACGCATTCGTAGTTTGGAACGCGTAAAGACGCATTAGTAGTTTGAAACGCGTTGTAAGGCATGCGTGGTAAATGCCAGTGTGGTTCCCACATACAACCGATTAACCTGACACATAATAGCTTGACTAGCAAATGGCTCATCCTGACATGGCCGGCATATATGGATAACGTTAGAAGAAAGCCTGGTCTGTGGGTGAAATGCACACATTGTGGGATGGCTGGCTTATGACAGAACGGGAACAGCATTGCATTACTAGTGTATGCATGAATCGTCTTATAACTGCGCGATGGGTGAATGCAGTGAACATTATTTCATTGCTTCCATATCGGGGGACATGGGCACAACATGGCAAGGCTGGTATATGAACAAAAATGGCACATTATAGCATTACTGGCAGATGGGGGAACATGACCAAATTACAGTATGTTGGTCACATGGGCACATTGTGGCATGCTTGTTATGGGATGGAAACTGGCATGCCTGGTTTAATGTAACTAGTGCACATCATTGAAATGCTTTGTTTATGGGGTAATCAACTGCGTTGGGGCATGGCTGGCAAATGGACACTACGTAGGCTCGTGATGTCAGTTACCACAATGTGATAGGGTACCACATTAAAAACAATAAGCATATATTTCGGGACAAATTAGTGAATTTCTAAAAAATAGCAATTCGGCTCATGGGAACAAGCTAATGTATTTACTACAAGCAGCCCGTCCCGACGTTGTCCGAGTATGAATTGCTGCCGGCCAGTAGTATATTGTTTTGTAGGATTTCGTTTTGATAGCATTTCTTATCTGTGACAGGCCTGTGAAACGCTCTGATTCACAGTGCACTGCTGATGCACTTAAGAGTGCGCGTTCAGTAGTGTGTGAACTCGAGTTTCCGTACTTTATTTTTCCTTGCAATATTATATAGCGCGAACTCGACAACATGGCATGACCACAATTTACATTACAGAAGAACACATTCATTTTTGGTAGGTACGGGGAGACAAAGCGATTTGCCTGGAATCAAAGGATGTTGAGCTGATGCTGAGATTCGAACGTAGCTCCCCAGCTCTAAAGTTCGCAATTGTAGAACTTGTGGCGGGAGGTGTGTCTAAAAGTGTATGTCGGTGCTGCCCATCAATGAGAGAGACCTGTGCATTTTTCAAATGGGTGGTGAAAAAATATGAGTATTTTGCTGGAGATGTGGGCTGCCGTGCCACCAATGTACTTACCGGGGGAGGGTAAACACCCATTATTCCGCAACTTTCTTTCCGCATACCATCACTCTGCATACTTTCATTACGAAAGTACCATGACTCCGCCATGCCATTATAACGCATAGCATTACATTTTATATGCTTTTACCATGCATACATTTACAACGAAATTTGTTGTAAATGCATGAATGGTAAAAGCATGTTTTTTTAAAATGTTTGAATAAGGTAAGTATGGGTATAGGGGTATATGTTTTGGGGTACTGAGGTATATGTTTTGGGGTGTTTGAGTATTTTAAGTGTTCAGATATAGTTTTGGGTTTTGGGGTACAGGGGTATTTTTAGGGTTCAGGGATAGGTTTGGGTTTTGGGGTACAGGGGTATTTTAGGGTTCAGGGGTAGGTTTGGGTTTTGGGGCACAGGGTTATTTTTAGGGTTCAGGGGTAGGTTTGGGTTTTGGGGTACAGGGGTATTTTAAGGGTTCAGGGCTATGTTTGGGTTTTGGGGTACAGGGGTAGGTTTGGGTTTTGGGGTACAGTGGCATTTTTAGGGTTCAGGGCTAGGTTTGGGTTTTGGGGTACAGGGGTATTTTTAGGGTTCAGGGGTAGGTTTGGGTTTTGAGGTACAGGGGTATTTATAGAGTTCAGGGCTAGGTTTGGGTTTTGGGGTACAGGAGTATTTTTAGGGTTTAGGGATAGGTTTGGGTTTTGTGGTACAGGGTATATTTATAGGGTTAAGATAGGTTAGTGTTTAAGGGTGTTGGGGTATTTTAAGGAGTAAGGGTGGGTTATGATTATGGGGTGCAGGGGTATTTAAAGGGAGCACGGTGGGATTAGCACACGATATGAGACATGGCTTGAAGGGCGGAACGTACCACACGCCCCCAGCGTTTGTCACGCCCCCAGCACATGCCCACAGCACAACACAGACACGCCCACAAGGAACTACTTTGCTGGCACGGTTCTTTTACCTTTTAAATGTATATGGTGGGCGTCTGCATAGCCTATGTTCTTCTGCTGCAACTGCCCTTTCCAACGCTTTTTTGGGTGTTGTGATTGGTGCTGTGGTTTCTGAGATTACCCGCCTCAAAGGTTTGGGCTCTCTCTTTATTATATTAGTATGGATAAATGAAATGTTGAAGTTTAGTGCAAATTTCGTATTTTTAGAAAATGAGAACCTGATATTTGATGACTGTATTTTTATTTTTTCACAAAAAATTGAATAATGTATCTGGTTGACAATTACTTATTTTCTGAAAACAGCAAGGTAATTTCTGGGGCACAATTTGCAGAGTATTAGAAACTGATATTTGAATTATAACTCGTTCTCATTTTGGGCACATATTTCTGAATTTGTGACATCATTGGCTTGGTCATATTGGCCACTTTGTTGATGCTGTGGCAGCTGCTTACCCACGTCGAATCATTGCTTGATCTATATTGATGGGTTTTTATGACCTACGTGGGGATGCTACGGTCTATAAGATCAGAATCGTACAGCTCTGCTTGTTGATCCTAGAAAGTCTATCTACTTAAAGAGAAGCACTGCGATTCAAATGTTGAAATCTTGAGGGCTGTGCATTTTTATCTTTCTATTCGTGTCCCCCCAGGTAAGTTTCTGATCATATTATGTAAGAGAAAAGCTACTTAGAAGGGGCAGGAAGGTAAAATAAAAGTAAGTGGAAGATCTTGGTGAAGTAAGGACCTTTTATTTTTTAACGCTATAAGGTCTTGTCAGACTGTAGACTCAGATTGTATGAAATTGGCTTGTCAGACAATTTCTCTGTCTAGACCATGTTTCATCTTAGCCTTTGGTTGCCGTCCAAACCAGTACTACCACTGGGAAGGTCTGACTCTGTCTGTGGACCAAGAAATATTGAGATATTTTGAGGGTGTGCCTACAGAACTGTCTGTCTTTTTTAAGTTCAAATAAAGTTTATTGAGCAAAAAGAGGTGTCAATACAATAAACACAAGTGATACAGAGAAGAAGCAAAATAAGCTAGAGAAACATTGCATGAATATCAAAAAAAAGTACACGGGTTATGGAAATCAGGTGAAGATATACATTAGAGGAAAACAGTAGTAAAATCTGTTATACAGGAAAATAATTAGGAACTATAAGGTCAATCAAGGAGGTTTGGGGACTTCTTGCTGAATAGGTGATAAATGAAATGAATTTTTAGCACAGGCATCAAGGTATAGTGTTATAGGGAGCCATAAATTAGTGCATTTCATTGCCATATGAGGAGGAAAAACAAAGGCAGTATCCAACCTATGATTATGACAAACGTTATACCACCATGCTTTAACCTATATATTCGTAAAATCCTTCCAATTAGCAGTAATTTGTTGGAAAGCGACCACTATCAATAAATCAATAATTCGTACATCTAAAGTAACATGGTCCCAACACGGGGAGAGACTACCAAGAAAAATGTGGATAAAAGTAAAAGGGATGTGGGTGTGGAAAAAGTCATTAATTTGGATCCAAATTCACTTCCAGAAGTCATGAACGATTCTGCAGGAGAAAAGCATGTGAAATAAAGTAGCAATGGGTGTAGAGCAAGACCAACAGAGGTCAGGAACAGAGGAAAATCGTTTATGAAGCAAATGTGGTGTAAAAAGGAGTCTATTATAAATGAAAAATAGAGTCTGAGTTAAAGTGGCAGATCTGGAGGATTTGCGAATTTTGAAGTAGGCCAAGAAGTAGCAAAGTCACATTCCCATTGCTCCTCTACCCTAGACTTTGAACGAGGCAAAGGCGTGGAGCGAAGGAATGCGTAGATAAGAGAAGCCTTGGAATGAACAGCCAAAAAAGAGTGAAGTTGTGAGGCGGGGTTAGGAGACGAAGAGAGATTGTGAGAATGCAGGATTTGGGTATAAGTAGACATGACCGCTTCCTTAAGTATAAGATAGTTAACGAGCAAAGGAAGCAGGTAAATCAAAAGAGTGGCGTAATATGGAAAAAGATAAAAAGGTGGATTGAGAGAAAAGTTGAGAAACCCAAATTAAAGCCTTTTGCCTCCTGGATTTCCAATAGAAAGGTTTGCTGTTAATAAGGATATTGTTATTGTGCCAGATGGTAGTGGATAAAAAATCAGCAACCGAGGAAGGTGGGGTCAGGGAGGAGGCTAAGAGTAGCTTGACTGTGAATTTATGTATGGGGATGGATGGTAACTGTGGTTTGTGAGAAAAAGGTAGAAATTCAGCAAAAGTAAAGGGAGAAAGAGAGAGACGTTCTACAGTAACCCATAAAGGACAAGGTTCATCAGGGTCTCGCAGCCAGAAGGATGCCTGGCGTAAAAGGAAAGCCTTGTGATAAGTCGGAAAGTCAGGAAAATTGACACCTCCTTCAGATTTAGGACGTGTCAATCTGAAAAGAGACATCCAGGGTTTTTTGCCTGATCAGAGAAAAAAAGAAAGAATAGAATTAATCTTCCTAAAGAACTTTATGGGAATAGAGACAGGAATATTAGAAATGGTGTACAAAACAATGGGAGATAACATCATCTTAATAGTATCAAGGCATCCCCACCAAGAAAGATAGAGTGGGTGCCATTTGGTAGTGAGATCAGTCAATTTCTGGATACATTTGTTGAGGCAAAGTGAAACTGTGTCTGTGATGGAGGGAGTGACGTGTAAACCTAAATATTTGATATGAGAGGAGCTCCAGGTGAAATTAGAGTCAACAAAATCAGGTTTGAAGGTATATTTTGTGAGGGGTAAAATTTCGCACTTATCATTATTGAACTTATATCCAGAAATCTGCGAATACTCACGAACTTCAGAAAGGAAGGTGGGAATGGAGACAGTGGGTTGGAGATAAAGAGCAAAATGTCATCGGCGTAAGCAGCAAGCTTAATGTGAGATTGTGATGTCTGAAAGCCGTGTATGTCAGGGTTTTGTCTGAGTTTGGAAAGGAAAGGCTCCAAAGCTAAATTGAAGAGAAAAGGGGATAAAGGGCAACCTTGTCGAACGCCTCTGCCTAATTCAAAAAAGGAGGAAACCAGACCATTTGCACAGACCGCTGCTCTAGGGTTGGAATAAAGAAAGGAAATTAAGTACACAAATTTGGGACCAAAACCAAACCATTTGAGGGCAGAGAAAAGATAAGTCCATTCTACCCTATCAAACGCTTTCTCTGCGTTCAGGGCAATAGCGGCCAGGAAATCTGGAAAGCGTGGGGATTTAGACAAAACATTAATAAGAGTACCTAGTATTATCAGTAATAAAACGGCCCTTAACAAAACAAGATTGCTCGCGGCCTAGTAATTCAGGTAAAAATGGGTCTAACCGGGCTGCAAGAGATTTGGTATAGATATTATAATCAATGTTGACAAGGGAAATTGGTCTATAATTTTTGCAATATCGAGAATCTTTGCCTTCCTTAGGAATAATACAAAAATGAGCATCCGCAAAGGTACCTGAAGAGCCACCCAGGGTAACAAAGGAATCAATAAGAGAGTGTAATTTGGGTATTAGCCATTTGGAGAAATGAAGATAAAACTCAACAGTAAAGCCATCAGGCCCCGGAGCTTTATCTTTTTTGAGAGAATTGAGAGCGGAGAGTAATTCCTGCTGGGAGACGTCCAATTCCAAAGAGGTTAAGTCAATGGGGAAATGGTCTGGTTGACAAATGGTAGAGAAAAAATCAGAGAGAGATGGAGGGGTAGGATGAGTTTCAGAGGAATAGAGGGTTGAGTAGAAACAAGAGAATTCATCGAGGATATCGGTGTCTTTATGTCGAGGGACATCATTCTCAGCAAATACAAATGATTGATTGATTGATTGATTGATTGATTGATTCAATATTTAACTTGTTATGTTTGACTTTTAAATAATTAGCTAGAATTTTCCCTGCTTTATTTTTCCCACCATAAAATTTGGAACTAGATTTCAATAAGTAAAGAGAAGCATCCTCTGTAGATTTCTTGTTAAATTTCAACTTAGCATCAATAAGCGCTGTCAAGCTTTCCTTTGAGTGAGAGGTATAGTAGGAGTGCTCCAGACTCTTGATTTTGCGGAGGTGGTCACTAGTATATTGACGTGCAACCTTCCGTTTCGCAGACACAAAACGGATGATGAAATCCCTAGCTGTGGCCTTGAAAGCATCCCAAATAGTGTGGGTAGGAATAGAAGGGGTATCATTGAAAGCAAAATATTCATTAAAAAATTCGGTAAAAGAGGTGGTAAATTTGGGATCTGAAAGTAGGGAATTATTGAAACGCCATCTCTTTGGTCCAGTAACTTTGGATAGAATATCAATACCCATATGGACAGGAGCATGGTCAGATAATAGAATAGGACCAATTTCTGCATGAGTAACGGACTGTGCAAGATGGTGGGATACAAAAATATAGTCAATACGTGATTTGGAATGGTGGGAGGGAGAGTAAAAGGTAAACTCTTTGGTCGTTGGGTTGCATAAACGCCAAGCATCAATAAGTTTATGCTGTGAAATAGCGTGAGTAAAAAGTTTATGAGGCTTGTTTGGGATGAAGGAGGTCTTGGAGTTTTGGTCTAAGAAAGGGTCAAGAGGCTGATTACAGTCCCCTCTAAAATAAAATGATAATCTACGAGACTAGTGATGCGAGTAGCCATCTCATGCCAAAAGTTCGGATGACTACCTGTGGGGGCATAAATATTAAAAAGGGAGAGTGGAACACCCCTCATGGAAAGCTTGACAAATGACCATCTACCATCAGAGTCTGAGTCAGTATCTAAGATGGAGTAAGTAAGAGACTTACGAATAAGAATAGCGACACCATTCCGCTTACCATCTCCGGGAGCAAAATGTACCTCTCCCACCCAACCTCTTTTAAGCTTAACAGATTCTGCTTCAGTTAAATGAGTCTCTTGCAAAAAGGCGAAATCCACATTCAATTTAGCAAGATGAGAAAGGATTTGTTGTCTCTTAATGGGAGATTTAAGACCTTTAACGTTCCATGAAACAATACGTACTGACATTAAAAAAACTGAAAAAAAGGAAAACAACTGCAATAAGAGCGAACCTCAGAAGCATGAAAAATACATAAAGATGAAAGGAGAAGAAGCAAAGAAGATGATGAAATAGAAAATAGATGAACAGGGAGAGATTGAAAATGAATGAGAAAAAATGACACCTCGAAAAAGAGAACAAGAAGAAAGGGTAAAAGGGAAGAGAAGTTAAGGACAGAAACAAAAGTGAACATATCAATAAGGGAAGGAAACGTACTTACAGGTAGGGGAAGTGAGGGAACACAAGCAGGAAAGGGAACCAAACGTATAAGGAGGAGGGGGTAGAGCCAACTGGAGGAGACAAGACGGTCAGGGCTTGTGAATCGCCCAGCTGGGGAAACACGAGACATTATGTATCATCTGTGGAAACAAGAGGAGAGCTGAGGTAATATAAATTTTATGGTCATGTTGTGTTCCCTAGCGAGTACCCCACCGACTCCATGTACGAGTTAAAAGTGCATGTAACTTCCCTCCTGTACCAGCTATGAAGACGCAAATACATTTGCGTCCAACGTTAACTTGTCCTCTTTCAGACCCACCATGAATGGGTTCGATGGTCCGTTCCTAAGTATGCTATGCCAACGTCTTTTTGAAGTGTATTCCTACGTTTTCAGCCTGGCTGGAAGTAGGCCCTGAATCTCTGCCACCAAGCCTCTTTTTCTGGCTTCTGACTGCGAGGGCCCCTTGCCCAAGCAGCCCCCGTACCCGTGAACTCTGACTTACTTCTAGCGCGGCCCTCCGTGCTCAGCTCAGCCTGCTGCCTGCCAAGATTGACTATAACCTTCGAGTTATCTGTTTTCCTCCCCGAAGATACATTCCAGCCTGCTAGTTTCAGTAAACATCCTTCCTCAGCTACAGGGCTAAAGGGCCGACCTGTCTTTATGCAAGTAATTCATAGCCTCTGTTGCCATGCTTCCATGGAAGGCCCCATGCCCCCACGCTTCTCATACAGACACTCAGGCGCTTATACACGCACTCACAGCAAGTATAGAATAGCTTCTGCTCTAGAGACCTTTCCGCCCAGATAGCTTAGTTCCTAAACATCAGATATCAGATATGATAGAAGCACAAGTTGATCTGACATGCCAGACTTCTGTCTCTTTCCGTCAGTGTAAATGTCAAGTCCCCTGCACCCCGTCTATCACACGTCATGCAGCTGCGCGCGCATCCAAGCTTCCGATTTCTGCTGACATTGCAACATTCTGTTAGCACCACCCCTTGGTGCCACCCACCTGCGTCACCTATCAGTGACGTTTCTAGCACACACGCCTAGTTTTACGCCTAGTTTACGCCTCTTGATGATGTACTAGCACCACGTGTATACTGTTATCTTGTCTTCTCTCAGCTGTTACGCCTCTTACATTGAACATTATGATGTAAATCAAGTATATAAGCTATGTATTGTCAATAAACGACAGCGCGCTCATCTATCCCTTCTGACACCCTGTGTGGTGGTCAGAACATGATATCCTGATTCCTTTATGAGGAATAAAACCCTTAGAAACTCTTACACCACGGACTCTGTTTTCCTTCATTCTGACTGAGTTATCATTAATTAAGTACTTACCTGCATAGAAATTAAGAGAGTAAATTAATTATTTACGTCATTTGGCGCCCGAACAGGGACCCCTCCCCCACCTCACGCGCCGGAAGGTGCGTTGCAATCCGTGTCCCCTGCCATCAGTTAGACGGACTACACGTGTACTGGCAGGATTTCCTGCATCCCCCTCTGACACACGGAGGTGACGAAGACTGCAATCAGTGCCCAGACGAGGCGGTGAGGAGTGCGGAGGATCCCGACCAGAGCCCAGCCGAAAGAAGCAAGGTCCGAGGTGTGAAGAGGCCCACCAGTTTTCCGAAGTTCTCCGAAATTTTCCGAAGTTCCGAGTCGAGTCCAGTCGAGTTTTCCGAGGCCTTCTGTTTTCCGTGCTTCCCGGTGAGTACCATTGCTGGGTCGTATCTAGACGGGTTTGGGTACGCAAGTCCGGTCTGCACTGTTTTTAGGCAGTGTATCTGTACTGTTTAGCAGTATATAAAGTATTCCGAATTTCTGCACTGTTACAGCAGTGTATCTGTATCGTTGAGCGGTACATTCAGAGTAGGGGGAAGTTAGCTATGTCTTTAAATGTTTCATGTGATTAATGTCGTGGTATGAATGTGATTGTTTTTGTGCATTATTGTGTTTTCTTGTATAAATAGTTACAGTCGACATTTAAGTACCAAGGATCAAGCATTTCAGTATCAAGTAGGCACAATGCCGTTTTTCAACAAATTAAAGCAGATAGGAACTAGGAAAGGGATGTTAGAGGAAGAGATTCCAATCCCCCCTAGGGACACTCCAGGTAATTTCATGTATAATAAGCATGGCATAGACGCCATCTTGTATCTAGAGTTATGGACAGATTATACCAAGCACCTAGAGGAAAGATACCGATGGCCAGTTAACGGAACATGGGATGCCGAGTGCATCATAAAGGTAGAAGAAATATTACGGAAAAAGAAAGCTAGACAATCTCAGAAAGACGCCATAGAATTTTGGCGTAAGGAATCACGTAAGCGCGCTGATAGAGCACTCCGTAGAGAAGACAGGCTTAAAGAATCAGAAAAGGCCCAAGAAAACGAATTAGTTACTGAGGGAATTCGAGTAAAAGTAGAACAAATAGATCGTATCCAAAATGGCAAAGTGAACAACATGTATCTTTTGGCCGATGGTACCCCTGACGCCATTTCAGAAATACCGAAAAATTTGCCGTCACCATTAGTTCCAACTAAAGTAATGCATAAGACTACTAAAGACATATTCCTAAATTCATACCTCGAAGATGTAGCGCCAGCTTACACCAATCTGCCTGTTCGTGCCCTGCCTACTGACAGGGCCGGGGGTGGTACTGCTCCCCAAGATCACGCTCAGCCGACACCGAAAAAGACTAGTTCCGTTCCGCCAGCTCCGCCACTTCCCTCACCTAAAACTGATTTGCCGAAACCACTTCAATCAGATCCTACTAAAAGACAAATTCAGATACTGACTACACACAGAGACAATGCCCAAGTTTCCGCTTCAGGAGGTGCGACCGCGGGTCTCCAGACCCCGCCACCGACTCACAGATTAAATCTCAGAGGCATGCAGAGTCCTCTTACGCACAGATCCCCCCGTTCTTCTAATTCATCCCGCCTTGATGCATTAAAAGAAAATATGTCAGTTTGTAGATATGATCCAGAACCTGGACAGGACGACTTAATGATATTAGCGTCATTACGGTTAAGATCTGCTACTGATAGTTTGTTATGTTATGCAGGAATGAAGGAGCGCCTAGATAGAATATATGAGTTCGTTCAAACGGGAAAGGACCCCGACAGTGTTAAGGATGCCCTGGAGAAACAGAAAGTTAACATGCAAGCACTGATACTACGATTTTTCATAAATTGTCTAATAAGAGAACGAGACAGGCCCGGAACAGATCAGAGTGAATTAGATGCATTGAGCAAGTGGGGTCAAAATATAGCTGATGGAAAACATGACAGACAAAATTGCATAGAGGCCATGTATAAAAAGATTAAGAAAGCAGTGATAGCAGTACACGAGAAAGAGAAAGAAAAGGCTCCCTCCGAGGAGGAAGAAGAATCTGAAGAACCAGAACCGACTACAAGCACTATAGCATATGTAGGTAAGGGAACTTATCTTAGGAAGGGTATCCGTCCAGAAAGCAAGAGAGTTTTCTTCTCTGCCTTAACGAATCCGAATTCTGCTGAGCATCAGTTCCAGGAAACTGATAAACGGCTTCGAGATCGAGTTGGGTACCATGTACTCAATTCTATGGATGAACAAGAATTAGCCCGATCAGCGGTATCATGGGCCGAAAATGCAGACATATATAATGATGACACCGTAGCACAGACATTTCTGAACCTCTCCCCCGACGAACAGAAATTAGCAGGGGTATATATGATTCAGCACCTTCTCATTAAGTACAGAAAACATTATTCCGATCCAGGTCCCTTACATGAGACACTAGAAGCACTACTGATGGATAGATGGAGAGGTCTAAGCACTAAATTAGTTCAAATAATTCTAGAACAACGACGCAGATATGATACCTTTGTAAGTTCTGAATATGTCCCCGCCCCACCTCCAGAAAGGAAAATGTACCATATGCAGTGCGGGGGTGGTATTGAAAGTCAGAACCCCTTACGAGAAGTACACCCTGTTATGGGTGAGGACAAGGTTTTGAAACGCGTGTATGTGCACACGCCTCTGACTAAATTAGAACTATTAGAAATGAAGAAATTAGTACCATGCCATGATAAAGACCCTGCAGGTTTCCATAGAGAGCTCAAAGATATGTTACTGATGGGAGACTACACATATGATGATATCATGAAAATGTTGAAAGTATTATTGCCTACGGGTATATTCGAGAAATTGAAAGAAAAGGAGTGGGAGGTGGGAGACACAAAGATTGCCTGGGCAGAAATAGAAGACGAAGAGAAAAAACGGATTCCAGGGTTAGGCCTTGGGGACAAAACTAAAGCATTACCAGGTTTAATAGTACAGGTCCTGCCCAGATTATTGACAACTAGAAAAGAAGATTGGGATGCAATCTCATCCTGTAAACAGAAACATGATGAAGATACTAGCGATTTTTATTCAAGATTCGAGAAATGTTTTATTATCAATAGTGGCCTCCAGCCAAGTAGCGAGTCGTACCCACATCTTTTTGTATCAAAGTTAGTCGAGAATTCCCTACCGTTAGTTAAAAATAGAGTGTATAAGGTCGAGAGTACATGGCAAGCAAATACGCCATCCCAGATGTTACAAATGTTACAATATCACCAGAATAGAATTAGGGAAGAACAAGACCAGGAACAGAAACGTATGAAAGACACGAAAATGAAAATGTTAGTAGCCCAGACGGTCCCATCCGATAGTCACAGGAAAGGTACGACCCAGACAAGTCACACTGCAGCTCCTGTTAAAGGGACATGCAATTATTGCAAGCAGCCAGGTCACTACGTACACGAATGTGCAGTTCTGAAACATAACATAGCGACAGGTAAAACTAAAGAAAGACCGCATCCACCTAGACAAGACCATAACCAGCATCAGTCTACACAGAATACACAGCCTATGCATGCATCTGCACAGACAACACAGACCGTAGCAGTACCACAGCCACAGCCCATTGCTGCAACTCAGCAAGTCTCACAACAGATGTACCAGTATGCCCAGTCTGCTTACCCCGAATATTCCCGATATACATGAAACAGCCTAGAGAGGGAAGGTGGCTTGCCTCTTATCGAGATTCCTGTAGATCAAGAAGGTCCTTATGTACACAGTCAAGTATTGGGGAAAGACAGAAAGTTTTTAATTGACACAGGGGCAAGTCGCACTACAATAAGTCATGACGAAGTTCCAGGGGCACCCCTCTCAGGCTCACAAAATGTTTCCCTTGGTTTTTCAGGACAACCTATTGTAAATGAAGTATCAGAACCAGTTCCCCTGGCTGTGGGTCCATTATCACGCGTTACAGACCTGTTACTAACAAAATCATGTCCGGAAAATCTATTAGGAATTAAAACATTGAAGGCTCTAGGAGCTATAATATGCTGCTCCCCAGAGGGGGTTAGACTCTTTCTGCGGGATTTCAAGGGTCATTACGTTCTTCGTGAGTTTGACGTCAGATTGAAAAATGTACCTGATTACTTGTGGGCAAAAGGCCCAACTGATGTAGGATGTATGCACATTACACCATACCGCGTTACCCTCAAGGCAGGTGTTGTATTACCCAGAATCAGACAATACAAGTTACCACCCGATGCTGTAGCGGCTTTACTGAAAATCATTGAAGAGCTCATTGCCCAAGGAGTGGTCGTCGAGACCGACTCCAATATCTGTAACTCACCCATCATTCCGATTCTTAAACGTACTGATCCCAATGCACCGCCAGTATATCGGCTGGTGATTGATCTTCGAGAATTGAATAAATGCATTATCCCACAGTATCCTGTGGTCCCCGATATATCATCTCTCTTGACTGCTATTGATTCAGAAGCAACGTTCTTTACTGTAATTGACCTCAAGAACGCCTTCTTCAGCGTGCCTATTGATCCAGAGAGCCAATATCTCTTCGGATTCTGTTTAAATGGACGCAGTTTCAAATTTTCGCGCGCACCTCAAGGATTCACAGAAAGCCCCAGCATCTATAGTCAAGCACTGAAGAGACAACTAGATTGTATTCAAATGCCAGTTAACACCGCTTTACTACAATACGTCGATGATCTGCTGATCACCGCACGAAGTGAACCCGAATGTGAAAAAGCATCACTGACAGTTTTACATTTCCTGGCCGACAAGGGACACAAGGTGTCTCCTTCGAAGCTACAATTCTGTGTTCAGCAAGTTGTGTACTTGGGTCACTTACTGTCCAAAGTGGGGAGACAGCTCACTCCCGATCGCATTCAGTTAATTGTGAACATGCCGCAACCCAAGACACAAAAGGAAGTGCGGGCCTTCATAGGCCTCACCTCGTACTGCAGACAATGGATTCCCCAGTATGCATTTCTAGCTAAACCACTCATCCAGTTAACGACACAGGAGGCAGCAACTTCGACTGTCCTCCCTTGGACTCAGGAACACACACAAGCTTTTGAAGAATTAAAGAAAGTTTTATGCCAAGCACCAGTTTTAGCGACACCATGTTACAGCAAACCGTTTACACTTTTTGTTACAGAACGTGACGGTACAGCGTTGTCTGTCCTCACTCAAGATCAAGCAGGTTCACATAAGCCTTGTGCTTATTTTTCTAGTACATTGGATTCAGTAGCTCAAGCACTCCCTGCGTGCTTAAAGTCAGTAGCAGCCACAGCGTTAGCAATAAGACAAAGTGATTCAATTGTTTTAGGTCATCAGTTAACAGTTCAAGTACCACATTCTGTAGAGGTTTTGTTAAACAGAACCCAGACTCAACACTTAACTATAGCACGACTGACGGGTTATGAATTAACACTATTCCAACCACACATAGAAATCAGACGTTGCAGCATCCTGAACCCAGCAACACTGTTACCTACAGTTATGACAGATCCAGCTCCGCATGATTGTATAGAAATAATTAATGCAGTAACTAAGCCTAGACGAGACTTAACAGATGTCCCATTGACAAATCCAGACCTGACACTTTATGTGGATGGTTCATGCATGAGAACAAGTACAGGAGAATTAGTGGCCGCGTACGCCGTGACCACTGAAACTGAAATTAAAGAAACACATCGTATTGACACACTGTCTGCTCAAGCAGCAGAGCTCATCGCTCTGACCCGAGCCTGTATTCTAGCCAAGAACAGAAATGTTAACATATACACAGATTCCCGCTATGCCTTCGGAGTTGTACACGACTTCGGAGTCCTCTGGCAAGAACGAGGTTTTCTGACTTCTCATGGGGCCAAAATACAACATGGCCCCCTCATTCAAGCACTGTTAGAAGCAATACATTTGCCCTCGGGCATATCAGTCATGAAGTGTAAGGCACATACTAAAGTCACAGATTCCGTTTCCCAGGGTAACGACCTGGCAGACCAGACAGCAAAACATACAGCACTGACTCACACCCAGACTACTGATGTGACAAAGACAATAGTACAGACACAGTGTATGGCAGTTAGAGATCCCGCCCTAGATGTAATTGATATCCAGACACATGCTACCCCAGAGGAGATAAAGAAATGGACTGAACTTGGAGGGATTCAGACAGATCAAGGTTGGGTGACGAAGGGAAAATCTATATGGTTTCTCCCCGACTCAATGGTTCAAGTCATGATAAATACAGCACATAGTCCTGCCCATCTTGGAGAGAAAGCCATGTTAGACAGTTTACAGAATCTCTGGTACAACAAACACTTACGAGCAGCAGCAAAACAGAAAGTGCGTACTTGCATGATCTGTTGTCAGTTCAATCCAGGTAAAAGCGTCCCTGTTGAGCAAGGTGGATTCCATCCTCCCGATCACCCTTTTGAAGTCCTCCAGATGGATTATATCCAGATGAATAGCTGTAGAGGATTTAAGTATGTCCTTGTAATTGTTTGTGCTCTGTCCCGCTGGACCGAAGCATACCCAGTCCCAGACTACACTGCTCCGACCACTGCCAGACAGTTGGTTCGTGAATTCTTCCCACGGTACGGTTTGCCCCGTGTCGTGTATTCAGATAACGGACAGCCGTTCTCGTCCGAGTTGATGAGACAAGTTTCCCTCTTGCTAGGATATCAGTGGAGGTTCCACTGTGTCCGACATCCCGAAGCAGCTGGCCTTGTAGAAAGGCATAATCAGACACTAAAAATCCGTCTTGCCAAGATCTGTCAGGAAAAAGGGGTCGACTGGATAGTCGCCCTGCCCGTGGCACTATTCTACATGAGAATGGTCGCCCACTCAAGATCAGGGCTATCCCCGTACGAAGTGGTCTTTGGCAGACCACCGAATATGTGGGGGACGCCCGTTCCGAAAAAGATCACTGATGTTGATTGTAACATGTTGACAGATTACCTTGCCTCCTTGATGTCTGCACTCCAATCATGTCGTTCACAGGTTGCCGCAGCCTTCCCTGACAATACCGATGTAAAGGCGCATGAGGTCCGTCCAGGGGACCTGGTACTCGTCCGGAATTTCGACCGGAAAAGTCCGCTGGAGCCCCGCTGGAAGTCTCCAAAGACCGTTCTGCTTACCACCAGGACTGCTGTGAAAATCGAGGGGAGAAAGGGGTGGGTCCACACGAGTCACATCAAACTATGCAATGAACTAAAAAACGGACTGAAACAGGACTCTGACTCGTCCACCCCCACCAAAGACTGTGTTGAAGTGAGGTAATATAAATTTTATGGTCATGTTGTGTTCCCTAGCGAGTACCCCACCGACTCCATGTACGAGTTAAAAGTGCATGTAACTTCCCTCCTGTACCAGCTATGAAGACGCAAATACATTTGCGTCCAACGTTAACTTGTCCTCTTTCAGACCCACCATGAATGGGTTTGATGGTCCGTTCCTAAGTATGCTATGCCAACGTCTTTTTGAAGTGTACTCCTACGTTTTTCAGCCTGGCTGAAAGTAGGCCCTGAATCTCTGCCACCGAGCCTCTTCTCTGGCTTCTGACTGCGAGGGCCTCTGCCCAAGCAGCCCCCGTACCCGTGAACTCTGACTTACTTCTAGCGCGGCCCTCCGTGCTCAGCTCAGCCTGCTGCCTGCCAAGATTGACTATAAACCTTCGAGTTATCTGTTTTCCTCCCCGAAGATACATTCCAGCCTGCTAGCTTCAGTAAACATCCTTCCTCAGCTACAGGGCTAAAGGGCCGACCTGTCTTTATGCAAGTAATTCATAGCTTCTGTTGCCATGCTTCCATGGAAGGCCCCATGCCCCCACGCTTCTCATACAGACACTCAGGCGCTTATACACGCACTCACAGCAAGTATAGAATAGCTTCTGCTCTAGAGACCTTTCTGCCCAGATAGCTTAGTTCCTAAACATCAGATATCAGATACGATAGAAACACAAGTTGATCTGACATGCCAGACTTCTGTCTCTTTCCGTCAGTGTAAATGTCAAGTCCCCTGCACCCCGTCTATCACACGTCATGCAGCTGCGCGCGCATCCAAGCTTCCGATTTCTGCTGACATTGCAACATTCTGTTAGCACCACCCCTTGGTGCCACCCACTTGCGTCACCTATCAGTGACGTTTCTAGCACACACCCTAGTTCACGCCTAGTTTACGCCTCTTGATGATGTACTAGCACCACGTGTATGCTGTTATCTTGTCTTCTCTCAGCTGTTACGCCTCTTACATTGAACATTATGATGTAAATACAGTATATAAGCTATGTATTGTCAATAAACGACGGCGCGCTCATCTATCCCTTCTGACACCCTGTGTGGTGGTCAGAACATGATATCCTGATTCCTTTATGAGGAATAAAACCCTTAGAAACTCTTACACCACGGACTCTGTTTTCCTTCATTTCGATTGAGTTATTATTGATTAAGTACTTACCTGCATAGAAATTAAGAGAGTAAATTAATTATTTACATCATTTTGGCGCCCGAACAGGGACCCCTCCCCCACCTCACGCGCCGGAAGGTGCGTTGCAATCCGTGTCCCCTGCCATCAGTTAGACGGACAACACGTGTACTGGCAGGATTTCCTGCATCCCCCTCTGACACACGGAGGTGACGAAGACTGCGATCAGTGCCCAGACGAGGCGGTGAGGAGTGCGGAGGATCCCGACCAGAGCCCAGCCGAAGGAAGCAAGGTCCGAGGTGTGAAGAGGCCCACCAGTTTTCCGAAGTTTTCCGAAGTTTTCCGAAGTTTTCCGAAGTTTTCCGAAGTTCCGAGTCGAGTCCAGTCGAGTTTTCCGAGGCCTTCTGTTTTCCGTGCTTCCCGGTGAGTACCATTGCTGGGTCGTATCTAGACGGGTTTGGGTACGCAAGTCCGGTCTGCACTGTTTTTAGGCAGTGTATCTGTACTGTTTAGCAGTATATAAAGTATTCCGAATTTCTGCACTGTTACAGCAGTGTATCTGTATCGTTGAGCGGTACATTCAGAGTAGGGGGAAGTTAGCTATGTCTTTAAATGTTTCATGTGATTAATGTCGTGGTATGAATGTGATTGTTTTTGTGCATTATTGTGTTTTTGTATAAATAGTTACAGTTGACATTAAGTATCAAGGATCAAGCATTCCAGTATCAAGTAGGCACAATGCCGTTTTTCAACAAATTAAAGCAGATAGGAACTAGGAAAGGGATGTTAGAGGAAGAGATTCCAATCCCCCCTAGGGACACTCCAGGTAATTTTATGTACAATAAACATGGCATAGACGCCATCTTGTATCTAGAGTTATGGACAGATTATACCAAGCACCTAGAGGAAAGATACCGATGGCCAGTTAACGGAACATGGGATGCCGAGTGCATCATAAAGGTAGAAGAAATATTACGGAAAAAGAAAGCTAGACAATCTCAGAAAGACGCCATAGAATTTTGGCGTAAGGAATCACGTAAGCGTGCTGATAGAGCACTCCGTAGAGAAGACAGGCTTAAAGAATCAGAAAAAGCCCAAGAAAACGAACTAGTTACTGAGGGAATTCGAGTAAAAGTAGAACAAATAGATCGTATCCAAAATGGCAAAGTGAACAACATGTATCTTTTGGCCGATGGTACCCCTGACGCCATTTCAGAAATACCGAAAAATTTGCCGTCACCATTAGTTCCAACTAAAGTAATGCATAAGACTACTAAAGACATATTCCTAAATTCATATCTCGAAGATGTAGCGCCAGCTTACACCAATCTGCCTGTTCGTGCCCTGCCTACCGACAGGGCCGGGGGTGGTACTGCCCCCCAAGATCACTCTCAGCCGACACCGAAAAAGACTAGTCCCGTTCCGCCAGCTCCGCCACTTCCCTCACCTAAAACTGATTTACCGAAACCACTTCAATCAGATCCTACTAAAAGACAAATTCAGATACTGACTACACACAGAGATAATGCCCAAGCTTCCGCTTCAGGAGGTGCGACCGCGGGTCTCCAGACCCCGCCACCGACTCACAGATTAAATCTCAGAGGTCTGCAGAGTCCTCTTACGCACAGATCCCCCCGTTCTTCTAATTCATCCCGTCTTGATGCACTAAAAGAAAATATGTCAGTTTGTAGATATGATCCAGAACCTGGACAGGACGACTTAATGGTATTAGCGTCTTTACGGTTAAGATCTGCTACTGATAGTTTGTTATGTTATGCAGGAATGAAGGAGCGCCTAGATAGAATATATGAGTTCGTTCAAAC
The DNA here is from genome assembly GCF_964263255.1 of Lissotriton vulgaris. Classification (NCBI taxonomy): domain Eukaryota; kingdom Metazoa; phylum Chordata; class Amphibia; order Caudata; family Salamandridae; genus Lissotriton; species Lissotriton vulgaris. Next base: position 1,013,805,892 of record NC_141698.1, on the reverse strand, counting down.
GGGGAAGGACCCCGACAGTATTAAGGATGCCCTGGAGAAACAGAAAGTTAACATGCAAGCACTGATACTACGATTTTTCATAAATTGTCTAATAAGAGAACGAGACAGGCCCGGAACAGATCAGAGTGAATTAGATGTATTGAACAAGTGGGGTCAAAATATAGCTGATGGAAAACATGACAGACAAAATTGCATAGAGGCCATGTATAAAAAGATTAAGAAAGCAGTGATAGCAGTACACGAGAAAGAGAAAGAAAAGGCTCCCTCCGAGGAGGAAGAAGAATCTGGAGAACCAGAACCAACTACAAGTACTATAGCATATGTAGGTAGGGGAAACTACCTTAGGAAAGGTGTCCGTCCGGAAAGCAAGAGAGTTTTCTTCTCTGCCTTAACGAATCCGAATTCTGCTGAGCATCAGTTCCAGGAAACTGATAAACGGCTTCGAGATCGAGTTGGGTACCATGTACTCAATTCTATGGATGAACAAGAATTAGCCCGATCAGCGGTATCATGGGCCGAAAATGCAGACATATATAATGATGACACCGTAGCACAGACATTTCTGAACCTCTCCCCCGACGAACAGAAATTAGCAGGGGTATATATGATTCAGCACCTTCTCATTAAGTACAGAAAACATTATTCCGATCCAGGTCCTTTACATGAGACACTAGAAGCACTACTGATGGATAGATGGAGAGGCCTAAGCACTAAATTAGTTCAAATAATTCTAGAACAACGACGCAGATATGATACCTTTGTAAGTCCTGAATATGTTCCCGCCCCACCCCCAGAAAGGAAAATGTACCATATGCAGTGCGGGAGTGGTATAGAAAGTCAGAACCCCTTGCGAGAAGTGCACCCTGTTATGGGTGAGGATAAAATTTTGAAACGCGTGTATGTACACACGCCTCTGACTAAATTAGAACTGTTAGAAATGAAGAAATTAGTACCATGCCATGATAAAGACCCTGCAGGTTTCCATAGAGAGCTTAAAGACATGTTATTAATGGGGGACTACACATATGATGATATCATGAAAATGTTGAAAGTATTATTGCCTACGGGTATATTCGAGAAATTAAAGGAAAAGGACTGGGAGGTGGGAGACACAAAGATTGCCTGGGCAGAAATCGAAGACGAAGAGAAAAAACGGGTTCCAGGGTTAGGCCTTGGGGACAAAACTAAAGCATTACCAGGTTTGATAGTACAGGTCCTGCCCAGATTATTGACAACTAGAAAGGAGGATTGGGATGCAATCTCGTCCTGTAAACAGAAACATGATGAAGATACTAGCGACTTTTATTCAAGATTCGAGAAATGTTTTATTATCAATAGTGGCCTCCAGCCAAGTAGCGAGTCGTACCCACATCTTTTTGTATCAAAGTTAGTCGAGAATTCCCTACCATTAGTTAAAAATAGAGTGTATAAAGTCGAGAGTACATGGCAAGCAAATACGCCATCCCAGATGTTACAAATGTTACAATATCACCAGAATAGAATTAGGGAAGAACAAGATCAGGAACAGAAGCGTATGAAAGACACGAAAATGAAAATGTTAGTAGCCCAGACGGTCCCATCCGACAATCACAGGAAAGGTACGACCCAGACAAGTCACGCTGCAGCTCCTGTTAAAGGGACATGCAATTATTGCAAGCAGCCAGGTCACTACGTACACGAATGTGCAGTTCTGAAACATAACATAGCGACAGGTAAAACTAAAGAGAGACCGCATCCGCCTAGACAAGATCATAACCAGCATCAGTCTACACAGAATACACAGCCCATGCATGCATCTGCACAGACAGCACAGACCGTAGCAGTACCACAGCCACAGCCCATTGCTGCAACTCAACAAGTCTCACAACAGATGTACCAGTATGCCCAGTCTGCTTACCCCGAATATTCCAGATATACATGAAACAGCCTAGAGAGGGAAGGTGGCTTGCCTCTTATCGAGATTCCTGTAGATCAAGAAGGTCCTTATGTACACAGTCAAGTATTGGGGAAAGATAGAAAGTTTTTAATTGACACAGGGGCAAGTCGCACTACAATAAGTCATGACGAAGTTCCAGGGGCACCCCTCTCAGGCTCACAAAATGTTTCCCTTGGTTTTTCAGGACAACCTATTGTAAATGAAGTATCAGAACCAGTTCCCCTGGCTGTGGGTCCATTATCACGCGTTACAGATCTGTTACTAACAAAATCATGTCCGGAAAATCTGCTAGGAATTAAAACACTGAAGGCTCTAGGAGCTATAATATGCTGCTCCCCGGAGGGGGTTAGACTCTTTCTGCGGGATTTCAAGGGTCATTACGTCCTTCGTGAGTTTGACGTCAGATTGAAAAATGTACCTGATTACTTGTGGGCAAAAGGCCCAACTGATGTAGGATGTATGCACATTACACCATACCGTGTTACCCTCAAGGCAGGTGTTGTATTACCCAGAATAAGACAATACAAGTTACCACCCGATGCTGTAGCGGCTTTACTGAAAATCATTGAAGAGCTCATTGCCCAAGGAGTGGTCGTCGAGACCGACTCCAATATCTGTAACTCACCCATCATTCCGATTCTTAAACGTACTGATCCCAATGCACCGCCAGTATATCGGCTGGTGATTGATCTTCGAGAATTGAATAAATGCATTATCCCACAGTATCCTGTGGTCCCCGATATATCATCTCTCTTGACTGCTATTGATTCAGAAGCAACGTTCTTTACTGTAATTGATCTCAAGAACGCCTTCTTCAGCGTGCCTATTGATCCAGAGAGCCAATATCTCTTCGGATTCTGTTTAAATGGACGCAGTTTCAAATTTTCGCGCGCACCTCAAGGATTCACAGAAAGCCCCAGCATCTATAGTCAAGCACTAAAAAGACAACTAGATTGTATTCAAATGCCAGTTAACACCGCTTTACTACAATACGTCGATGATCTGCTGATCACCGCACGAAGTGAGCCCGAATGTGAAAAAGCATCACTGACAGTTTTACATTTCCTGGCCGACAAGGGACACAAGGTGTCTCCTTCGAAGCTACAATTCTGTGTTCAGCAAGTTGTGTACTTGGGTCACTTGCTGTCCAAAGTGGGGAGACAGCTCACTCCCGATCGCATTCAGTTAATTGTGAACATGTCGCAACCCAAGACACAAAAGGAAGTGCGGGCCTTCATAGGCCTCACCTCGTACTGCAGACAATGGATTCCCCAGTATGCATTTCTAGCTAAACCACTCATCCAGTTAACGACACAGGAGGCAGCGACTTCGACTGTCCTCCCTTGGACTCAGGAACACACACAAGCTTTTGAAGAATTAAAGAAAGTTTTATGCCAAGCACCAGTTTTAGCGACACCATGCTACAGCAAACCGTTTACACTTTTTGTTACAGAACGTGATGGCACAGCGTTGTCTGTCCTCACTCAAGACCAAGCAGGTTCACATAAGCCTTGTGCTTATTTTTCTAGTACATTGGATTCAGTAGCTCAAGCACTCCCTGCGTGCTTAAAGTCAGTAGCAGCAACAGCGTTAGCAATAAGACAAAGTGATTCAATTGTTTTAGGTCATCAGTTAACAGTTCAAGTACCACATTCTGTAGAGGTTTTGTTAAATAGAACCCAGACTCAACACTTAACTATAGCACGACTGACAGGTTATGAATTAACACTATTCCAGCCACACATAGAAATCAGACGTTGCAGCATCCTGAACCCAGCAACACTGTTACCTACAGTTATGACAGATCCAGCTCCGCATGATTGTATAGAAATAATTAATGCAGTAACTAAGCCTAGACGAGACTTAACAGATGTCCCATTGACAAATCCAGACCTGACACTTTATGTGGATGGTTCATGCATGAGAACAAGTACAGGAGAATTAGTGGCCGCGTACGCCGTGACCACTGAAACTGAAATTAAAGAAACACATCGTATTGACACACTGTCTGCTCAAGCAGCAGAGCTCATCGCTCTGACTCGAGCCTGTATTCTAGCCAAGAACAGAAATGTTAACATATACACAGATTCCCGCTATGCCTTCGGAGTTGTACACGACTTCGGAGTCCTCTGGCAAGAACGAGGTTTTCTGACTTCTCATGGGGCCAAAATCCAACATGGCCCCCTCATTCAAGCACTGTTAGAAGCAATACATTTGCCCTCGGGCATATCAGTCATGAAGTGTAAGGCACATACTAAAGTCACAGATTCTGTTTCCCAGGGTAACGACCTGGCAGACCAGACAGCAAAACATACAGCACTGACTCACACCCAGACTACTGATGTGACAAAGACAATAGTCCAGACCCAGTGTATGGCAGTTAGAGATCCCGCCCTAGATGTAATTGATATCCAGACACACGCTACTCCAGAGGAGATAAAGAAATGGACTGAACTAGGAGGGATTCAGACAGATCAAGGTTGGGTGACGAAGGGAAAATCTATATGGTTTCTCCCCGACTCAATGGTTCAAGTCATGATAAATACAGCACATAGTCCTGCCCATCTTGGAGAGAAAGCCATGTTAGACAGTTTACAGAATCTCTGGTACAACAAACACTTACGAGCAGCAGCAAAACAGAAAGTGCGTACTTGCATGATCTGTTGTCAGTTCAATCCAGGTAAAAGCGTCCCTGTTGAGCAAGGTGGATTCCATCCTCCCGATCACCCTTTTGAAGTCCTCCAGATGGATTATATCCAGATGAATAGCTGTAGAGGATTTAAGTATGTCCTTGTAATTGTTTGTGCTCTGTCCCGCTGGACCGAAGCATACCCAGTCCCAGACTACACTGCTCCGACCACTGCCAGACAGTTGGTTCGTGAATTCTTCCCACGGTACGGTTTGCCCCGTGTCGTGTATTCAGATAACGGACAGCCGTTCTCGTCCGAGCTGATGAAACAAGTTTCCCTCTTGCTAGGATATCAGTGGAGGTTCCACTGTGTCCGACATCCCGAAGCAGCTGGCCTTGTAGAAAGGCATAATCAGACACTAAAAATCCGTCTTGCCAAGATCTGTCAGGAAAAAGGGGTCGACTGGATAGTCGCCCTGCCCGTGGCACTATTCTACATGAGAATGGTCGCCCACTCGAGGTCAGGGCTATCCCCGTACGAAGTGGTCTTTGGCAGACCGCCGAATATGTGGGGGACGCCCGTTCCGAAAAAGATCACGGATATTGATTGTAACATGTTGACAGATTACCTTGCCTCCTTGATGTCTGCACTCCAATCATGTCGTTCACAGGTTGCCGCAGCCTTCCCTGACAACACCGATATAAAGGCGCATGAGGTCCGTCCAGGTGACCTGGTGCTCGTCCGGAATTTCGACCGGAAAAGTCCGCTGGAGCCCCGCTGGAAGTCTCCAAAGACCGTTCTGCTTACCACCAGGACCGCCGTGAAAATCGAGGGGAGAAAGGGGTGGGTCCACACGAGTCACATTAAACTATGCAATGAACTAAAGAACGGACTGAAACAGGACTCTGACTCGTCCACCCCCACCAAAGACTGTGTTGAAGCACAAGACGTTACTGTGCCTAAAAGAGAAAAGACTCCTCAAGAACTTTATCGTATGAAGCTTCGATCTAGCAAGTCAGACAGTTTAATTGTTTAAGTCCTCCCCTAGGTGAATCGGTTAAATAGTTTCTGACATGTATCCCCTAGATCGAGTTAGAGAGAGAGAGAGGAAAAGAGAAGAACATATTGCAAATCACTTCGTAGTCACTGCATAGTGACACTAATAATCATGTTTATTCTGAGTATTCTAATTATTATTGCCAGCATTCTGCTTCCCATATATTGGCCTATTTTCAGGCGTGAACAATCTGCTTACAATGTTTCTGCTGAACACACTTTTAGTGAACTTCCCGCACATGAACTCTCTTACAGACTTGCGCTGCGCAACAATACATTCATTAGTATGTTACACCATTCCCATCAGACAAATAATGCTACAGACTGTTGGATATGTGGCCGACTCCCTCCCTACCAGAATTACAAGGGAGCTCTGCCTCTCTTTCCGTACCCATTCACTCACAATGGCTCCTGTGGAGCATGGTTTAAAATAATTAATTCTTTAGATCCTGATATTGCTGTTTTCGATGGGGGCTGGGTTTGGGGAAACTTGAACTTAGTCCTGCTCAACGTCTGTTATCCTGATAAAGAGGGACTTCCCACTCGAATAGGAACTGATCTAGAAAATGAAGTATATGGATTAGGTAATTACACAATTAGCCTTATGATCCTCACTGTTGAATCTGAAACTGCTCCAGTTTTGCCCCATATGTTAGTATTACCAGTCACAGGTGAATTATGTGTTAGCAAGAAAGGTTCAGTACACGTAGGTCATAGTAAATGCACTACTGTGGTCGAGTTCAGTGACCATGGTAAATCGTCTTTTAAAGCTACCAGTCATTCCTACTTTGTTTGTGGTCATACCGCATACATACGTTTGCCTCCAGATTGGGATGGTACCTGTTACATTGCATTCCTTCTGCCACCTGTTTTTCTAGCTCCCCCTGATTACCATAGAAATACGAATCTAGCACCAAATAGACCCAAAAGAGATATTCCCCTTGTCGACTACACAGAAACGGCATGGGAACAGTACACTGATTTCAATAAAGGATTCTTTTTCTTCCTAGGGCCTGTCCAAAACAGTAAATTAATACGCAGATTAACGAGAACACTCGAAGCAGTAGTGAACGAAACTGCCTCCGCTCTAGGTAACTTAACAGAGGAGCAGTCTGCTATACGGACTGTTGTCCTTCAAAATCGTCTTGTGATTGACGTCATCTTGGCAGATAGAGGTGGAGCCTGTAAGGTCATCGGGTCAAGTTGCTGTGTTTTCATTCCACAAAACGCACCATCTGTCTATCAAGCTATCACCCGTTTACATAAAATTGCAAATCAGATACATCAGAATCCAGGCACCTGGACTTGGTCCGGTTGGTTCTGGACTACGTTAACAGCTTGGGGATGGAAGATCTTATCCTTCCTAGGCATTGGCCTTGTTATAGTATTCAGTTGTTGCCTGTGCCTGCAGTGTGGGCCAGCGATATGTGGACTGTGTGCCACATCCTGCATTGAGCATTCCAGTTGCCTCTCAAACAGTCAAAGAAAGAAAGACGAACATATAATGTTACAAGAACAAACCGATCGATTTATGAGGATCGATATATCATGAAGGGTCCGTAGGGAACAAGGAGGGAATGAGGTAATATAAATTTTATGGTCATGTTGTGTTCCCTAGCGAGTACCCCACCGACTCCATGTACGAGTTAAAAGTGCATGTAACTTCCCTCCTGTACCAGCTATGAAGACGCAAATACATTTGCGTCCAACGTTAACTTGTCCTCTTTCAGACCCACCATGAATGGGTTTGATGGTCCGTTCCTAAGTATGCTATGCCAACGTCTTTTTGAAGTGTACTCCTACGTTTTTCAGCCTGGCTGAAAGTAGGCCCTGAATCTCTGCCACCGAGCCTCTTCTCTGGCTTCTGACTGCGAGGGCCTCTGCCCAAGCAGCCCCCGTACCCGTGAACTCTGACTTACTTCTAGCGCGGCCCTCCGTGCTCAGCTCAGCCTGCTGCCTGCCAAGATTGACTATAAACCTTCGAGTTATCTGTTTTCCTCCCCGAAGATACATTCCAGCCTGCTAGCTTCAGTAAACATCCTTCCTCAGCTACAGGGCTAAAGGGCCGACCTGTCTTTATGCAAGTAATTCATAGCTTCTGTTGCCATGCTTCCATGGAAGGCCCCATGCCCCCACGCTTCTCATACAGACACTCAGGCGCTTATACACGCACTCACAGCAAGTATAGAATAGCTTCTGCTCTAGAGACCTTTCTGCCCAGATAGCTTAGTTCCTAAACATCAGATATCAGATACGATAGAAACACAAGTTGATCTGACATGCCAGACTTCTGTCTCTTTCCGTCAGTGTAAATGTCAAGTCCCCTGCACCCCGTCTATCACACGTCATGCAGCTGCGCGCGCATCCAAGCTTCCGATTTCTGCTGACATTGCAACATTCTGTTAGCACCACCCCTTGGTGCCACCCACTTGCGTCACCTATCAGTGACGTTTCTAGCACACACCCTAGTTCACGCCTAGTTTACGCCTCTTGATGATGTACTAGCACCACGTGTATGCTGTTATCTTGTCTTCTCTCAGCTGTTACGCCTCTTACATTGAACATTATGATGTAAATACAGTATATAAGCTATGTATTGTCAATAAACGACGGCGCGCTCATCTATCCCTTCTGACACCCTGTGTGGTGGTCAGAACATGATATCCTGATTCCTTTATGAGGAATAAAACCCTTAGAAACTCTTACACCACGGACTCTGTTTTCCTTCATTTCGATTGAGTTATTATTGATTAAGTACTTACCTGCATAGAAATTAAGAGAGTAAATTAATTATTTACATCAGAAGCACAAGACGTTACTGTGCCTAAAAGAGAAAAGACTCCTCAAGAACTTTACCGTATGAAGCTTCGATCTAGCAAGTCAGACAGTTTAATTGTTTAAGTCCTCCCCTAGGTGAATCGGTTAAATAGTTTCTGACATGTATCCCCTAGATCGAGATAGAGAGAGAGAGAGAGAAGAAAAGAAAAGTACATACTGTAAATCACTGCGTAGTCACTGTATAGTGACGTTGTTAATAATGTTTTTTCTAAGTATTCTAATTATTATTGCCAGCATTCTGCTACCTATATACTGGCCTATTTTCAGGCGTGAACAATCTGCTTACAATGTCTCTGCTGAACACACTTTTAGTGAACTTCCTGCACATGAACTCTCTTACAGACTTGCGCTGCGCAACAATACATTCATTAGTATGTTACACCATTCCCATCAGACAAATAATGCTACAGACTGTTGGATATGCGGTCGACTCCCTCCCTACCAGAATTACAAGGGAGCTCTGCCTCTCTTTCCGTACCCATTCACTCACAATGGCTCCTGTGGAGCATGGTTTAAAATAATTAATTCCTTAGATCCTGATATTGCTGTTTTCGATGGGGGCTGGGTTTGGGGAAACTTGAACTTAGTCCTGCTCAACGTCTGTTATCCTGATAAAGAGGGACTTCCCACTCGAATAGGAACTGATCTAGAAAACGAAGTATATGGATTAGGTAATTACACAATTAGCCTTATGATCCTTACTGTTGAATCTGAAACTGCTCCAGTTTTGCCCCATATGTTAGTATTACCAGTCACAGGTGAATTATGTGTTAGCAAGAAAGGTTCAGTACACGTAGGTCATAGTAAATGCACTACTGTGGTCGAGTTCAGTGACCATGGTAAATCGTCCTTTAAAGCTACCAGTCATTCCTACTTTGTTTGTGGTCATACCGCATACATACGTTTGCCTCCAGATTGGGATGGTACCTGTTACATTGCATTCCTTCTGCCACCTGTTTTTCTAGCTCCCCCTGATTACCATAGAAACACGAATCTAGCACCGAATAGACCCAAAAGAGATATTCCCCTTGTCGACTACACAGAAACGGCATGGGAACAGTACACTGATTTCAATAAAGGATTCTTTTTCTTCCTAGGACCTGTCCAAAACAGTAAATTAATACGCAGATTAACGAGAACACTTGAAGCAGTAGTGAACGAAACTGCCTCCGCTCTAGGTAACTTAACAGAGGAGCAGTCTGCTATACGGACTGTTGTCCTTCAAAATCGTCTTGTGATTGACGTCATCTTGGCAGATAGAGGTGGAGCCTGTAAGGTCATCGGGTCAAGTTGCTGTGTTTTCATTCCACAAAACGCACCATCTGTCTATCAAGCTATCACCCGTTTACATAAAATTGCAAATCAGATACATCAGAATCCAGGCACCTGGACTTGGTCCGGTTGGTTCTGGACTACGTTAACAGCTTGGGGATGGAAGATCTTATCTTTCCTAGGCATTGGCCTTGTTATAGTATTCAGTTGTTGCCTGTGCCTGCAGTGTGGGCCAGCGATATGTGGACTGTGTGCCACATCCTGCATTGAGCATTCCAGTTGCCTCTCAAACAGTCAAAGAAAGAAAGACGAACATATAATGTTACAAGAACAAACCGATCGATTTATGAGGATCGATATATCATGAAGGGTCCGTAGGGAACAAGGAGGGAATGAGGTAATATAAATTTTATGGTCATGTTGTGTTCCCTAGCGAGTACCCCACCGACTCCATGTACGAGTTAAAAGTGCATGTAACTTCCCTCCTGTACCAGCTATGAAGACGCAAATACATTTGCGTCCAACGTTAACTTGTCCTCTTTCAGACCCACCATGAATGGGTTCGATGGTCCGTTCCTAAGTATGCTATGCCAACGTCTTTTTGAAGTGTATTCCTACGTTTTCAGCCTGGCTGGAAGTAGGCCCTGAATCTCTGCCACCAAGCCTCTTTTTCTGGCTTCTGACTGCGAGGGCCCCTTGCCCAAGCAGCCCCCGTACCCGTGAACTCTGACTTACTTCTAGCGCGGCCCTCCGTGCTCAGCTCAGCCTGCTGCCTGCCAAGATTGACTATAACCTTCGAGTTATCTGTTTTCCTCCCCGAAGATACATTCCAGCCTGCTAGTTTCAGTAAACATCCTTCCTCAGCTACAGGGCTAAAGGGCCGACCTGTCTTTATGCAAGTAATTCATAGCCTCTGTTGCCATGCTTCCATGGAAGGCCCCATGCCCCCACGCTTCTCATACAGACACTCAGGCGCTTATACACGCACTCACAGCAAGTATAGAATAGCTTCTGCTCTAGAGACCTTTCCGCCCAGATAGCTTAGTTCCTAAACATCAGATATCAGATATGATAGAAGCACAAGTTGATCTGACATGCCAGACTTCTGTCTCTTTCCGTCAGTGTAAATGTCAAGTCCCCTGCACCCCGTCTATCACACGTCATGCAGCTGCGCGCGCATCCAAGCTTCCGATTTCTGCTGACATTGCAACATTCTGTTAGCACCACCCCTTGGTGCCACCCACCTGCGTCACCTATCAGTGACGTTTCTAGCACACACGCCTAGTTTTACGCCTAGTTTACGCCTCTTGATGATGTACTAGCACCACGTGTATACTGTTATCTTGTCTTCTCTCAGCTGTTACGCCTCTTACATTGAACATTATGATGTAAATCAAGTATATAAGCTATGTATTGTCAATAAACGACAGCGCGCTCATCTATCCCTTCTGACACCCTGTGTGGTGGTCAGAACATGATATCCTGATTCCTTTATGAGGAATAAAACCCTTAGAAACTCTTACACCACGGACTCTGTTTTCCTTCATTCTGACTGAGTTATCATTAATTAAGTACTTACCTGCATAGAAATTAAGAGAGTAAATTAATTATTTACGTCAGAGCGTTAGGGGAAAAACAAGAAAACAATCAGAAAAACTACGCGAAGGTCATACCAATAAAGGCAGCATATATAAAGGGGAGAATAAACAATGAACATTATGAAAAACAGGAGCAACATGAAGAAAGGGAATAAAAACACAATACATGAGTAACTATGATAAAACTAATAAACCTGTGCATAAACCCATGCATATAGCACGAGACTGCAAGAAAGAAAAGACAACATTAGTCACAAAAGTCAAGGAGGGAATGCAGAAGAGGGACCAGAAGTATCCATGGTAGCTGCTTGATATGAATTCAGGAAGCTCTGGAGTCGTACAGGATCCTCGTAGGTCGTCGTCTTGTTGTTATACGTGACCCTAAAGAGAAAAGGATGGAAAAGTCCATAACGAGCACCAATGGATCGAAGTTCAGATCTCATGTCCAGAAAGGCTTTGCGGCAGTTGGCCATGGCTCTAGCATAATCCTGCACGAAAAACAAGGAGGATCCAGACCATGTAAGACGAGGAGAGGCTCTAGCTGCTGAAAGGACCTTTAGAAGGTCAGTATATTGTAGGAAGTACACGATGATGCCTATGGGCTTCACTGAGGGAGAAGTAGACGAAGGAACTCGACCAAGCCTGTGAGCCCTTTGTATGTTGAGCACAGTGTCCTCCGGAAGATGTAGAAGTTTAGGGAGAAAGGACTTGAAGAAAGCAATAGGGTCACTCCCCTCGCAACCTTCCACAAGGCCGTAGATTTGCCGGTTATTGCGTCAATTTCTGTTCTCAAGGTCCTCAACCTGCTTTTGAAGAGAGGAGATCTGGGAATGCATATGCGCAGTCTTAGCAGAGGATTCCTGAAGAGAAGAAACACTGTGTTCCACCAACGCGACCCGTGCTTCCATTTGAGTCCAGTTGTCAGTTAGAACCTGTAATTTAGCATTAGTCTCTTCCATAAAAGGGCGGAGCGCCCTTATCTCTTCCAACAACAAGTCAATAGATGCAGAAGGAGCAGGAGCAGAAGCAGGAGCAGATGGTGAGGGGGGTGGGGGTCTTTTTTCAGTCGCTTAGCTGTAGTCTTCCCGTTAGGCTGAGGAAGAGATTCCATGGCCGGCTTCGACATAAGAACAGGAGGTCTTGAGAAGCTTCCAACTGGGCCAATGCTTAGAAAACCGTTGAATTTTTTATAAAAGTGCGCTTTGAGGTTTTGCTGGCGCAAGTCGTTGTAAGTTTGCCCATCAGGTTAGCAATCTTCACCAGAAGCACAAGCAGGCGGTGAGCAATAGAAGAGAAAAAGACCCCTTATCTTCCAGAATAAATAGTCAGCATTGGAAGAAAAATTAAATAACACAGCAATGAAGAGCTAAAATCACGACTCATATGCAAAGCAAAAAATAGCAAGATCAAGAACCAGAAGCAAGGGCTGCTGAGGCTGAGAAAGGAAAGAGCCGCCCGCAACAGGGTATAAGCTTCTGACCAGTAAGAACTGGAAACCACATATGGCATACTGTGCTGTGAATAAGCATAAAGAGTTAGCTGCCAATGAAGAGAATTGCTAAAAAAAACTATTCAGCAGAGTTGTAAATCAGCTGTAATGCGTAGAAGAAGCAAAATAGGCAATTAGGTGAAACTGCGCAGGCATATTAGGATTGAAGGAGCCAGAAGGTGTTGAAGTGAAAAAATGGCCGCTTGTGTGGAAAGGAAAAAAATAATGCCATTGGAAACAAAAGTGGGAGGTTATTTGAAGCAAGAAAAGTCATTTAGTAGATAAATGATGACCCACCATGAGGGAAGAAGAAGGCTTCAGGCGTTACAAGGGATTTGTTAGAAGCGCCGATGTTGCATCTGTGAGGATCGTCATGCAAAGGGACTGCACAAAATGGCAGCCGCGGCCGTCATAGAGCCGCGTACTGGAGAGCGTCGATGGAAAAAGGTGTTAAATGACTAGAAAGGCTCCCACAGAAGGTCGCATCCTGCTCTGGACACCTTCCGATGTCGGAATCCTCCGCTCGTGGAGAAGAAAACCAACGCGGTCTGCTGGTGCACCCCAGCCGCGACGGAGCACTCACGCCGGCACCGCCATCTCCTACGGGCGCTAAGCCACTTCCCCAGAACTGTCTGTCTAATCTATGGCTTTCGTGCAAAATTGATCTGGAAAATTGTGCTGCTAAATGCATAATTTGCCTCAATTTCTTCCTCATTTTCTCAGCGTTTCCGATCCCTGTGCCCAAATTTAAGTATCTCGGGCCTGCTCAATGCTTGGTACAATTTGGCTACTACATTTATGCCCTGCCTGTTTAATTCACCAGCTGCCGCCGTCGCTTGTTCAAAATATCACATGCCTACCAAGTTTAGTCCAAATTGCCGTTATACAGGTGGATGGTACTTCGATTGTGCTATAAGCAGGTGATAAAATGTTGACTAATCAATTTCTTTGTGGCTATCTGGTTGGAAAGATCACCACATCAGGAAGCTACACTTTTTTAATAATGCAGTTCCCTAAACCACAAATGTAAATGCCCTGCCTATATTTCCCAGTGCCACTGTGCCCAGTGTGCTTGTTATTGGTAATATCTCTACTCAAATTTAGCAGCTGGCAAAGTGTCATCATCCTTTTAAGTTCAAAACAGTTGGATTAGATTTACTAATGTCTGAAGACAAGAAAAGCAGGTTTCTGCCATCACAAGTCTACCATGCTAATGTGACCCGAATGTGGCTGCGGTTTTTGTAAAGCCCAAACTGTTCCGAATTGGAGTAGAAAGAGGGTACGTCAGTATTTATTGTTCATGGTTGACTTTTTGCTTGTCTGTTGTAGACAGCATTAAAATGGACCAACAAAGTGATGAATGTAGACAGATGTGCGATTGGTATCCCCCTCCCCCACCTTGAGCAATGCTGGTTCGCTCCGCAGCTGTTCTTGTTTACCTGTAGCAGCTTTGAACAGCCTTCGTAACCTGTGAGTGTAATACAAGTGCAACCCCTGCAAGCATTGATTGCTGCACTTTTCAGGTTCCTGTGCCTGCTCCAGTTTTGCATTGTATTGCTATATGTATAGAGCTTTCTTGCCCCTTGCGAGGCCCAAAGCACTTTGTGGGTGGGACTGTTAGTGGCTACTCAGTTTGCAGTGCTTCTTCCAGGGCGGGGGCATAAAGCACTCCTCTTTCCATAGTGCTTTTGGTCACATTTAGGAGTGCATGGTTGAAGGGGTGATTGATGGCTGTAGTTTTCTTTATATGTCGTGCTGGGTGAGGTGTGCGATGTTTGAGATGTGTTAGTGTATGTAGGCGGGGAGCTTTATGCAGAATGTTATCACAGGAGGGTCGTGGAAGGAGTGTGAAAAAGAGGTTGACATCTAGATCAGGGTTCTCCAAAGTCAGTCCTGGAGGGCCGGATCCATGCCAAATCTTTAAGATAACTGTGTTTATCTAAGTGGGAATATGCTAAAAATCTGGCATGGATCTGGCCCTCAAGAACCGACTTTAGGGAACCCTGATCTAGATTATGCCGAACAGCGGGCCTTCTGAGTTTAGTCCATTTGGTGTTACAGGAAACAGCTAAGTCTTTCTAGGCCTCTAAACTCAAGGTGGTTGCTGATGATCCGACTGCACCAGTACACAGTAAAGCCACTTGCGTATGCTGGTGCCAGGCATTGGCAGATATATACGAGGGGGCGGCTAGCTGTGCTTCAAGGCGCACCAAAGCTTGTCCCATTCAATAACAGGACTTGTTGGCCAGGGTGTGGCTGTCTGCTCCTTTGGATTATTTATGCACATCTGAAGCCTACTGCAGGAATAAACATATAATACTCCTATTTTTCTCTCTCCAGTACTTTGACCTTGCTGCAGACGTTTTGGCAGAAAACGCCCATCTGACATACAAATTTCTGAGCACAGTAAGCATCTTTGAATCCTAATGTTGTTCATTTGTTTACCTCTTTTCCTGTCTTACTTTCTAATATACTTTATATAGACTATGTTTAATTATCTCTGTAACTATTGCGCCCTAGCGTCATGTTTACTTATTTCAGGATTTAAATCTAATACTGACAGTGTGTCAATCAATCAATCAATGATGACCCTTTTACAGCGCGCTACTCACCCGGAAGGGTCTCAAGGCGCTTGGGGAAGGGGTCCGCTACTGCTCGAACAGCCAGGTCTTCAGTTGCTTCCTGAAGGAGAGGTGGTCCTGGGTCAGCCGGAGGTGGATGGGGAGGGAGTTCCATGTCTTGGCCGCCAGGTAGGAGGTGGAGCCTCCGGTGGTGGCTCTTCAGATGCGTGGTACGGCGGCGAGGGCGAGGCTAGCAGACCGTAGCTGGCGGGTGGGTGTGTGGAAGGTCAGGCGGTTGATGAGGTACTTGGGGCCCAGGTTGTGGAGAGACTTGTGTGCGTGGGTGAGGAGCCTGAACGTGATCCCCTTGCCGACGGGGAGCCAGTGCAGGTCCCTCAGGTGGCCGGAGATGTGGTTGCGTCGGGGGATGTCCAGGATGAGTCAGGCGGAGGCGTTCTGGATGCATTGGAGTCTTTTCTGTAGCTTGGCTGTGGTTCCGGCGTAGAGGGTGTTTCCGTAGTCCAATCGGCTGGTGACGAGGGCCTAGGTGACTGTCTTCCTGGTTTCGGTCGGGATCCATCGGAAGATCTTGCGGAGCATGCGGAGGGTGTGAAAGCATGAAGAGGAGACGGCGTTGACTTGTCTGGTCATCGAGAGGGAGGAGTCCAGGATGAATCCCAGGTTGCGTGCGTGGTCTGTAGGCTTGGGGGCGGTGCCCAGGGCTGGGGGCCACCAGGAGTGGTCCCAGGCAGAGGGTGATGGTCCCAGGATGAGGACTTCCGTCTTGTCTGAGTTCAGTTTCAGGCGGCTGTTCTTCATCCACTCGGCGACGTCTTTCATCCCTTCGTGGAGGCTGGTTCTTGCGGTTTCGGGGTCTCTGGTGAGGGAGAGGATCAGCTGGGTGTTGTCGGCGTAGGAGATGATATTGAGGTTGTTTTGGCGTGCGATGGTGGCGAGAGGTCTCATGTAGACGTTGAAGAGGGTGGGGCTGAGTGATGATCCTTGCGGGACGCCGCGGATGACTTCAGTGGCCTCGGATCGAAACGGGGGGAGGCGGACTCTCTGTGTTCTTCCGGCGAGGAACGAGATGATCCACTTCAGTGCCTTCCCTTGGATGCCGGTGTTGCTGAGGCGTTGGACTAGGGTGCGTTGGCAGACAGTGTCGAACGCTGCGGAGAGGTCCAGGAGGATGAGTGCCGCTGTTTCCCTGTTGTCGAGCAGGGCTCGGATGTCGTCGGTGGCTGCGATGAGGGCGGTCTCGGTGCTGTGGTTGGCTCTGAAACCGGACTGCGAGGGGTGGAGGGATCCATTCGTCTCGAGGAAGGCGGCAAGTTGTCTATTGGCGATCTTCTCTATGACTTTGGCAGGAAAAGGGAGGAGCGAGATGGGGCGGAAGTTTTTGAGGTCGGTGGGGTCCGCTGTTGGTTTCTTCAGTAGGGCGCTGAGCTCGGCGTGCTTCCAGCTCTCCGGGAAGGTGGCGGTGTCGAAGGAGGTGTTGATGACGTCTCGGAGTTGGGTGCGATGGTGGAGTCGGCCTTGTTGAAGACGTGGTGGGGGCAGGGGTCAGTCGGGGATCGGGAGTGGATGGTGTTCATTACGCGGGCTGTGTCTTCGGTGGTCACCGTGGTCCAGGTGCGGAGGGTGGCGGTGGGGTGCGTTGGTTCGACGGTTGGGTGCGTGGATGGTGCGCCGAAGCTGTTGTGGATGTCGGCAATCTTGCGGTGGAAGAATGAGGCGAGGGAGTCGCAGGGATCTTGTGAAGGGGTGATGTCGATGTTGCCGGTGCTGGGGTTGGAGAACTCCTTGACGATGCTGAAGAGTTCCTTGCTGTCGTGGGTGTTGTTGTCCAGTCGATCCTTTATTGATTTCTTCTTGGTGGTGCGGATGAGCTGGTGGTGCTTGCGAATCGCGAGTTTGAGGGCGGTCATGTTGTCAGTGGTCCAGTCGAGGAGCCAGGCTTTCTCGAGGGTGCGGCAGGTCTTCTTGGAGTCCTTGAGTTCGTCGGTGAACCAGGGGGCATTCTTGCTTCTGGGTTTGCTGGGAGTGTTCTTCAGTGGTGCGAGGTGTCTTTTGTACGTGAAAAAAGCAATTCGCCAACCACCAAATAAGTATTCTATAAAACAGAAGTAACAAATGTCTCACATCTATAGGAGAATTAATCGCTTTCATGCAGTTCTTTCCGATAAATGTACAGTGAAATAGTTCGTTTTCGAATTCACCTTTGCTTGTGGGACATCAAAATCTTTTTGGAAGTGCTGTGGCGTTTTAAGCTGGTTCATGCTCGCGAGATTGATTGTTTTTTGTGTTTTTAATTCCTGTTGGTAATTTAGATAGACTGTAAAACCATGTCTTTTATTTATGTATGTAGGGCCATACTCACACTCTTTATCCCCCCTCTGATTTGCGCAGGAGCGGAAAACTTACATTTGCGAAAAGTGTTTTGGGTGTACAGATTTATATAAATCACAGAGGTCCATTTAGGTGTGCCCTGGGGGCAGACCTGGGACTGTTACAAGTGCAGATGTGGCTAGATTTGTATCTGGTCCATGTTACATTCCAGTGCTGTAGGCTGTCTCGCCAGTCGCCACAGCACTGCCATAGATGAATGCACAGAGGGCAGGAATGCCCCTACCTATATTAAAGATCTCTGTACTTCAATCCTTATGAAAGGCTTGAGTAATACAGTGCAGAATTGTTTTCTGTTAATTCTCTGCATGGTCTCTTAAAGGCTTGTGCAGGAAAATATTTTCCCATGAGCCTGTTCGGTGAAGGGGGGGGAATCTGCTGACATGGCTTTCAACCTTCCACTTGCATGGTTTATAGAAGTCAACCCCGACTAGAGCAGTGTTGCAACAGCATCAATAGGAGTATTTGAAAATGAGTGACCCATTGAATTTGTGGAATGAAAGGTGGATTTGACAATATTCCCACAAATTATATGGAGCGTTGCGTGACATAGCAACGCAAACGTCACTTATCAACAATATCTTAATCAAACAAGGAAATACTTTAATTCTTAATTTAGACATCTACAAGGCATGTTTCTGATCATTTGAATTTAGTGTGTTGATTGACATTATAAGTGCAACAAACTTGAGATCTCCGTTTGGAACAGACAGACATATTTTTCTTCTTCATCATTTTCAGTACATGTACGAATTCCTGGATGCCATGATAACTTGCCAGACTGCGCCTGAGGAGGTAAGCATGTTTTGAAGTAGGTCCTTTCATGAATATAAGGTACATATACATTGCAAAGCATTTATTTCCATGTACATGTTAGTGACAAGTATTTTTCTTTGCCATTTTCTTGTTTGGTTTTTAAGCTTGTATTGAAGCATTTCAGTGTTTTCTCTATTTCTGAAGGTCTGATCTGTATATTTATTGCAATATTGTATTTCCTTTTAGGCCTTCATCAAATTTGATGAACTAGCTGGAATGCTAACAGAGCAGTTGCGAAAACTGACAAAACAGGTACACATCTGAGAAATGTATATGTGTCTGTTTTGTCAAACATTTATATTAACTCATTGTTTTCTATCAATTTTATCAGTTGTCTCATACCCCAGTCAATAGTGATGGTGGTAAGTTCAATGCAAGTTTAAATATTTTAATTCCTTCTCTTGACTTCCATGAAACAGGTAAATAGTCTACATTCTATGGGCCTAATTCTCAGAGCTGGTTATACGTGTCATTTCAGCTTGCATGCACAAATAGCTTTTTTGTGAATCCACTTCTGCCTTCTGCCAAACATTGTTTATTACTCATAAAAAATTTACTCACACATGAATTTGTGTGTGGATAAATCTTCTACAAAAGGCCAGGAATGGGCATTCCAGAGTGTGATTCCATGAAGGTTTGAGCACAACCACAAATGTAAGTGCATTCATGGACATTTCTACAGCCCATTCCCACCCTTGAAACTGTATTGAATGTAATCCTGTTGTGGGAAGGAATAAATACATTTCCCTGGTGGGAATTTTCAGTAGAAACCCGAAAAAGAGGAGGAGTTCCTCCATGTGGAAAACATATATTCCATAAGTATAAAATAAATTAGTTGGAGGGATATTTTTCATGTGTAATTCAGGGCTCTGCTTAATTCCACATTTGGAACTGCCCTTATAGTATTGTTGGTTGTATAGGCGTTTTCATAGGAACATGCAGCTGTCACAATGTCTCTGGCGTAGTTCAGGAAAGTTTGAGAAGTCCTGGTATTAACAAATCTGCAACCAAATACATAACCCTGAATGTATAGACTACCACATTTATTTTTTAATGGGATTCAGTCTGTTTAATGTCATCCATCTTAATTATTAAATAATTTTAATGTTCATTGTTTTTGATGATATAATTCAAAACTAAATTAAGTGAGGAAAAAAGTTTTGTGGTTTCTTCCTATCACACCAATGTTGTTTGTTCATTCTGATGGTGAGTAAGCACACAATAAACCAATTATGTTGGCTAGTTCTATGCTTACCACATGAACTAACCAGTTTGACTGGTTTGTGGTTGTTTACCAAACTAAATTTAGCCAACCTGTTGAATCTGTTCTGTTTCATGGGTGTGCCAATTTTGTGGGTGATTCTATGCCAACAAACTACTAGAATCATCAGCTTTAGTTTTGATTTCAGGTATTTTCATATGTGTTCTAAAAACGCTTGTCTGAGTTTAAACATTAAGGCCCAGATTCCAAGTTTGGTAAAACTCGTTTGGTACTTACCACACCCGGTATGCACTAATTCCCTGAGATGAGGTATTTATTGTGAGCAGTAAATGCATCTGGTTACGAGTTTCCCTTGGGGAAATGAGGATTTACAAGTGGAAAGAGTTGCTTACCGCTTTTTGCACATTTTCCCCCTGTTCATTTTGCGAAATTTGTTTTGGAAAAATTGTGGATGAGCAGTGTTTATTTCAAAATTCTGCATTCAGATTCATGTGCAAATTCCTATTTTTTTAGGGATCAGAATTAACCATCCCACTTGGCCTGAGATTTACTTTATTTTTATGAATTCATTTAAGTTGGTCTGATCGAATCATGTAATAACCTGGAATTATATAGAACTATTTTTGGCTTACATCCTGCTCCTGTAAAATATTTATTTAAAAAGTAAATAAACCAAGAACAGAGACAAAAAATCTTGGAAAAATAGAAGTCTGCCTCTGGTCCTCGTTTGATGATGCCTCTTGACTCTTGTCTTTTCCCAGGGTTTTGCAGTTTTTGGAATAAAATGTGAGCAAAGTAGCCCATCTGTGAAGAAAGCATCTCATACTTAATGTTTAACACATTCAAAGTTGAAGCTGATATAAAGTGATGGATGCCAGTGGTCTAAAAACATAACAATAAAACACACTTTGTAAAAAGGCGTGTTGCTCAAATGAGGTAGAAATTATGACTGCAAGATATGGGTCTGCCTATTGACTCTTTAAAAAAAAACTGTTAGAAGTGCATATAAATATTAGAGCATGTATGACTAAATGGAATCACGTGATGCTACTTGCCAATTTGTGTGTGTGTCTTTGTATGACATAAATTAAATCTTAGACAATGGTGTGGCTGAGCCTACACGTGGAGTCACGGCTTCCTACATTTTTTAGTGTGATACAGCCTATTATATATTTTTTTACTTTATTTTGGTGTGGAGTAGTTAAGAGATAAGTGGTGTATATTTTCTACAGAGGGTATTGAAGTTATTGTTACTGGATTACTTTGTTTGATTTTAAACATAATCCAAAAATGATTGTTAGAAGCACATCTTAAAGCGAGAAAACTGTATCACCATTCATACTCCTTAATTTCTTTAAAGTTTGTGAGGAAAATTAGGAAAACAGTTGATGTATATGGATTTATTTTAAATGCTAGCAAGCCCCTTCATGGCCCCATAAGAGCTTTAATACAACCTTATTTTTTTAGATCCTACAAAATGCTCTTTCTGGTGACCTGTTAGATCTATTCTATGTGATCATTATCATTTTTCTAATAGGACCTGACAAGTGGGCTGTGTCATTGCACAGCCTCTTCTGTGTCCAGAACATTGGATTGATACACGTGGTCCAGTATCCCAATCAGAGGCTGAAGTCCTGGTAGAGGTCAATGGGGAAGTCCAAACAACCCTACAGAACGTGGACTCTGAAAATACATGTACAAATTGTATGGTTCTCTTAAGTGACACATTATGGCTGAGTGTCTCTAAATTTCCAGTAATGGAATACTCATTTTGGAGGTGCATTCTACTAACAAAGGGGCCTATTAGGATGGCGGACCCGAGGTGGAAGGACCGTCCGCAGGGGCAGCGGCGGTCCCTCCGGTGCAATTAGGATGTGACCACCACCCTGGCGGTCACCTCCTGTATCTTTAACCTTGCGGCGGATGCTGCTTGAAGCAGCATCCGCCGCAAGGTTAAAAATGCATGTTTTACATTTACATACACAAAGTGGCTGGCACCGCGCGGTGCATGCCGCTTTGTGCATGTTAATGCTGGGGGTACCATAGGTACCCCCCATGTGCACCCCCGACACCCTGGGGGCCCGCAACGGGCCCCCAAACACCAAAGACCACATGCTTTTCCACGGCGGAAATTTAGAGAAATACTCTGCCCTTCTGCAGATTTTGAATGGAGTGTTGTTAGACCGGACAGTCTTAGGGTGGCCTTTCTACAAATGTTCTGCCTATGTGTTTCCCATATTTGGTGACATTTGTTCTTGTTGAACTTAGGACTCTGTGCACTTTACCACTGCTAATCAGTGCTAAAGTGCTTGTGCATTCTTCATTAACACCTTCAATGCTACAGCAATTCATCCCGGATGCTGCACTTCCTTGAATCCCATTGTTCATGACGAGATCAGCTCGTCATGAGCACACGAGCAGTGTACTGCATGACGAGCTGAGCCCGTCATGAGCATGGAAGGGGTTAAACATGGTTTGATCGGCATATACCTTATTGGGAATATTTAATCCACCAATAAGTCCCTTCTAGAGTGGTATACCATGTATCCAGGGCCTGTAAATAAAATGCTACCAGTGGACCTGCAGCACTTATTGTGCCACCCACTTAATTATCACCTTGAAACATGTCCCAGGCCTGTCATTGCAACCTGAAAGCCGTGTCACACTGCCATGTCGACTTAGCATTAAACCCCCTTGCCAAGGCTTAAACTCCCCTTTTATTACATAAAAGTCGCCCCTAAGGTCGGCCCTGAGTAGCCTATAGGGCAGGGTGCTGTGTAATTAAAATGTTGGACATATTCTATTAAGTTTGACATATACTGGCAGAGAAAAACTGCTAAATTAGTTTTTCACTATTGGGAGAACTATCACTCCCATAGGATAACATTTGGCATTCCTTATTACATTTAATATGTGTAATTCCTAATTGAGAGTAGGTAGATATATCATGTTTGGTACCTATGAAATTGTATTGATAACCCCATTTTAATGGTAAGGTCGGATTTTCCATTACAATTTTGAAAATGCCACTTTTAGAAAGTTACTGAGAAAAGTGACGCTGATTGCGACCCTGGCTGTTGCACTGCTGCGAAAGAAAAAAGTCTTCCGTATAATCCAAGTTTACATTATAAAACAAGTAATCCATTGTAAACCAATCAAGTTTAACATAATATAATCCTCGTCATCTCAATGAATATGTAGAATCAATCCGGAGACAGCTAGATTGCCTTGAATGCTTTATTCAAGCATTTTTAAACGTTTTCTGTAACCCATCCCAGCTTTAACATAAACGTGTGCAGGTCAATCATATTTCACAACAAAACTTTCCATATGATTAAGCAATGAGAAATGCATTTTTGGTTGAAGTTTTTGAATACTTTATTTGAAACCATGCATGTTTGCAATTTCCATGTAGCAATGTGCCAGCATTGCAAATAGTGATTATTTATTAAAGCTGTTTGAGATGCCATTTCCTTACTTTGTTTTTCTTAGTGCTAAAGTTAAGTTAAAGTTAAGTTCCTTCCTAACTGGTGTTGGATTTCCCCGTAACCAATCAATTACTTTGATTGTTTTGTTCGAGTCCATTTAAATTCACATTGCTTACATTTCAGAAGGGCTTTCATCCCATGCAGATAAAAGGCTGGATAGATCAATCTACTAAGAGAAATGATGCCACAACTACTTTGTTGATGTGTCTACTTTGGAGGTGACTTTATACTTCGTATACTTGGAACATAATTCCTGGATATTCCATCATGAGTTTCTGATTTCCAGGAATATTTTAAATTGATTCTCAAAATCCACAAATCTCATTTTAATCCACATGCCACTGTAATTAATATTGCAAGTGGTATTACTGAGGATACATGACATGTAGTTATTCAAATGGCAACGTGTTCTGTGTTTCCAAACTTCTGTTTAAGAACCTCCACTTTTAACATTAGTGTCTCTTAAAGGTGCAAGAATCAAGACACAGCCGAGACGATGAATCAGTGAAGAAAGCAGTGAATGAGTATGATGAATCTCTCGAAAAGTAAGACTCCTCATTTGACTCTTCTTCATACATTGTTGTCCTATTTTAAATTGGTATGTGTTCATGACCTTGGTAGGTCAAAAGAAAAGCCTTATTTTGCCTAACTTTTTTAAAAGTAAGCAATACTCTTGGTTTTCATTACAGTAAGCTTTTAAGTAAATAAGAGATATGTTGATGTCCAGCAATCCCAAACCCAGAACATTAGGTACTTAAAATGAAAACAGTAGAATGAACTTGGCACACTGCAACCAATCCTTTCTTTAAACTTGCGTGGATTAATACTTTAACATTTAACATGAAACATTATAAAAGCATTGTTCTAACCACAAAAAGTGATTTGTGACTTCAAAGCTGTTCATCCTCCCATAATTGTTTGCAGGTTCCACTTTAGTTATTCAACTCCACACATCATGGTGATATGTTTGAACACTACCCCTGAATTGTAAAAAGTATTTTGATTTCTGAAGCAATCGTTTTCACCTTCACTCACATAGCTTCCTTTCATAGTTAAGTACTCTTTTGACTTGATGCCTGTCTGCTCTAACCTCGTTGGAATTTTTGTGCTGGCAGATCAAGGATGTTTGCTGTTGATTCGTTTGTCCTTGCCTTAGGATTCATCTCCATCTCCTTAGGCAACCGTCTCACCTAGATTGCTCTTTTTCGGGAACTGCTTTACACTATACTTCTTTCCCGCTGAAAAATGTTTTTAAGTTGAATGCCTGAATCTGGTTACCCATACCATTGAATTTTCTTTGCAAGAAACCTCTCACTAATAAAAAATGATCATCGCACAGCCCTCTGCCCTCAGTACCATTCACATTGTTATTGGAAGCCTGTATGAAATGTTAAAGATAATTCTCTGTGACTAATCTGCATAGTTCCAGCATCACCTTTTAAGGGAATGTCCACATGGGGCCAGACAACACAAAGTGCCCTCGGGTACAACAGGCATGTGTGCTTGCTTTCTGTGCCCTCGGGGCACTTTGGTATTACAAACGAGGCCGCCGATAATTGTGCAGCCCTTTCTACAATACTGACGGCGTCTGCGCAAATGTTGCACTAAAATTATTTTAATGGGGCGTTGCCTGTGCACTACTGGGTTATTATAGATGCAGACGCTGGAGTAATGGAGCAGTCAGAGGGTGCATTGACTGCTCGCTACAAAACGGTGCTGACAAAACTGATTTATTTTATCTATCCCCTATAGACGTTAGCATAATCCATAGGGTGTAAAATGGGCAGGTATCTCACACCCCTCCTGTTAGGTTATTTACAGTGGAAAAAAAGGTGATTGGAGGGCTAACAGACCTGACATAGAACTCACATTGTATTAGAGGGGCTACCCCATTTCAAAAACCCCAAATAGTACAGAAACAGTGGAAAATCAAAAATGAGGGGATTTATTATACTTAAGCTATTGGAAAAAAAAAATATTAGAATAGTAATGATTATAATAGAAACACTAGCAAAGGAAAATAAAATTAAATTGAAAAGGGAATAAAAATACCAAACATTAGTGAGAATCCTTGCATAAATTTGTTCTCAAATCTGGTGAGCAATGTAAAACATTCATGTATACCTTTATACGATGCTTGCGACCAGGCTGCTAGCTTATCAGCGGGAACACCCCTGAAGCCTCCAATTCTTTGTGCCTGGATGAGGTGGTTGTCTGGTGAGGATGGCATGGCAACTTGTAGCCTGATGCAGGTGCTTCCGTTAGTAACTCAATAGTGGGCTTGGTCGCTTTGTGATCACTTTGCACGTAAGGTGGCATATCAAACACATGTCGTAGAGAGTCTTTGGGAGCTCACATTAGGAGACATTAGTGAATCACACAGAGTATTCATATGGCAGAATCCAATTTGTATAAGTGGTTTCCTTTAGGAATATACTCTGGTAGCTCTGTCTTATTATTAGGACTGTCTGTACCCAACCAAGTATCATTAGAAATAATCTTAACGTTTATACACTAAATAAGAGGCAGTTAGTAAGACACTTTATTCTATAAAACTGAGCTGTCATGTATCATATAAAAGTATCATAATTAGTGACGTAATTAGAAGATAGTTGGTCAGGTGTGTGTCTCCAGGACGAATGTAAGATTACTTTAGAACTCTCTTGAATACAGAAAGCCCCTTCTGATGTGTTAGATGTGGTGTTGATGCTCTGATGAGAATGAGATGGGCATGAATTAAGGTATAGGAGTTTCATATTTAAAGTGGCCATTAGAAATTCGAAGTAAGATAATAGCAATGGGGCGAAAGATACTGGAACTGGCTTAGAATCGGCACTTACTCAATATAAGTTACTAAGCCTCCTGGACTGGTTAGAGAAGAGGGGGCATCCAGTAAAGCAGTAACCAGTAAAGCACAGGACAGCTAGGGCAGAATAAGAGGCAATGGAGCTACTTCGGCCAAGGGGAGTGAACTTAATGGTTGATTTCTTCTCTCTAGCACTTTTTAGGGCTCGCCTGCTGTGCGCTTGCGCATAGCTGGCGAGCTATATTGCAGCTTAAACAGAGTTAAACCAACTTGGCGATTTCTTTGAGTGCCCGAGAGCGCGTGCACATCAAAGCCACCAGCCTCCTCGGGCATCTCAAGCTTCCCTCAGCCGGCATTTCTCCTCCCCTAATTAGTCATGCACGGCCGGCCGGTCAGCACATCAAAGGCTGCTGCTCCCGGCCCCTATTCTTCCCTTCTTGCCTCTCCCCGCCCCCTTCCCACCACAGCAATGCAGAGGGCTTGTTTATATTGCAGCCCCTAACCATCTCGCATGCTGCTCTTGAAACAATAACCATTGTTGGTCATGATATAATAAACGCTCTAATTATTTTATCAGGGCCACACAGAATTTTATAAAGTCTTTTGCTGGCATTTTCGTTTTATGCTGATTGCTATTAACGCTCTAATTATTTTATCAGGGCCACACAGAATTTTATAAAGTCTTTTGCTGGCATTTTCGTTTTATGCTGATTGCTATTTTACACCTTTCACATGCTGGCGATTTGCTTCAAAGATATACATTCATCCTGAATCCCGTTACTAGAGCTTTCTCCTCTTCTGCTATATATGGGTTTTAGTTGAATTTCATTGATCTCTTTTACTAATGATTTATAAAAAGTGCCACCCACCACACAGCTCCACCTACACAGCTTCACCGATGCACCCACCACACAGCTCCACTGATGCACCCACCTCCACCGATGCACCCACCACACAGCTCCACCGACACAGCTCCACCGATGGACCCACCACACAGCTCCACTGATGCAACCACCACACAGCTCCACCGAGGCACCAACCACACAGCTCCACCGATGCACCCACCACACAGCTCCACCGAGGCACCCACCACACAGCTCCACCGATGCACCCACCACACAGCTCCACTGACACAGCTCCACCAATGCACCCACCACACAGCTCCACAGAGGCACCCACCACACAGCTCCACCGATGCACCCACCACACAGCTCCACCAAGGCACCCACCATACAGCTCCACCAAGGCACCCACCACACAGCTCGACCTACACAGCTCCACCGATGCACCCACCACACAGTTCCACCGAGGCACCCACCACACAGCTCCACCGATGCACCCACCACACAGCTCCACCTATGCACCCACCACACAGCTCCACCGAGGCACCCACCACACAGCTCCACAGAGCCACCCACCACACAGCTCCACCGATGCACCCACCACACAGCTCCACTGAAGCACCCACCACACAGCTCCGTCGAGGCACCCACCACACAGCTCCACAGATGCACCCACCACCCAGCTCCACAGATGCACCCACCACCCAGCTCCACAGATGCACCCACCACCCAGCTCCACAGATGCACCCACCACACAGCTCCACAGATGCACCCACCACACAGCTCCACCGATGCACCAACCACACAGCTCCACCGAGGCACCCACCACACAGCTCCACCGATGCACCCACCACACAGCTCCACTGACACAGCTCCACCAATGCACCCACCACACAGCTCCACAGAGGCACCCACCACACAGCTCCACCGATGCACCCACCACACAGCTCCACCAAGGCACCCACCATAAAGCTCCACCAAGGCACCCACCACACAGCTCCACCTACACAGCTCCACCGATGCACCCACCACACAGTTCCACCGAGGCACCCACCACACAGCTCCACCGATGCACCCACCACACAGCTCCACCTATGCACCCACCACACAGCTCCACCGAGGCA
The DNA here is from genome assembly GCF_964263255.1 of Lissotriton vulgaris. Classification (NCBI taxonomy): domain Eukaryota; kingdom Metazoa; phylum Chordata; class Amphibia; order Caudata; family Salamandridae; genus Lissotriton; species Lissotriton vulgaris. Next base: position 1,013,777,808 of record NC_141698.1, on the reverse strand, counting down.
CCCACCACACAGCTCCACAGAGCCACCCACCACACAGCTCCACCGATGCACCCACCACACAGCTCCACTGAAGCACCCACCACACAGCTCCACCGAGGCACCCACCACACAGCTCCACTGAAGCACCCACCACACAGCTCCACCTATGCACCCACCACACAGCTCCACCTATGCACCCACCACACAGCTCCACCGAGGCACCCACCACACAGCTCCACAGAGCCACCCACCACACAGCTCCACCGATGCACCCACCACACAGCTCCACTGAAGCACCCACCACACAGCTCCACCGAGGCACCCACCACACAGCTCCACCGAGGCACCCACCACACAGCTCCACAGATGCACCCACCACACAGCTCCACAGATGCACCCACCACACAGCTCCACCAAGGCACCCACCACACAGCTCCACCGAGGCACCCACCACACAGCTCCACCGACACAGCTCCACGGATGCACCCACCACACAGCTCCACTGATGCAACCACCACACAGCTCCACCGACACAGCTCCACCGATGCACCCACCACAGAGCTCCACAGATGACCCCACCACACAGCTCCACTGATGCACCCAAGACACAGCTCCACCGAGGCACCCACCACACAGCTCCACCGAGGCACCCACCACACAGCTCCACCAATGCACCCACAACACAGCTCCACCTATGCACCCACCACACAGCTCCACCGAGGCACCCACCACACAGCTCCACAAAGCCACCCACCACACAGCTCCACCGATGCACCCACCACAATGCTCCACCGAGGCACCCACCACACAGCTCCACCGAGGCACCCACCACACAGCTCCACCGATGCACCCACCACACAGCTCCACCGATGCACCCACCACACAGCTCCACCGATGCACCCACCACACAGCTCCACCGAGGCACCCACCACACAGCTCCACCGATGCACCCACCACACAACTCCACCGAGGCACCCACCACACAGCTCCACCGATGCACCCACCACACAGCTCCACTGACACAGCTCCACCAATGCACCCACCACACAGCTCCACAGAGGCACCCACCACACAGCTTCACCCATGCACCCACCACACAGCTCCACCAAGGCACCCACCATACAGCTCCACCAAGGCACCCACCACACAGCTCCACCTACACAGCTCCACCGATGCACCCACCACACAGTTCCACCGAGGCACCCACCACACAGCTCCACCGATGCACCCACCACACAGCTCCACCGATGCACCCACCACACAGCTCCACCAAAGCACCCACCACACAGCTCCACAGAGCCACCCACCACACAGCTCCACTGATGCACCCACCACACAGCTCCACCGAGGCACCCACCACACAGCTCCACAGAGGCACCCACCACACAGCTCCACGGATGCACCCACCACACAGCTCCACAGATGCACCCACCACACAGCTCCCCCGAGGCACCCACCACACAGCTCCACCGAGGCACCCACCACACAGCTCCACCGAGGCACCCACCACACAGCTCCACCGCGGCACCCACCACACAGCTCCACCGAGGCACCCACCACACAGCTCCACAGATGCACCCACCACACAGCTCCACAGATGCACCCAGCTCCACAGATGCACCCACCACCCAGCTCCACAGATGCACCCACCACGCAGCTCCACAGATGCACCCACCACGCAGCTCCACAGATGCACCCACCACCCAGCTCCACCCACCACACAGCTCCACTGATGCACCCACCACCCAGCTCCACCGATGCACCCACCACACAGCTCTACCGACACAGCTCCACTGATGCACCCACCACACAGCTCCACCGACACAGCTCCACTGATGCACCGCCACACAGCTCCACTGATGCACCCACCACACAGCTCCACTGATGCAACCACCACACAGCTCCACTGATGCAACCACCACACAGCTCCTCTGACACAGCTCCACTGATGCACCCACCACAGAGCTCCACAGATGACCCCACCACACAGCTCCACTGATGCACACAAGACACAGCTCCACCGAGGCACCTACCACACAGCTCCACCGAGGCACCTACCACACAGCTCCACCGATGCACCCACCACACAGCTCCACCGATGCACCCACCACACAGCTCCACCAATGCACCCACCACACATGCTCCACCTATGCACCCACCACACAGCTCCACCGAGGCACCCACCACACAGCTCAACAGATGCACCCACCACACAGCTCCACTGATGCAACCACCACACAGCTCCACCGACACAGCTCCACCGATGCATTCACCACAGAGCTCCACAGATGCCTCCACCACACAGCTCCACCGATGCACCCACCACACAGCTCCACCGAGGCACCCACCACACACCTCCACCGAGGCACCTACCACACAGCTCCACCTATGCACCCACCACACAGCTCCACCTATGCACCCACCACCCAGCTCCACCTAGGCACCTACCACACAGCTCCACCGATGCACCCACCACACAGCTCCACTGAAGCACCCACCACACAGCTCCACCGAGGCACCCACCACACAGCTCCACAGATGCACCCACCACACAGCTCCACAGATGCACCCACCACACAGCTCCACAGATGCACCCACCACACAGCTCCACAGATGCACCCACCACACAGCTCCACAGATGCACCCACCACACAGCTCCACAGATGCACCCACCACACAGCTCCACAGATGCACCCACCACCCAGCTCCACCGATGCACCCACCACACAACTCCACTGATGCACCCACCACCCAGCTCCACCGATGCACCCACCACACAGCTCCACCGACACAGCTCCACTGATGCAACCACCACACAGCTCCACCGACACAGCTCCCCTGATGCACCCACCACACAGCTCCCCTGATGCAACTACCACACAGCTCCACCGAGGCACCCACCACACAGCTCCACCGAGGCACCCACCACACAGCTCCACCGAGGCACCCACCACACTGCTCCACCGAGGCACCCACCACACAGCTCCAACGAGGCACCCACCACACTGCTCCACCGAGGCACCCACCACACAGCTCCACCGAGGCACCCATCACACAGCTCCACTGACACAGCTCCACCAATGCACCCACCACACAGCTCCACAGAGGCACCCACCACACAGCTCCACCAAGGCACCCACCACACAGCTCCACCGAGGCACCCACCACACAGCTCCACCGATGCACCCACCACACAGCTCCACCGATGCACCCACCACACAGCTCCACTGACACAGCTCCACCAATGCACCCACCACACAGCTCCACAGAGGCACCCACCACACAGCTCCACCGAGGCACCCACCACACAGCTCCACCGATGCACCCACCACACAGCTCCACCAAGGCACCCACCACACAGCTCCACCGAGGCACCCACCACACAGCTCCACCGATGCACCCACCACAAAGCTCCACTGACACAGCTCCACCAATGCACCCACCACACAGCTCCACAGAGGCACCCACCACACAGCTCCACCGATGCACCCACCACACAGCTCCACCAAGGCACCCACCATACAGCTCCACCAAGGCACCCACCACACAGCTCCACCTACACAGCTCCACCGATGCACCCACCACACAGTTCCACCGATACCCCCACCACACAGCTCCACCGATGCACCCACCACACAGCTCCACCGATGAAGCCACCACACAGCTCCACCGATGCACCCACAACCACCGATGCACCCACCACACAGCTCCACCGACACAGCTCCACCGATGCACCCACCACACAGCTCCACCGATGCACCCACCACACAGCTCCACCGAGGCACCCACCATACAGCTCCACCGAGGCACCCACCACGCAGCTCCACCGATGCACCCAGCGCACAGCTACACCGAGGCACCCACCACACAGCTCCACCGAGGCACCCACCACACAGCTCCGCCGATGCACCCACCACACAGCTCCGCCGATGCACCCACCACACAGCTCCGCCGATGCACCCACCACACAGCTCCGCCGATGCACCCACCACACAGCTCCGCCGATGCACCCACCACACAGCTCCGCCGATGCACCCACCACACAGCTCCGCTGATGCACCCACCACACAGCTCCGCCGAGGCACCCAGCACACAGCCACACCGAGGCACCCACCACACAGCTCCACCGAGGCACCCACCACACAGCTCCACCGATGCACCCAGCGCACAGCTACACCGAGGCACCCACCACACAGCTCCACCGAGGCACCCACCACACAGCTCCACCGATGCACCCACCACACAGTTCCACCGATGCCCCCACCACACAGCTCCACCGATGCACCCACCACACAGCTCCGCCGATGCACCCACCACACAGCTCCACCGATGAAGCCACCACACAGCTCCACCGATGCACCCACAACCACCGATGCACCCACCACACAGCTCCACCGACACAGCTCCACCGATGCACCCACCACACAGCTCCACCGATGCACCCACCACACAGCTCCACCGAGGCACCCACCATACAGCTCCACCTATGCACCCACCACACAGCTCCACCGATGAAGCCACCACACAGCTCCACCGATGCACCCACAACCACCGATGCACCCACCACACAGCTCCACCGACACAGCTCCACCGATGCACCCACCACCCAGCTCCACAGATGCACCCACCACACAGCTCCACAGATGCACCCACCACAAAGCTCCACCGATGCACCAACCACACAGCTCCACCGAGGCACCCACCACACAGCTCCACCGATGCACCCACCACACAGCTCCACTGACACAGCTCCACCAATGCACCCACCACACAGCTCCACAGAGGCACCCACCACACAGCTCCACCGATGCACCCACCACACAGCTCCACCAAGGCACCCACCATAAAGCTCCACCAAGGCACCCACCACACAGCTCCACCTACACAGCTCCACCGATGCACCCACCACACAGTTCCACCGAGGCACCCACCACACAGCTCCACCGATGCACCCACCACACAGCTCCACCTATGCACCCACCACACAGCTCCACCGAGGCACCCACCACACAGCTCCACAGAGCCACCCACCACACAGCTCCACCGATGCACCCACCACACAGCTCCACTGAAGCACCCACCACACAGCTCCACCGAGGCACCCACCACACAGCTCCACCGAGGCACCCACCACACAGCTCCACCTATGCACCCACCACACAGCTCCACCTATGCACCCACCACACAGCTCCACCGAGGCACCCACCACACAGCTCCACAGAGCCACCCACCACACAGCTCCACCGATGCACCCACCACACAGCTCCACTGAAGCACCCACCACACAGCTCCACCGAGGCACCCACCACACAGCTCCACCGAGGCACCCACCACACAGCTCCAACGAGGCACCCACCACACTGCTCCACCGAGGCACCCACCACACAGCTCCACCGAGGCACCCATCACACAGCTCCACTGACACAGCTCCACCAATGCACCCACCACACAGCTCCACAGAGGCACCCACCACACAGCTCCACCGATGCATCCACCACACAGCTCCACCAAGGCACCCACCACACAGCTCCACCGAGGCACCCACCACACAGCTCCACCGATGCACCCACCACACAGCTCCACCGATGCACCCACCACACAGCTCCACTGACACAGCTCCACCAATGCACCCACCACACAGCTCCACAGAGGCACCCACCACACAGCTCCACCGAGGCACCCACCACACAGCTCCACCAAGGCACCCACCATACAGCTCCACCAAGGCACCCACCACACAGCTCCACCTACACAGCTCCACCGATGCACCCACCACACAGTTCCACCGATGCCCCCACCACACAGCTCCGCCGATGCACCCACCACACAGCTCCACCGATGAAGCCACCACACAGCTCCACCGATGCACCCACAACCACCGATGCACCCACCACACAGCTCCACCGACACAGCTCCACCGATGCACCCACCACACAGCTCCACCGATGCACCCACCACACAGCTCCACCGAGGCACCCACCATACAGCTCCACCGAGGCACCCACCACGCAGCTCCACCGATGCACCCAGCGCACAGCTACACCGAGGCACCCACCACACAGCTCCACCGAGGCACCCACCACACAGCTCCGCCGATGCACCCACCACACAGCTCCGCCGATGCACCCACCACACAGCTCCGCCGATGCACCCACCACACAGCTCCGCCGATGCACCCACCACACAGCTCCGCCGATGCACCCACCACACAGCTCCGCTGATGCACCCACCACACAGCTCCGCCGAGGCACCCAGCACACAGCCACACCGAGGCACCCACCACACAGCTCCACCGAGGCACCCACCACACAGCTCCACCGATGCACCCAGCGCACAGCTACACCGAGGCACCCACCACACAGCTCCACCGAGGCACCCACCACACAGCTCCACCGATGCACCCACCACACAGTTCCACCGATGCCCCCACCACACAGCTCCACCGATGCACCCACCACACAGCTCCGCCGATGCACCCACCACACAGCTCCACCGATGAAGCCACCACACAGCTCCACCGATGCACCCACAACCACCGATGCACCCACCACACAGCTCCACCGACACAGCTCCACCGATGCACCCACCACACAGCTCCACCGATGCACCCACCACACAGCTCCACCGAGGCACCCACCATACAGCTCCACCTATGCACCCACCACACAGCTCCACCGATGAAGCCACCACACAGCTCCACCGATGCACCCACAACCACCGATGCACCCACCACACAGCTCCACCGACACAGCTCCACCGATGCACCCACCACCCAGCTCCACAGATGCACCCACCACACAGCTCCACAGATGCACCCACCACACAGCTCCACCGATGCACCAACCACACAGCTCCACCGAGGCACCCACCACACAGCTCCACCGATGCACCCACCACACAGCTCCACTGACACAGCTCCACCAATGCACCCACCACACAGCTCCACAGAGGCACCCACCACACAGCTCCACCGATGCACCCACCACACAGCTCCACCAAGGCACCCACCATAAAGCTCCACCAAGGCACCCACCACACAGCTCCACCTACACAGCTCCACCGATGCACCCACCACACAGTTCCACCGAGGCACCCACCACACAGCTCCACCGATGCACCCACCACACAGCTCCACCTATGCACCCACCACACAGCTCCACCGAGGCACCCACCACACAGCTCCACAGAGCCACCCACCACACAGCTCCACCGATGCACCCACCACACAGCTCCACTGAAGCACCCACCACACAGCTCCACCGAGGCACCCACCACACAGCTCCACCGAGGCACCCACCACACAGCTCCACCTATGCACCCACCACACAGCTCCACCTATGCACCCACCACACAGCTCCACCGAGGCACCCACCACACAGCTCCACAGAGCCACCCACCACACAGCTCCACCGATGCACCCACCACACAGCTCCACTGAAGCACCCACCACACAGCTCCACCGAGGCACCCACCACACAGCTCCACCGAGGCACCCACCACACAGCTCCACCGAGGCACCCACCACACAGCTCCACAGATGCACCCACCACACAGCTCCACAGATGCACCCACCACACAGCTCCACCAAGGCACCCACCACACAGCTCCACCGAGGCACCCACCACACAGCTCCACCGACACAGCTCCACGGATGCACCCACCACACAGCTCCACTGATGCAACCACCACACAGCTCCACCGACACAGCTCCACCGATGCACCCACCACACAGTTCCACCGATGCCCCCACCACACAGCTCCACCGATGCACCCACCACACAGCTCCGCCGATGCATCCACCACACAGCTCCACCGATGAAGCCACCACACAGCTCCACCGATGCACCCACAACCACCGATGCACCCACCACACAGCTCCACCGACACAGCTCCACTGATGCAACCACCACACAGCTCCACCGACACAGCTCCCCTGATGCACCCACCACACAGCTCCCCTGATGCAACTACCACACAGCTCCACCGAGGCACCCACCACACAGCTCCACCGAGGCACCCACCACACAGCTCCACCGAGGCACCCACCACACTGCTCCACCGAGGCACCCACCACACAGCTCCAACGAGGCACCCACCACACTGCTCCACCGAGGCACCCACCACACAGCTCCACCGAGGCACCCATCACACAGCTCCACTGACACAGCTCCACCAATGCACCCACCACACAGCTCCACAGAGGCACCCACCACACAGCTCCACCGATGCACCCACCACACAGCTCCACCAAGGCACCCACCACACAGCTCCACCGAGGCACCCACCACACAGCTCCACCGATGCACCCACCACACAGCTCCACCGATGCACCCACCACACAGCTCCACTGACACAGCTCCACCAATGCACCCACCACACAGCTCCACAGAGGCACCCACCACACAGCTCCACCGAGGCACCCACCACACAGCTCCACCGATGCACCCACCACACAGCTCCACCAAGGCACCCACCACACAGCTCCACCGAGGCACCCACCACACAGCTCCACCGATGCACCCACCACAAAGCTCCACTGACACAGCTCCACCAATGCACCCACCACACAGCTCCACAGAGGCACCCACCACACAGCTCCACCGATGCACCCACCACACAGCTCCACCAAGGCACCCACCATACAGCTCCACCAAGGCACCCACCACACAGCTCCACCTACACAGCTCCTCCGATGCACCCACCACACAGTTCCACCGATGCCCCCACCACACAGCTCCACCGATGCACCCACCACACAGCTCCGCCGATGCACCCACCACACAGCTCCACCGATGAAGCCACCACACAGCTCCACCGATGCACCCACAACCACCGATGCACCCACCACACAGCTCCACCGACACAGCTCCACCGATGCACCCACCACACAGCTCCACCGATGCACCCACCACACAGCTCCACCGAGGCACCCACCATACAGCTCCACCGAGGCACCCACCACGCAGCTCCACCGATGCACCCAGCGCACAGCTACACCGAGGCACCCACCACACAGCTCCACCGAGGCACCCACCACACAGCTCCGCCGATGCACCCACCACACAGCTCCGCCGATGCACCCACCACACAGCTCCGCCGATGCACCCACCACACAGCTCCGCCGATGCACCCACCACACAGCTCCGCCGATGCACCCACCACACAGCTCCGCCGATGCACCCACCACACAGCTCCGCCGATGCACCCACCACACAGCTCCGCTGATGCACCCACCACACAGCTCCGCCGAGGCACCCAGCACACAGCCACACCGAGGCACCCACCACACAGCTCCACCGAGGCACCCACCACACAGCTCCACCGATGCACCCAGCGCACAGCTACACCGAGGCACCCACCACACAGCTCCACCGAGGCACCCACCACACAGCTCCACCGATGCACCCACCACACAGTTCCACCGATGCCCCCACCACACAGCTCCACCGATGCACCCACCACACAGCTCCGCCGATGCCCCCACCACACAGCTCCACCGATGCACCCACAACCACCGATGCACCCACCACACAGCTCCACCGACACAGCTCCACCGATGCACCCACCACACAGCTCCACCGATGCACCCACCACACAGCTCCACCGAGGCACCCACCACGCAGCTCCACCGATGCACCCAGCGCACAGCTACACCGAGGCACCCACCACACAGCTCCACCGAGGCACCCACCACACAGCTCCGCCGATGCACCCACCACACAGCTCCGCCGATGCACCCACCACACAGCTCCGCCGATGCACCCACCACACAGCTCCGCCGATGCACCCACCACACAGCTCCGCCGATGCACCCACCACACAGCTCCGCTGATGCACCCACCACACAGCTCCACCGACACAGCTCCACCGATGCACCCACCACACAGCTCCACCGATGCACCCATCACACAGCTCCACCGAGGCACCCACCATACAGCTCCACCGAGGCACCCACCACGCAGCTCCACCGATGCACCCAGCGCACAGCTACACCGAGGCACCCACCACACAGCTCCACCGAGGCACCCACCACACAGCTCCGCCGATGCACCCACCACACAGCTCCGCCGATGCACCCACCACACAGCTCCGCCGATGCACCCACCACACAGCTCCGCCGATGCACCCACCACACAGCTCCGCCGATGCACCCACCACACAGCTCCGCCGATGCACCCACCACACAGCTCCGCCGATGCACCCACCACACAGCTCCGCCGAGGCACCCAGCACACAGCCACACCGAGGCACCCACCACACAGCTCCACCGAGGCACCCACCACACAGCTCCACCGATGCACCCACCACACAGCTCCACCGATGCACCCACCACACAGCTCCGCCGATGCACCCACCACACAGCTCCGCCGATGCATCCACCACACAGCTCCACTGATGCAACCACCATACAGCTCCACCGACACATCTCCACCGATGCACCCACCACAGAGCTCCACAGATGCCCCACCACAATTTCCACAGATGCCCCCACCACAGAGCTCCACAGATGCCCCCACCACACAGCTCCACCGATGCACCCACCACACAGCTTCACCGATGCACCCACCACACAGCTCCACCGATGCACCCACTTACAGCTCCACCGATGCAGCCACCACACAGCTCCACCGATGCACCCACCACCCAGCTCCACCGATGCACCCACCACACAGCTCCACCGATGCACCCACCACACAGCTCCACCGATGCAGCCACCACACAGCTCCACCGACACAGCTCCACCAATGCACCCACCACCCAGCTCCACCGATGCACCCACCACACAGCTCCACCGACACAGCTCCACCGATGCACCCACCACACAGCTCCACCGATGCACCCACCACACAGCTCCACCGAGGCACCCACCATACAGCTCCACCGAGGCACCCACCACACAGCTCCACCGAGGCACCCAGCACACAGCTCCACCGAGGCACCCACCACACAACTCCACCGATGCACCCACCACACAGCTCCACCGACACAGCTCCACTGATGCAACCACCACACAGCTCCACCGACACAGCTCCCCTGATGCACCCACCACACAGCTCCCCTGATGCAACTACCACACAGCTCCACCGAGGCACCCACCACACAGCTCCACCGAGGCACCCACCACACAGCTCCACCGAGGCACCCACCACACTGCTCCACCAAGGCACCCACCACACAGCTCCAACGAGGCACCCACCACACTGCTCCACCGAGGCACCCACCACACAGCTCCACCGAGGCACCCATCACACAGCTCCACTGACACAGCTCCACCAATGCACCCACCACACAGCTCCACAGAGGCACCCACCACACAGCTCCACCGATGCACCCACCACACAGCTCCACCAAGGCACCCACCACACAGCTCCACCGAGGCACCCACCACACAGCTCCACCGATGCACCCACCACACAGCTCCACCGATGCACCCACCACACAGCTCCACTGACACAGCTCCACCAATGCACCCACCACACAGCTCCACAGAGGCACCCACCACACAGCTCCACCGAGGCACCCACCACACAGCTCCACCGATGCACCCACCACACAGCTCCACTGACACAGCTCCACCAATGCACCCACCACACAGCTCCACAGAGGCACCCACCACACAGCTCCACCGATTCACCCACCACAGAGCTCCACAGATGCCCCCACCACAATTTCCACAGATGCCCCCACCACAGAGCTCCACAGATGCCCCCACCACACAGCTCCACCGATGCACCCACCACACAGCTCCACCAAGGCACCCACCACACAGCTCCACCGAGGCACCCACCACACAGCTCCACCGATGCACCCACCACACAGCTCCACTGACACAGCTCCACCAATGCACCCACCACACAGCTCCACAGAGGCACCCACCACACAGCTCCACCGATGCACCCACCACACAGCTCCACCAAGGCACCCACCATACAGCTCCACCAAGGCACCCACCACACAGCTCCACCTACACAGCTCCACCGATGCCCCCACCACACAGCTCCACCGATGCCCCCACCACACAGCTCCACCGATGCACCCACCACACAGCTCCGCCGATGCACCCACCACACAGCTCCACCGATGAAGCCACCACACAGCTCCACCGATGCACCCACAACCACCGATGCACCCACCACACAGCTCCACCGACACAGCTCCACTGATGCACCCACCACACAGCTCCACCGATGCACCCACCACACAGCTCCACCGAGGCACCCACCATACAGCTCCACCGAGGCACCCACCACGCAGCTCCACCGATGCACCCAGCACACAGCTACACCGAGGCACCCACCACACAGCTCCACCGAGGCACCCACCACACAGCTCCGCCGATGCACCCACCACACAGCTCCGCCGATGCACACAGCTCCACCGATGCACCCAGCACACAGCTACACCGAGGCACCCACCACACAGCTCCACCGATGCACCCACCACACAGCTCCACCAAGGCACCCACCACACAGCTCCACCGAGGCACCCACCACACAGCTCCACCGATGCACCCACCACACAGCTCCACCGATGCACCCACCACACAGCTCCACTGACACAGCTCCACCAATGCACCCACCACACAGCTCCACAGAGGCACCCACCACACAGCTCCACCGATGCACCCACCACACAGCTCCACCAAGGCACCCACCACACAGCTCCACCGAGGCACCCACCACACAGCTCCACCGATGCACCCACCACACAGCTCCACCGATGCACCCACCACACAGCTCCACTGACACAGCTCCACCAATGCACCCACCACACAGCTCCACAGAGGCACCCACCACACAGCTCCACCGAGGCACCCACCACACAGCTCCACCGATGCACCCACCACACAGCTCCACTGACACAGCTCCACCAATGCACCCACCACACATCTCCACAGAGGCACCCACCACACAGCTCCACCGATGCACCCACCACACAGCTCCACCAAGGCACCCACCACACAGCTCCACCGAGGCACCCACCACACAGCTCCACCGATGCAGACCCACCACACAGCTCCACTGACACAGCTCCACCAAGGCACCCACCACACAGCTCCACCGATGCACCCACCACACAGTTCCACCGATGCCCCCACCACACAGCTCCACCAATGCACCCACCACACAGCTCCGCCGATGCACCCACCACACAGCTCCACCGATGAAGCCACCACACAGCTCCACCGATGCACCCACAACCACCGATGCACCCACCACACAGCTCCACCGACACAGCTCCACCGATGCACCCACCACACAGCTCCACCGATGCACCCACCACACAGCTCCACCGAGGCACCCACCATACAGCTCCACCGAGGCACCCACCACGCAGCTCCACCGATGCACACAGCTACACCGAGGCACCCACCACACAGCTCCACCGAGGCACCCACCACACAGCTCCGCCGATGCACCCACCACACAGCTCCGCCGATGCACCCACCACACAGCTCCGCCGATGCACCCACCACACAGCTCCGCCGATGCACCCACCACACAGCTCCGCCGATGCACCCACCACACAGCTCCGCTGATGCACCCACCACACAGCTCCGCCGAGGCACCCAGCACACAGCCACATCGAGGCACCCACCACACAGCTCCACCGAGGCACCCACCACACAGCTCCACCGATGCACCCACCACACAGCTCCACCGATGCACCCACCACACAGCTCCACCGATGCACCCACCACACAGCTCCGCCGATGCACCCACCACACAGCTCCGCCGATGCATCCACCACACAGATCCACTGATGCAACCACCATACAGCTCCACCGACACATCTCCACCGATGCACCCACCACAGAGCTCCACAGATGCCCCACCACAATTTCCACAGATGCCCCCACCACAGAGCTCCACAGATGCCCCCACCACACAGCTCCACCGATGCACCCACCACACAGCTTCACCGATGCACCCACCACACAGCTCCACCGATGCACCCACTTACAGCTCCACCGATGCAGCCACCACACAGCTCCACCGATGCACCCACCACCCAGCTCCACCGATGCACCCACCACACAGCTCCACCGATGCACCCACCACACAGCTCCACAGATGCACCCACCACACAGCTCCACCGATGCAGCCACCACACAGCTCCACCGACACAGCTCCACCAATGCACCCACCACCCAGCTCCACCGATGCACCCACCACACAGCTCCACCGACACAGCTCCACCGATGCCCCCACCACACAGCTCCACCGATGCACCCACCACACAGCTCCACCGAGGCACCCACCATACAGCTCCACCGAGGCACCCACCACACAGCTCCACCGAGGCACCCAGCACACAGCTCCATCGAGGCACCCACCACACAGCTCCACCGATGCACCCACCACACAGCTCCACCGATGCACCCACCACACAGTTCCGCCGATGAACCCACCACACAGCTCCGCCGATGCACCCTCCACACAGCTCCGCAGATGCACCCACCACACAGCTCCGCCGAGGCACCCACCACAGCTCCACCGATGCACCCACCACACAGCTCCGCCGATGCTCCAACTAAGCTCCACCAATGCACCCCCCAAACAGCTCCACTGATGCACCCGCTAAGCTCCACCGATGCACACACCACTCAGCGCAACCACATCATCACTCAGCGCAACCACAGCATCTCTCAGCGCAACCACAGCATCTCTCAGCGCAACCACAGCATCTCTCAGCGCAACCACAGCATCACTGGTACAAATATGTTCTTTCAATGTTTCAAGCTGTTTTCAAGCTGTCACGCTTTATTACAAATCACAAAAAGATGTTAATATTTCACTTCTGTTCTTGAATTTTCGTCACAATAAAAAACACTGAACATAATCTTCACAAAAGTTATTTACAAAAGTTTAAGCTATTGCCATTACAAATTAAATAAATTATTTAAGTATTAATTATTTTTAAAAATTAAAAGCCATTGTTATTTGTTATATCAATACATCTAAGTCACGTAAATACAAAACATGTTGCATTACAAATGCTATAGGTGTCACATTTGCGAAAGTTATAACTATTGGCATTGTAAATGACAAAGCTATTAATTTAGCTATTTAAAAAAAAACACATAAAGAAAAAAAAATTTCATTTATAAGACCAATAGCTCAAACTTTCCTAATGCGAGCCCTATTGCATTTCCAATGCTTGTTCTCTCTGTCACAAACTCCCTCCTAGATAGTCATGTATTTGGGCTAACTTTGTTAAACGTGGTTGTACTGAAACTATGACCCAAAGCATTGTTCTTGGGTGCAGTATTTCTAACTCTCTTTCCCGCATTCTCTATACTTCACGTCTCCAATTTCCTCCCCCTAAAAACGTTAATTCACTGTTCATCACTTCACTTCCCTTACCATTCTCTGAACGATCTGTGGGCTGTTACACCCTCATTTCCCTAGCAATCCTTCTGCTTAACTCGTCCACTGTTCCTGCAATACCTGTAGCAGCTCAGGTTACGCACGAAATACTATTTTTTTAGTTCTACTAGTAGTTGCGAATGTTTCCTATCTTAAAAGATATAACCGCTGCAAAATAAAAATGTAATTAAATCCATTGTCTGCATGAGAGCCGATCTGTTTTATTTCAAACTTTCCCACCTACCCATGGCTTGCTCTCCTTCTTGCCATCTATCTTAACTTCAAAAATACCGATCCCCTGTCCTTGTTCTGTAATCAATGTTAACCATTCATGTCAGTGCAGAGTTATCCTAAGCCCATGATCACTGAAGCCCTAGATGTTTATTCCTTAAATTGTTTAAATGAGGCTTGGATTTGAATCTTTCTGCCTGTAAAGGGATACCCTCTGAGCCGCGAAGCGGAGGGCTCCATTCGCATGATCTTCACACAAACTAGAATACGGTTCTCATAACTTACTCGTGTACGTTTTTAGACATTGAATTCTTAGCATTAGTTTGTATCACTCAGAAACGTAGCCTTCTGTATCTAGTCCTTGTGTTCCTGTGATTAATATAAGTGCATGGACGTTGTTAAGTATGCTTTGATGTGATATAAGACCGCTGTAATGTGGTGCTATAAAAGGCTTGAAGTAACTGTGTTTAAATAATACTGGTGCAATGCTATAGGAACCCTCCTGCCCCATGGAAAATAGACGAAATGTATCCATAGTCTTTTTTTATTACTCCTTCCACTGATCTATTTTAATCAAGAAACTCCTGTAAGAGAAGAGGATTATGTTATTGTATGTTAGATTGTGTCGAGCTTCCCTTACGTTTTCTTCTTCAGATTGATTGCATAACATATTTGTAAATTATTTTCTCAGTTGATTACACATCTATAAGAGGTTTCCTTTTCTATGAATGATATTGCAAGCCAACAAAATCACGGGTTTTAATTATTGGTCAAACGGACGTGCTTTCTATTAATGTAATTATCGCTTCAGGGCAGGCCGATAAATAGGCAGCATTTTAAATAGTAGACCAGCAAAGTGAGTGGGAAATGATGTGCCCAATAACAGTCTTGGACCAAGCTAATGTTATTTATTCCTCTAGACTTTACCTGCACAAGTAAGGTCTTTAAAACTATGTTTCACAATTTCAGTATTAACATATTTCTCATTCTAAGGTACATCCCAGTACTGATGGCACAAGCAAAAATCTACTGGAACATGGAGAATTACCAAATGGTGGAGAAAATCTTCCGGAAGTCGGTGGAGTTTTGCAACGAGCACGACGTATGGAAGCTGAATGTGGCTCATGTCTTGTTCATGCAGGAGAACAAGTACAAAGAGGCCATTGGATTTTATGAGCCTATTGTGAAAAAGCACTACGATAATGTAGGTACCTTTCTCTCGATCATTTCTTGTAAAGGCTTTTCCAACTTGCATAATAGGTTTACAGTGTACCTGAAAAGCCATTTCGAGTTCACAAAACATGTGATTTGTGAATCTCATGGTTTTTATTTGCAAAAAAGGCTCTGTACATCTGGCCCCTGGTCTTTTATTTCAGAATTCTATAAATCTGTGTTTAGGATGTCATTGGTACTTCCATGAAAATAGCTTTAACACCTATTAAAAGATTAAGGATTAGATCTAGTCATAGCAGACTGTAAATAGTTTTTCTTACCTGTGCAGACAGTACACCGATTTACTGATTTAGTAATCTGTTTTAGCAATACATAGATTATATACATAAATCTAGGGCCACGTGTACTGTCCATTATTTTCTTCATAAATTCTCCTAAACTGAGTTTCCAACCGCAAAAAAACTATTGGAGTCTGTAAAGTTTTATCAGCTCCTGAAATAGAATTGCAACTAGAAACAAATTTGGTATTTTGGAAGAGGGTGTTGTGGACCTCTTTTCCGAATAACAAATCAGAGTGCAATTTATCAATAGTTTGCCAACGTAATTCCATTAGCAATCCATTGAAAGGTTAGCGACCCCAAATTTAGGTGATAACCCATTCGCAGAAGGGAAGAGGGCTCATTGCGAATGTTAAACATTTGAGGGCGAGCTGACTGGTGGTCCACTGGGCCACTCCCATTCTCTGTTAAACGTAAAAAATGTACACATAGTCTCATTTTCTTTAAGGAAAACAACATGCAATTTTTAAAAAAGTTTTCTTTATTTAAACACACTCACAAAGATCATGGTCCATTAGCTCTTGCAGGTCCCCATTCCTATGATTGTGTCCAAAAGAGCGAGCAACAATGTGCGACATACCACATGAGTGTTGAGGAGGTCGATCCGATTGCGGCCCACTCTGATTCGGAACTTTCCGAACTGACATATTAGTCCATAGGTCGGTTCACAAAATTCTACACTGTAAAAAAAATACTGTTTGCAAATTGCGACCAGTGTAATGTATAATAGAATTTGTGCTTTATGTAAAAAGGATCTGTTACATACTTTTATGTAACATACCGTGAAGCATTATACAGAAAGCCCCCTGTTTCCTTCGTATCTTGATCTACTTCTGCTGAATTCCACGGTTTACTTTCTCTTCTGAGAAGTGTTTTGTTTTGTGCAATGTGCACTTTTTCCCACAACTAGTTGATTTTGCGTCATTACTTGATTCTGTTGTGAAAGAGCTGATGCTTTCATGTCTGCTTTGTTTTCACCTGGTAGTTGGTGACTAAGTTGGATCAAGCTTGAAATTCCTCTTCTTTATCACAAATGTCTGCTTTTCCCCCGATCCCATCTCACTACCTACAAATCATGGTTTTTATGAATAGTTTTATATGATTGCCACGTTTGGCTTGGGAACTCGTTGATTTAGCATCCACGGGCGTGTCACCAGATCCCTGGATGGTTTTGTTCTTTTATAACTGCAAATAATTAACCTTCAAAAAATCTACAACACATTTTGTATCCAAAAGCACTTACTGTGTTATGTTCTTTCTGACTAATGTGGTTTATCAATTAAGTTGGTAAGATAAGGTGAGAAAGGAATACATTTTTTTCATAAACATTTTAAAATGTTGTAAAAATGATATATTTATTAGCATTATTAGCATTACTTTTGTGTGTGATATATATGTGTGATAATATCCAATCATGTAACAGGATGGTGCACTCTTGCACTTTAAAAAGTAACTGCTGCCTCATTAACGTTATGCGACCAAGGCCTCTGGGCAGGCCGAAACGTTATGCTGTTGGTGAAAACTGAATAAAAAATAATTCACCTTGAACTTGGGTCAGCTCTAGCTTCTTATCTCCGGTGGTCTCCTTTGCTGGGGGAGCACTCCTGGAGGTTTTTGTTCGAGGTCTTTTGAAATATATAAATATATAGTATTATTGTATTTGTCCCTGAATTTAACTTTTACAAATTCACTTTTTAGTGCTCCAGAGCCTGAGAATTTGGAAATAAATGGTAGGAGGGCAGCAAATTGATGTTTCTCCCATTGACATCCATGTTGTGCAATGCAGCGTGCACAGAATATTTATAATCGTATGAGGTTCATCAAATTAAAACCAAAGAGATCCTCTCAATCCATACAGAGAATATGTGGTGTCTTTACGGAGGGGTGGAGAAAAATGGGATATTGTGAAACTTATGCTGATAATCCTTATCGAACACCATGTCTCATTGATGCTATGATTTCTGAGAGCATGGCCAGCTCTCTCAACAAACATGCCTGTTGATCTGGTTTTAAATATGTTTATTAAGCATAACATGTGTTTTTACATTTCATTCTGCAATCCAAAGCTGGGAAAGTGTAACATTGAGGAATGTCAGTGCAAGAGTAATGTTTCGGTAATTTCACGACTTGACAAGTGTGGTGGTTTTGTTGGTGTGTGGCAGTGATTTGAGAGTTGCATGGCATTTTTGTGCTTTTAGCTAAGGCTTTCGAATGTGCAGGATACTACATTGTAGTAACACTAATTTATTCTAACTGCAGAGCTGCAAATTGCTGGGTCGTTTTTGACTCATACACTATTCTTACACCTTCCAGTATATATCAAACAACCATTGATAAAGCCAATTGGTTTAAATTGTGTACATTGCAAGCAGTAGGGGTTCATAAACACGTTTGGTGCCTGGATACCTTCATGGGTGGCCAGCAGCACTCTTCAAATCCACCTTACATTATATAAGCACAGAGACCAACGCACCTATAGA
Organism: Lissotriton vulgaris; assembly: GCF_964263255.1. NCBI lineage: Eukaryota > Metazoa > Chordata > Amphibia > Caudata > Salamandridae > Lissotriton > Lissotriton vulgaris. The sequence continues at coordinate 1,013,758,236 of NC_141698.1, read as the reverse complement.
CACCCAGGGTACGGAGATCAATGCACCTATAGACACCCACCATGGAGCTAAAACAACATTTCAGAAAAGGGGGATTTGCACATAAATCTTGAATTGTTCATTTTGACGATCGTTTCATAGTCATTATTGTAGGCCTGATATGACTACTGAGCAAGTGAAACGGACCTCCTCTCTGTACCCTGTATTATTTGGTTGTGTGTTAGTTTTTTTTTTCTCCTTGGGCATGGTGATGATCCAAAACATCGAGGGAGAATTCTGTCGCATGCATTTGTAGAAAATGTCCCAGCAATGTTGCAAATCAAGTCAGGCTCAATAGTCTCCTGAGTTTTGTTGTGGCAGTTTTGCCAAGGGCATGAGGAGCAAACAAAAAGCTGACTTTGAATCAAGTAGATTGTGTGCTCGGGTGGAGTGGTTTCTGCACTTGGATTCAAGTTCCTAATGGACGTGTTGTAAAAGAAAACAAGGTTTCCAATGTTGGTGAGTAAGATCCTGTGATTTGGAACATCTCTAGACTTCTGTGTTGGTCCTTGTGTAATTGTGTTTCTAGAGGCACCAGAATGTCTACTTTTTAAAAACACCATGCTACTTTTCAAATTATTATTTTAAAAGATAAGGGTGCACCCTGGGTGCTTTAAGCTCAAAACGAAGGGCCCGATTATGATCACGGACGGACTTGAGTCCGTCCGCGACCCCTGAGGAGGAGGGAACGTCCGCAGGGGCTGCGGCGTTCCCTCTGAGCAGATTAGGATGTGACCGCTAGGGTGGAGGTCACATCCTCTGTCTTTAACATTGCGGCGGGTGCAGCTTTAAGCTGCACCCGCCGCAAGGCTAAAAATGTATGCATCACATTTGCATGCACAAAGCGTCAGGCACCGCGCAGTGCCTGCTGCTTTGTGCACGCAAATGCAGGGGGGTGCCATAGCTACCCCCCATATGCACCCCCACACCCACTTCACCCAGGGCCCTCCGAAGTGAAAGTCCGTATGCTTTTCCACGGCGGAAAAGCCGCAGCGGAAAAGCATGTCTTTCCCACCATCCTAATATGGCTGGCGGTGTCTGTTAGACACCGCCACCATATTAGGGCTTTTCCGCCGCGGTCGTAATGCGACCGCAGCGGAAAAGCGGCGGACGGAATTCAAGACCCACCAGCCATCCTAATATGGCGGTGGGTCTTTGGAGTCTCCGCAGCGGTTTTTCCACATCCTCCGGGCCGGCGGTGTCTTCCGCCGGCCCGGAGGATGCGCAAAAACCGCAATCATGATCGGCCCCTTAGTATGTTAAGTCTAGCAAAAAGAAGCATCATCCTCCTGCACTGATGCCCACATTCTAAGTTGGAGTTCCTTAACACAATGTAATCCTCCAGTCCGATTGGCCTGCAGACCTACAGCTTTACTGAGAGTAGCTCAGCGACCTTTCATCGAGAACCATTTCCTGCTCTTTTTATCAGTTTTTCTTGTGGCTGCATGCATAGTCATGCTACACGGCGCATGCCTTATTCAGCTGGCTCTGAAAGGTGTACAACAGGTAGTCACAGCTAACTAACAAAACAGCAAGAAATTACTATGTTTGGCATTGCTATACCTTGAGCCCATATACCGTATCTCACAGGCCAGCTACAATGTGTATGTCCACACTTATTGCATATCTCATCCCAATAGCCCATACGCTAACAACCGAGCACACACTCAGTCCTGAAAATTTCCATCCACATAACTTTGCACACCGACTCCAGACCACATCGCCGTCTCACACGCACTCTCTGTATGCTCATTTAATACTACTTAAGCTATGAAACCTGCAGTACACAAGTAGGCATACTTCCACACAACAGATGATATGTAATCTTTATCTGAATAACATCCATATATTTACTTATAGTTCAGTAACTCATCCTAAAGGGGTACAACATGTTGTACCATGATCACCTACACACAAGAGAATTCCTCACCATCATGCCTAACCTGCCTCACACCATTACCTGCAATTTGGCCTCACTATCACATCACACCCTTCACCAAGACATAGTTCTAAACACCATTCCAGACTTTCAAAGGCATGAGTGGGGCCTCATGCTTTTATTAACTCCCCAAATGTGGGATTCGACTCTCTGAAATTCAGTTCATCACTGCCCTACAACTGATTGCAAAAGTGCAAGTATCCCTGCTGCCACATGCTAGATGAATCAAACCTAAATGACTACCACGAAGAGGGAAACATTCAAACTGAAAAGAGTATGGAATCATACATGATCCCAACAGACCTCACCATACTCAAAGCTGCCTACAAGTAAGACATCTCAAAATCCAAACGTAATTCATGTTTAGACTATGTTCACCAGGCCGTCTATCACAGTGCTCAAAAGTACACAAACAAATATTAACTTTCTTTCTTCATCCATTATTCTTCACATCATTCAGAAATGTATTCACTGTCCTTTTCTTCTTTGCAGCTCGATAAGACATCTCAGTAATAAGAATCCCATTGATAGACTACCACACCCTTTACATGCATGCACGGAACACATTCACATCACACAACAGATAATCTTTCCAATATCTGTCTCTGAACGCTGCCTATTATAATAATCCCTGTAATATTACGTCAGTCGATAGTGCAGCATCCTCACGTTCCTGCAAGCTACATTGTCCATCTCTTTAGAACCAGACTGTGGTGACCAGTAGAACCTGATGGCGTTTGTCCACACACAGGAGGGAGCACAATTTGTGTTTGACTTCTGATGAATCATAGCATAAAATACTGGGTCTCAAGAGACAGTTTGGTGTTTAAAAACCATCTAAGCCCCACGTGACCCAGAGAGCAAACTCTGCAGGGAAATATAAGGGTATCGTGTGTGTTATTGATTGGCAGATGATTCTCAGACTCTCTCCAGACACTTAACATCTGATGTGATATCGAAAGGAAAATGGAAATATGTAACAGAAAACCGAAAACATAGATGAAAATCTCTAAAAGTTGACGTGGGCAATCTCTAAAATCTCTAAAAGTGACTGAGTTATTTAAAACCGGAGTTTTTAGCATCTGCATTTAGAAGATTTGTAAAAATGTAGCAGTGATAACAAGTTCTTTCATAATTTTATATCTAGAGATGGTTCAGTTCATTAGATTAACCACATCTCACCCGTTTGTGAAACGATTCAATGGATGCTCTATTGTCGCCGCGGACCATCAATAGTACCATTGTAGCTTTGTGCTAGTGTGCTCTTCATCTGTGACTGAGGTCCCTTTCTCCTTTTTTCTGCCTCCACGTTGAAAACGCACTAGATAACCTTCGTTCATTTTCATTTAAATTTCGAATCGTATTTTTAATAAAAATTGCATGGTTTGTGTTGATTTTTCACTTGTTTGTTACCATAAAAAAAAAAACGAATGAAAAAAGGATTCTTGCTGACGTTTACCAGTATTACAACTTTTGCTTGTTTTGTTTGAAACCCTGGCTGATGATGGCACCATACAAATGTGTGCCCAGCTAGTTTTGCTCATCTCCACTTGTTTTTATGCTTATTTACTAAATGCTGGTATATTTATTATGTGCAAAATAGACTGATTAATCAATGTTGTATTTCTCAGTGCAGTGGTTTACTCAAATTGACTACATGGTAGGTATAAGATCATGTTGGCCTCACCATCTTGTCCAGTTATTGCATTATACAAAAACATAACTCGTTTTCCTGCTTGTCTGCTTAATTCCCATAATGTAAATCAAGGTTGTATTAAAAACCGCTCTGTCTGTCTTTGATATTTTAGATTTTAAATGTCAGCGCAATAGTCTTGGCCAATTTGTGTGTTTCGTACATCATGACGAGTCAAAACGAAGAGGTAAGTGAATAATAATGTACAAAAATAATAATTAAAAAAATGTATATATATATTCTGGTAACTAATATGTGTTCTGTCACTTACTGATATTTGTATAGAGCGCCAATATTTGAGTTCACAAAGGTTTATTCAAATAGATTCTGTCACACATTCTTTGAAACAATAACACTCCCTCAATCTGTTCTGCATGGAGACACCGCAGTGGCTTATAGTTAATCCTGACAGCAGTTCTTGTCTGCTGTGACCCCACCATAGTCATATAAAGATGTTCCTCTTCTGTGACTTTCAGTTTTACTTTAGTAAGTCCCTCACTTCTGGACACCTTTCTTGGGTCTTATAATCTATGGAGAGGATGGACTTTGGAATAATAGCCTCTTGAGAACATTCCGATAGTGATACTCTGATAATCACTTTAATGCCCTAGCCATTTACAGTCACCAGTCGGGGTAGCACGTGAGGACCTAAGTGTATTAGGACGAGTTGCGCAGCAAACGGCCTTGGGGAAATATTTTACTGATACTTAAGTTTGCTCCTCTCTGGTGCTCCTCCTTTCCTGTCCTCGTCATTGAGCAGGTAGCTTTACCTAAAGTTTTTAACCCTCTGTTTTCAGATCTGGAAAAAAAGAATTCGAATTAGGGAACCCTATTTCCTGATGAATTTGCAGGAACCCTACAATTGTGGCCTTATATAAAGGGCAAAACCACGTTGACTATACCTGACAGTTAATGTCATAACCATCTATTTCAGTTTAAATCTTGTAAATAGGGGGAGGGGACTCGATCAAAAATTATGTTTCCTCCCCAACACTAAATTTTATATTTTGCGGCCCTAGTTTGCGTACTTAAAATAGAAATAATGATGCAGGATAGATTCAAGACCTAGTTAGGCGGAGTGGGGGGAGAGTGTGTGTGTGTTATATTTAGATAAAATACACGTACACCATGGCTGGTGAATAAATGTGGCCCAATAATGCATATTATTAACAGCAACTGTATTAACAAATGCACATTCACATATTTATTACTACTGTTAAAAGGTCAAATTCACGTTTATCACAGCAGAGCGAACTTAGCATGAGAGACTCACTGTTTACTGCCTCACAGATTGCATATGAGAATTGCTTTGCACGTGAAATCAACTCTCCTCTTCGCCCTGAGGCCTCTTCAATGTCATTTTCCTTCACTGCATAAATGAAATCCACTTTCATTCTGGTATCATTTTTTTAAAATAAACTTGGAAAGTTCACACGGCATATACAATATGTGCAAAATTGCACAATGTAATATATTTATGAGCATTGTAGGAGCGAATAGGCAACATGACCCACTGGAGGCTTCACCTCTCGCGGGTCATGGCTCCACCCCACACTGAAGAGTGGTAACAAATAGCACAATGCCCACGCCCACGCTCACTCTCACTCTCTCTTCTCTCTCTCTCTCTCTCTCTCTCTCTCTCTCTCTCTCTCTCTCTCTCTTTATTCACATATATATGTATATATATATATATATATATATATATAATAAACTTTGTCATTATATCATGCTTTCACACTGGTAACTTGTTATTCTTCAATTAAGGCAGAAGAGCTCATGAGAAAGATCGAAAAGGAGGAGGAAACCTTGGCATATGATGATCCAGACAAGAAAATTTACCACCTATGTATTGTGAACCTTGTTATTGGGTAAGACTTTGATTGTGATTTTCTGGTTCTTATTAAAGAGAGAAGTGTTCCCACACTTGGTTCCTGTAGCAGAAGCAACACACATACAGAAGAGGGTCCCTGGGTTCCAAAATGTAGGGAGAGGAGAGCAGGTAAAATAAGAGAACAATAACAACAAACCTCCCCCCATATATTAATTAATATATGGGTGATACATCCTATAATGAAAAAAACATCATTGTCCCACGGACAGTATATATTTCTTTACTTAATTTATTTTATCAAAAACGTTTTGGGGAGTTATATGCATAAATTCATTTATAAAACATCATATTCATTCCTATACTAGAAATCAATGTAGCAGCCCCACCGTAACATAATGCAAAATCCTCACACACATAGCAACACACAATTAACAAGCACACCAAACATACCATACACAACTCAAAAAGGGAAAGGCAACAATACATCCAACACATCATCATTACAATAATTATACAATGAATATTTCAAAATTCAAAATAGAACAACAGCAAAACAGCGCTGATGCGCGTTTCGGAGTGAAAATTGGACCAGCAATTCCTTTGTCAGTGCTCAAAAGGTACAGTTCATGAGGTGGTTCGGTCCCATCCAAAGATCTCAAGTATAAAGTTACAGAGTGGTGTCAAAGGGCTGTGTCAAGGGTGAACAAGGGCTTTTCGCCTGAAACGCGTCGCTGGTTTTGTTGTAATTGAATAAACATCATTTTGCTGACTCTGCTGGTCCGTTTCCTCGTTTTTGCTGGCGTGGAGGTGGTGTCTGCGAGCGCAGAGCAAGCTGAGGAGGAGCCTTTCTTTTATATATATATATATATATATATATATATATATATATATATATATATATATATATATATATATATATATATATATATATATATATTCAACACAATTTGTCCTGTCGCAGAGGGAGCGCTTAGCTGGTTGGTGCTGGAGTCGAAGCCAGGACAGGGCTTCGTGTTAGTATTTCACACGAAAAAAATTATTTCCAGCACTCCGTTAGTTTTGAATTTTAGGGTTTATTGCAGTGCTCAAGTACAAGCCTACGCGTTTCGAACCTGATGGTTCCTTCTCACGGCGGCATAAACAGTTGTCCTACTTCACTTTCAGTATTTAAGTGATTGTAGTTACTTGGTGCATTATGGGATGTGTAGTTTTTTAACTTACATTTCAAATATAGTAAATTATACATTTGTTCATAAAATTCAAACAAAAGCATCTTGAATGTCTCTTTTAAGGCTGAGTGCCTTAGATGTAATTAAGGTCCCAAAATTTGCACTTTTTGGCAACCAGGCAGTGTTCAGATCTGCACATTTTGTGAACAACGCATGTTCCTATTTGCAAGAATTTACATATTTTTTATAATATCATGTGTGCAGAGTTATTTCGTTACTCGGGCTGAGTGCCCTTGCCACTGCCACTATAAGGTCGCCATGATCAAAAAACATCAATTGTCAGCCAAAAACAGAATTATAACATTAAGTTAATGATTGCTGTGTTATGCAATTCTGAGGTCTGTCAATTAATTGCATATCTCTAACAGTGACACTATTTATAATGATACATAATCATTTGCAGTATATAGGAAGTGTCAAGAAATATTTTTACAGGTGGAAATGAAGCTCCTCATCCCCGTTCAGGCCTGTCGGGATCTTGGTCCTGAACCTCATAATTAGTTTGGATTCCATTCTGCGTAGTTTTTGTTTTCTGTTTCCTCCACGTTCATGTTGTGGGATGGTTGCAAGACCAAAAAATTGCACATCTAGCCATGATTTGTTGGCGTGGCTTGCTATGTGTTTGGCCATTGCATATGTTGAGTCCCCATTTTGTATCGCACGAATGTGCTCCAGGATGCGCTTCTTTAGCAGGCATGTAGTACTACCTACATATCTCTTTCCACAATAACATTGCAGCATGTATATCACAAAGCTAGTTTCACAGGTTATGTTTTCCCTTATTGTGAATACTTTGCCCGCTGGGTCTGTTACAGTCTTGACATTTTTTCCTATTTTGCAAGCTTTACAGTTTTTACATCTTACAAATCCTTTGTTTTTGTCTGATAGCCAGTTATTGGTTTTTTTGGTGTTTTCAAAATGGCTATGCACCAAATGATCGGAAAGGTTCAGTGCTCTCCTATAAGTTACTAGAGGTCTTTCTCCAATATTTTTGCCTATATCTGGGTCTTTTTGAATTAAATGCCAATATTTTCTCAAGATTGTCTGTATCTTATAGCTTTCTTTACTGTATGTGACAATCATCCTTGGCAGTTCGTCATCTTTGTCTCTATCCTGTTTGGTAGATTTTTTCGTGGGTAGTAGGGTTTCAGCTCTGGTTTTCTTTCTGGCTTTTTCTTCACCTTTTTTGATATCTTGATATTTGTATCCTCGTTGTGAAAATCTTGCTGTAGTTTCTCTGAAGTTTTTTTCTTTTTCTGTTTCCTCCGAACAATTTCTTCGCATTCTTAACAGTTCTCCATATGGAATGCTTTCTTTCAATTTTCGAGGGTGGAAGCTGCGTCCGTGCAATAGACTGTTTGTTGCTGTTTCCTTCCTGTGAGTTGTTGTCTGGATTTGATTGTTGTTAACATATACCTTTGTATCCAGGAACACAACTTCCTTGTTACTGATAGTATGTGTGAACCGCAGGCCTACAGTATTATTATTTAATTCTTCGAAGAAATCTTGGAATTCTGACCTAGTTCCCTTCCATAGTAGGAAAAGGTCGTCGATGAAGCGTAGCCATAATGCTACCTGTGCCATATAATGGTCGTTTTCCTCTCTCCAAGCCACGCTCCTCTCCCACCACCCCATCATGAGATTCGCATAGCTTGGAGAGAAGGAAACTCCCATGGCTGTACCACACTTCTGCCTGTATACCTTTTTATTGAAGAGGAATACATTGTTGTAGAGGCAAAGTCTGATCATTTCGATCAGCATTTTGGAGTGTTCTCGTTCTTTTATTGGGCACTGCTGCAAGAAGTACTGTATCGCTTTCACGCCTGTCTCGTGCTCTATTGACGTATATAGCGAGACGACGTCTATTGTCACTAGTAGGTAATTGGACTGCCATTCAGTGTTCATCAAAATACGCATGAAATCCCCCGTGTCTCTGATGTACGAGCTCAAAGTCGGAACTATGGGGGCCAAAAAATAATCAACAAAAATTGACACGTGTTCATACAAGCTGCCACAACTGGAAATTATGGGTCTTCCGGGAGGTTTTTCTAAGGTCTTATGAACTTTGGGGAGGAAATATATTGTGGGGGTGATTGGATGTTCCACCATCAGAAATTTTCTTTCCTCCTCTGAAATAAGTCCGTTGTCCTTCCATTCATTCAGTTTAGTTCCCAGTTCTATTTTGTAGGTCAGTGTTGGATCCTTGGATAGACATTCATAGTTTTTGGAATCCTTCAGCTGGCGCATAGCTTCTTCGATGTAATCTGTTTTGTTCATTATCACTATGTTTCCGCCTTTGTCGGCTGGTTTGATTTCTATGGTTGGGTTATTTTTTAAAGTTGTTATAGCTTGCCGTTCTTGTTTGCTGAGGTTTTCTTTTCCTTTTGATGAGATCGATTTCATTTTATCCAAATCATCCAATACCAATTCATAGAATGTATCTATCTTGTTGCCTGGGTTCATGATTGGACAGAATTTGGATTTGTTCTTAAGTCCGGTCGATCTTCTTTTATTAGTTGTGGTGTCCATTTCAATTAGTATTTGCGTGTCCGTGATTTGGGATGATGTGATGTCATGAGTCAGTTCATATGCAGTGCGTAGACATGGAATTTCACCTATAATCATAATCATAATTTCATCTGTTTAGCCAACGCGTTTCGATGCTGTTCGCATCTTCTTCCATAAGACTGTGTTAATTACGATGAGAAAACGGAACTCACTATGAGGAAAACTACGAATCCCACAAACCATTAGCTACAAAGCGGACACACCCACTTTCAGTGACTATTAAAGCGGAAAGTGGGTTGGGAACAAACATTAAGGCTGTTTTATGTCACCACTGCCCAGGAAGAAGATGCGAACAGCATCAAAACGCGTTGGCTAAACAGATGAAATTACGGTGATTGTGGACCTCTGAAATGCAATAAACTAGGAAATCTCCGCCTGCTGTGTGTGCCTTCCTTGGTCAAGAGCCATTTGAAATGCAAATATATATATATACGTGTCAGCACGGAATTCCAATGAATAAGTCAGTGGTGTTTCAAGAACTACCCTCGCCTGTTAATCAAAGGTTTTTAATGACATTTACAAAGAAGGATTGAGCCACCCTACTCAAGGGTTTACAACTCACTATACTCACAGGACTGCATGTACCACAAGCCCCGACGTCGTAGCTCCACCCACTCAGGGCGGACGACGCCCTTCTCTAAGCTTTGAAGCGCTTGAAAAGTGTGAGTACAGATTGGCGCTTTCTTCATCAAGTCCATGAATAAGGGGCGGGTTTTGGCCCCGAAACGCGTCGGACATTCAGCAACAACAAGAGGGAGTCCTGGTGCATCACTCTGGGAGCCAGTGTAACAAACCGGATGGTTGGAAGGACGTGGTGAGCCCTTGCCAAAGCGCTTGCGCAATTTGCAAAAACATATCTATATATATATATATATATATATATATATATATATATATATATATATATATATATATATATATAGTGCAAAAACTCTTCGTCTTCGTTATTCCTTCGCAGGACACCAATGATGAGCACGGACCACAACGATCTTGTAATACCTTCAGTTTATTTTGTTACCATGTACAAACAGACGAGGCAGCCATGACGCGTTTTGTCCCTAGCTTGGGACTTGATATATATATATATATATATATCAAACATTAAATATATATTTGCAATGAAAGTAAACATGAACAGTATGAACACTACATGTTCAAAGGATTTAACCTGAGTGAAAGTGAGAGAACTGTACTTACCTTTGTTGCTTGAATTGCACCATGAAAATCCTGAAAACTGACTGCTGCTTTAAGACACGAAATAACGGACATCAGTCCTTTTTCAATGTTCATGAGCTACGTTATTTAAATGCTAACGAACCCACCAAATGCACAGTGGAATATGATTAAGATTCTCATGAATCGAAACGCGTAATGCCTGCCTGCCCGTGTTTCATCAGACTAAAGAAACTTAAAAGCGCGTTTGGAGTGGCCTGTTTACATGTTGGTAAAGGAGAGCGTGTTTTACCTTTGGTATTTTGGAGGTGTCTGACACACCTGAACCAGGCCCGACCCGCAAGGTTGAGGCGCTCCTGCTGTCTGATTGCGTTTGAGATATATATATAGATCCAAAGATCTCAAATATAAAGTTACAGAGTGATGTTTGGGGCTGTATAATCACAGTAATATATATACATTGTTTGTGAATGAGATCAACAAAAATGATTTAAATCTAAGATTTACTTCCCACATAGAGAGAAAAGAAATCGAATTTCTCGATGTCAAGATCTTTGTACACAATAATAACCTTGAGAGTACACTCTATAGGAAGGCGACTTCCGGTAATATCACTTTGCACGCCACCAGTTCGCATCCCAAGCACCTCATTGCTAGTATCCCATATGGAGAAATCCTAAGGATAAAAAGGATTTGTAGCAATGAGGAGCAATTTGAAAAGTGCAAATCTGATTTGATAATCAGATTAAAAGATAGAGGATACTCTACCAAAATAATTAGGGAGGCAGAGGAGAAGGCCAAAACTAGATCTAGAAGTAGCCTTTTCACAGAGGAGCAATGCCCTAATACTGCCTGTGCTGATAGCCTAGTTCAGACAACTAATACTCCTAGGTTGATCACTACATACAACAGAGAGGAACGTCAGATCAGGTCTATTATAAACAAACATTGGCCTGTAGTACTGACAGACAACATCCTACAAAATAGGATAGCTGCCAAACCTGTGATCACCTTTAGAAGAAGCAGCACTATGGGCAGTAGATTGGATCGAGTATCCCCTGAAATTAAGAAAGTCACTACCTGGATGCCAACTAAGAAAGGTTTCACCAAATGTTCTACGTGTAGAGCGTGCAAATTTGGATGCAACATGACCTCATATCATACTCCCTTCAAGATCACTTCCAACCCAATAACAGGCAATTACAATTGCAAGACTGAATATGCTGTATATGTCCTGACGTGCACCTGTGGGCTACGCTACGTGGGTAGCACGAAGCTACAGGTGCACGTCAGGATTTTGCAGCATATTAGGGCCATCCTACACAGCGACGCAACATACCCCTTTGCCAGACATTTTAAGAAAGTGCATGCTAACAGCATTAACTGCCTTTCTTACTATGTAATTGACGCTGTCAACAAAAAGAGGAGAGGTGGCAATAGAGAACGCCAACTCCGGCAATTAGAGACCAAGTATATCTTGGACTTAGATTGCAAATGGCCCAACGGTTTGAACACGACGGAAGACATGCGGAGTTTTCTGTAATACTAGATAGATACAGCATGGTCTTAACACGTTGGTTCTAACACCTCAGTCTTGTAAATATATGAATTTGTCCTTATAAATAGAACATATGTATATAGCATGTACATATATAACTTTCCCTCATTAAGAATTTCTCTTTTTTATAAACAATGAAATTTAATTAATTGTTTTTTATAATCAAATGTTTTTGGGATTTTTAAGACATTACTAATACCTGTATTATCCAGGAATCAATCAATATTTATTCTTGTGGTTAATGGTAGATTAGACCCTTCAATCAAATTTGATTATTTTGAGAAATTTGCACCATTTTTTGCACTAGCACTTTACTACTTTGTATGGGATGCACCAATAAGCACTTTTTGACACCTCTCCAAACTTATAGACTATGTAATGTGTATAAACTAAAGAAACTGTTCTATAGTCTAATTACATCGTATAACAGTTTAGCTTTTACAGGGTATTTTGATAAAACGGATTTAACCGGTTATTTATTTTTCCCTGAATTACTGCTTGTAAATATGGCGATAGATAAAGGTCTTTTGCCTTTTTGTAAGAAGATATTTTAATTGACATGAACTATAACTATATTTATATTTTTTATAAGTTCTGTGGCATATTTTAACAAATGAAATCCAAGTTACAGATTACTTGTATAAATGTGTTAAATATGTCAAAAGTAATATGCCTTTCTACTAGCAGTAACATAGATATAAAAGAAGAAAGCTACTATATACAGTATTTTTTCTATGTTTTTACACATGTGGTCTGTGATGCAAACAGTGGGAGGGGCGCTTTTTGCACTTTAAATTAAAATCATGGTGTATGCAACTTTGTGACACGTGATCAAGGGCTTACGGGCTTGAAACGCGTTGTGTTGGGTCACTGAATAAAATACTGCCCACTTGAAAAACTCCGGAGGTCTGCGTCTCTTTCCTCACCTGACTGCCGCTGGGAGAACTCAGGAAGTGGTTTGAGGGTTTCCAGATATATATATATATATATATATATATATATATATATATATATATATATATATATATATATATATATATATATATATATATATATATATATATATGTATGTATGTATGTATGTATGTATGTATGTATGTATGTATGTATGTATGTATATATATATATATATATATATATATATATATATATATATATATATATATTTTTTTTTTTTTTTCACTGAAAAAACCATAGGTTATAGACCAAATATAGTTAGGAATTAGCATTTACAAAACCTTATTTTACTCACACAAAACCATTGAAATTAACTATATATCGCGCACCCGCAATCCACTGCTGATCATGTCACATATTACATCATTCATGACATGGTCAGTGACATCACTGATGACATCACGTATGACATCTCAAATGACATCACTGATGACATCACGTATGACATCTCAAATGACATCACTGATGACATCACTGATGACATCTCATTTGACATTACTGATCACATCACTGATGACATCATTCATGTGATAACACGATGAACCTCTTCAGACTCTAATATAACCTTAGATACACTCAGTGTAAACAGACACTCACAGACTGTCACTCATCCATGGAGTTACTCACACACCTAGTCAGTCATGCAAAGAATCAATCACACCTCCATTTCCTCAACTATACAGTTATAAATACCTTACTTATTCAAACATATACTAACACATATTTACTCTCTTATACAATCCCTGATACAAGTTCACAATGATCCATACAGCCACTCACACATTCACTGGCTCTTATGCACAGTTATTTATATATGTCAACTCTCACATGTACTGTGTTTTACATATGTACTTACTTTGACATGTAGCACTGAGATATCCATTCACTCACCAATACACTCATGCACACAGTCAACCGCCCATACAGCTGTTTCCACATGCACTTTTGAACCCATACATCTAGTGAATCAACTGCTCACACATCTATGCACAGAGTCATACACCTCCCAGCCACCCACACACACACTCAGTCTCCCATACAAATACTTGGGCAACCAATCAATAACCCATATAGTTACTCATATAGCTACTGATCAACACATGCAGCAGTTTACAGAACAACAGACATAATGATGCACAAATTAAGACAGTTTAGTCACTAACCCATGCACTCAGTGAGATACATTTAATCACTCACTCATACAGTCAGTCATGCACCTACTAAATCCTTCATCCAGACACTTATACATCCACTCATTCTTCAATATGTAAGACATATTTTAACTTTACAGAAACATACATCACTGGATGTTGTCATCAGTGATGTCATCAGTGATGTCATTTGAGATGTCATCAGTGATGTCATCAGTGATGTCACTGACCATGTCATGAATGATGTAATATGAGACATGATCAGCAGTGGATTGCGGGTGCGCGATATATAGTTAGTGCAACTAACTATATATGCGAATTTCAATGGTTTTGTGTGAGTAAAATAAGGTTTTGTAAATGCTAATTCCTAACTATATATGGTCTATAACCTATGGTTTTTTCAGTGAATTTCAATGGTTTTTTAATAGCAAATATCAAAAGCTGTAAAATGTATTCTTCTTTTAAAGGAAAAATATATTTTATATGTATTTAATATAATATTTTTATGTATATACATTTTTTGAGGGAACAAATTTATTAACTATCATGCTGAAGAAGAGTGTGGGGGAAAAAAAACCAAAGAGGAGGACTAAGAGGAAAGAACAATCAGTTCGAAAATACAATTGCTTTAAAGCATGAAGTGCTTTTCCACACATTTACATTTAAATAACCCATATTAGAACATACAAAATATCTACAGAGGAGATGGTGTCCATTGAATTTTAGACTCTTCATTGGTACCTACATGTTGGTACTTACATCACCCACACAACACAACAGCTCTATTCAGAGCTACCCTACCTCAAAGCACTCTAAAATATTATTTTACTATTTCCCTTGGTTTTCCCCTTGTTACGCTTTCCGGAACGCTACCCGGTGCGCGGACCGGGCGCTAACCGTGCGAAAATTTGGAATTTTTTTTTTACATATATGGGCCTCCTCAGCCACCCTCAGAAAACCTAGGGGGTCAGGATATGTCTCCCGTGCCCCCTTATACCCATTCCCAACATTGTTTATCCTCCATCTTGTGACTAAATTTGTCCGAAACACAAGATGGCGGACTCCCGCTACGCTACCGGTGAGCTACCCGGTTCGCGTACCGGGTAGCGCTTCCACCGCGAAAAATCGAAAAAACATTTTTTTTTATTTTTTTCCCCGCGGGGCCCTTTAATAGCCCCCACATCAATCCTAGGGGGTCAGGAGGGGTCTACCTTGCCCCTTTCATTCATTTCCCCCTTCGTTTATTTCCACCTCTTGTCTCACGATCCTACCGAGAGACAAGATGGCGGCCGCTCCGGACTGTTTAGAATGTTGAGAGTCACCGGAGAGCCAATCCGCTTCTCCTCGCGAAGTTCCGTTACGCGTCTGGTGCGCGAACCGGGGAGCTAACCGGGACGCTGTCACAGATATATATATTTTTTTGAACGTTAATTTCTCAAAATCCACTGGAGCACATATCTTGAGACCTAGCAAAGGCACATCGGGCAAACAGTCTCTACAATTTTGCCAAGTTTCATAGAAATCCATTCAGCCGTTCTAGCTAAAAGTGAGTCCAACCGCCCTATGGAAAACTCAATGTTAAAAACACGTTTTGGGACCCCCCTTTTTTCTCGTCTCCCGCTTGACGAAACCCCCCCAAACTTTCAGGGGACGCTCAGAAACAAAATGTGCCATTTTCCTGAATATTTTAGCCAATTCCGTCCATCAACGCCAAAGTTATTCAAAATAGAATTTTCAGAAATCCCTATTCAAAAAAATCCTAACTATATATACCTACTGGCGACCGCCAGTAGGTAATATATATATATATATATATATATATATATATATATATATATATATATATATATATATATATATATATATAAAACATTTCTATGGCAAAATGAAACCCCTCATTTTGTTCCTTTGCAAATTAAATGTTTTAAGTGTTAACACTTTATTTCAATCAAGATGACTTCATGTGTGCCATACTTTTGTCATAAGTAAGACTGTTAGCGCTCTAGTTGTTCTTTAGAACACTCTGGGACATTCTGTCACTGGGTTATAGTTGGGCTACATCTGGCTGATATTTGGGCTACATTTGGTTTTTTTCTTCTCTGGTGGCCATCTTTGGGCTACATTGGGCTACATTTGGGCTCTAACATATATATAGCCCAATGTAGCCCAATATATATTTTTCAAAGTTATTTGAGACATAGCAAAGGCACATCGGGCTACCAGTCCCTACAATTTTGCCAAGTTTTGTGGAAATCCATTCAGCCGTTCGAGCTAAAAGTGAGTCCAACCGCCCTATGGAAAACTCAATGTTAAAAACACGTTTTGGGACTGAGATACATTGATACATTGAAATGTGTAAATAACCCGCTAAAAAATGAAACAAGCATGGTAAATATGAGGTATTTAGAGCCTATAGCTTTTAATGAATTACTGTATCAGTGAATGAATGAAATTATATTTGTATAGCGCATTCTACCCTAAGGCCTCGTAGCGCTTGTGGACTGCTTGGGGACGACAAAAAGATTAGGGCACATTGCGGAAAAGCTGGGTTTTGAGGAGTTTGCGGAAACCCAGTATGTTTGGTTCGCTGCGCAGAGAGGGGGCAGGGAATTCCATAGATTTGAGGCGTTCAGGGAGAAAGAGCGGCCACCCCACTCGGCGCGCGGACTTTCCTGGTGGTGGCAAGAAAGGCTGAGCTGGACCGGAGATTTCTTGAAGGTTGATAGGGCGTGATAAGGGAGTGTGAAATGGCTGGACCAGTTTTCCACATGGTTCTATGAGCCAGACACATGGATTTAAACTGGATTCTGGCCCGGATGGGGAGCCAGTGCAGCGTCCTTAGGGCAGGTTTGGACGATTTCCTCCGGGGTATTTGGAGCACAAGGCGGGCTGCGCTGTTCTGTAACACCTGGAGTCTTTGTAGGGTTGCCTGTGGGGCACCCAGGTACAGTGCATTCCCGTAGTCGAGGCGTGATAGAATTAAGGCCTGTACCATGATCCTTCTGGCCTTGAAGGGAAGCAGGGGGAGTGACAGCCTCATATCATGGTAAGGTACATTCCCAGGCGAATAGCATACAAAGCACTAACTGAATGTAGAGTAAAGCTGTTAAATTGACCACTACACTAGGACAAGTGGCCTCGAGAAATGCGCCTTCTAAAGTAAATACCCAGATGACATACTAACTCTAAAAGTAGCAGAGCACAAAATGAAAAGAGGAAACTCGACCGAACCTAGATTTGCCCCACCACACCAAATAGTAGGCATGTATCTAGCATTAAGGGGGACAGTGTAGAGATACTTTCGCGGTAGGGAGTCAATTCAGTATAAACAAAAACAAAGATGAAGGGTATACAGGTGGAAGAGGGACTTACCACAGCTCGATCGCAAACAACCGGGATATTGACACCGCTGAGCTCTCTAGCCGTTAAGCCATGAGGATACTGTAAATCACTCACACAGGGTAAATAAAAATGGACCCTGAACGATAAACAATAAAAAAATGAGGATTTATAGACCCCAAAGACAACCTGAAATTATGAATGCATGGTTGGCCGTAAATTGCACAAGTGCCAGGACTTTATTAGAGAACCAAAGAAGTTGTGTGAGTAGAATAAAACTCTGATAACTTACGCAACGTATTGAAAGACGCAAAGCCATGAAATTAGTGTAGGCTGGGTGCCACTTTATTAGACTATGTCCCGGGCGGGTCGAATAGCAACTAGGGAAAAGGAAAAGTTAAAGATAGTAATAGGGCATAGGAACACGGCTACCAAAATTAAAGGTCTGTGATTTCCTAGGGGTGTACATACCTTGATAATTCTACAGGCGCAACAAACCCAGGGTTCTCTGCTTCCGTGAGAATCAGTGGTCCCACAGCAGCGCATATCTGGATAAGAAGGGTCCCTTGATTACAGACACCTGGGGTGGACACTCTCATACGAGCATCTCGTACAAGGCCCGGAAATCCACAACAAATAGAAACGGGCGCCACATTGGAAGTATGAATAACTTCTAAGTTAGTCTAGATAGAGATAGTACGGGGAAGCAAAAAACTACTTCACCCGAAGTTAATTCACTAAGAGCAAGAGCCGCAATACCCATGCAGGAATAGGTCCAGGCGATAAATATGGGCACCGTAGGGCAGTCAGACAGATAGAATTACTGGAAATAAGAACCGGACCGCGCGATATACCGGACAGCATCCAAAGTAAACCAGATAGACTGCAAACCTATGGGCTTCACGACGACTCGCAAGAGAGGTAAAGATCACCTCGGGTATCTGGGTAACTCTGAAGTCGTCAATAGGTCGATGGCTGCTGAAACCAAAGACCTCTGTGGTAAAGGACAGGAAACAAGCTGAGAAATAAAATGAACATATGCCTAAAAATAAATAGATGGTGCTGAAAAATAGTTTGTTTAGCGTAATGAACCGAACCAACCCACGAGGAAGACATAGGGGAGAAAAGGGGGGAGGGGAAAAAAAGGAAGCAGGAGGTGAAGAAAAGGGGGAGTGGGAAGGTCGGCCTTGCGATGCAAGTGGTGAAGGGACATCTAACAGGGTCAAGGTACCGCTACTACGCGGAAAGTAACAGAGAAGGTCAGATACACTCCATCATAGGCAATAAAGTAACCGTCAAACGGGCTATTGGCATGAAACAGATGGACCAGTTACAGCAGAGCGTTTTGCCAAGGGCGGTGTTCGTTGAGTCCTGTGGTCGCAGTTTGGAGCGTGTATATCCAGTACACTTCTTTTTTGCCTCTCAGAGCATTGATGTTGTGGTCTTTGGGATTGTGAACTTTTTCTAGGATAATTCACCTGAGGTGAGATTCAAGATGTTGTTTATCCTGCCAGTGTTCTACAAGAGGAGCCCCTCTTCGTTTATTCTTAATAGCTGATTTATGTTCACTTAGTCTAACTCTGAACTCTCTGCGGGTCTCGCCTACATAGCCTTTGTTGCACATGCACAAGATTAAATAAATGACGTTAGCAGATCTACAGTTCGTCATCTCAAGACAGAATTTTCTTTTGCCCCATTGAAGTTCAGTGGAGACAATAGCTGTACTACATGCATGGCAGTTACCACATTTGTGGTTGCCGCTGACTGGCAGACTGCCCATGATAGATTTCTGAAGGAATTGTCTAGGGTTATCTATCTTAGATTTGACCAGAATATTGCGTAGATTTCTATTTCTACGAAACGCAAACATGGGTCTAGGCAAAGGGTTAAACTGATGTCCAGAGTTAAGAATATGCCCTTGGGAGCATATAACCTGGCGCAATTTGTTGAAATTCGAATGGCGTGTGACACATTCGTTTGGTGTTTTCTGTAGTGTGTTTATCCTGGAGTAGGACATCTCTGTTATAGTATTTCGCCCTCTTGTAGGCATCCCTCACAAGCATGTGAGGGTATCCTCGGTTGAGAAGCTTATTGCGTAGTTTTTCCGCATGTATCTCAAAGTTTCTTATGCTGGTGCAATTTCTCCGTAGCCTTAAAAACTGGAATACTGTCTTTTTGGCTGCGGGGATGGAAACTTTGGTCTGTAGCAAGGTGTTTCTGGCGGTGGGTTTAGTATAAAGAGATACCTCGTTAACCCCCTCCACCACTTGAATCCAGATGTCCAAGAATTCGATCTTTTGTTTGCTCGTGTTGGGGCTAAATTTAAGCTTTGAGTCACACAAGTTGAGCTATAAGATGAATTCAACCAATAGTTCTTCAGGACCGCTCCATACAAAAAAAGATATCATAGATGAAATTATGCCAGTTTTGGATATTCTCGGAGATTGGAGCTATCTCAATAAAAAACAAATCGAGCCTCAAACTCTCCTATGTCAATATTGGCCACATTGGGGCCGCAAGCCGCACCCATGCTTACGCCCTGGATTTGTTTAAAGATGGATTTATTGAATTCAAAATAATTTTCTTGCAGTACAATACTCAGACACTCAAGGATAAATAGGTTATCATCAGAACTGTTATTTTTTTCCAAGGAACTTTTGACTGCTTCTAGGGCACCCCTTTGGGGGATATTAGTATAGAGTGCCTCTATATCCATAGACACCAGAATATCAGTGTGGCAGTTGAACGGAAGTCCTTCAATAATGCTGATAAGATGGCCTGTATCTTTTATGTGTGCAGGAAGAACACTCACTATGGGTCTAAGGAACTTGTCCACATACTTGGACAATGGTTCTGTGATGGACCCAATAGTGGAAACTATAGGTTTGAAGGGCGGTCGTGTGACACTTTTGTGCATTTTGGGCACCCCATAAAGTACCGGAAGGCTCGAGTAAGGTGGGTTAAGGTAGTCAAACTCCTGTTGGCAAATAGAGCCTCTATCTAGGACTCTTTGAGTAATGTGTAAGATGTCTTCTTTGATTCTTTTACTGGGGTAGGAGATCACTTTGAGATAGTGCTCAGGAACATTTAACATTGCCTCAATCTGGGCTTTATAGTCTGAGCTATTAAGTGCCACAATACTCCCGCCCTTATCACAGGGAGGGAGCGCCAGGCGTGTTCTACTTCCGGGCTAGAGGGTGCACGGGCTACATAAATTACGGCAATGGCAGCTTCGCGCGCACCAAAGGCAAGCCCGTTTGCGCCTGGATCGGGCCTAGGGCCAGAACCCCTGCCCCTCCCAAAACACGTCTATTGTATTATAATACAACAGCTCTTCGTTGCGGTAACACAATTGACCTCAACTGCTGCAAGCTAATACCAGGCAACATAAAACCAGCCTGTGCATGTGGCTTTTCCCTTCCGGAACCTCAGAATACCAGGGCTTTTCAGATAGCTCAGCCCCCCGGAAACAGCAAGCCTCCTCCTTCTAGCATGAGCACCATCTTGAAGGCAGGCCTAGTAAATGTCAGATCACTGGCTAAACATAAGTATGAAATCTTCCAACTCATCGCCGACCATGATTTGGACTTACTGTGTCTGACCGAAACCTGGGCAGACGCAGTGTCTGACCCAGACTTTGTAACCGCAACCCCGGCAGGTTACCAGGCATTAAGGGTAGATAAGCCTCTCAAATGTGCGGGAGGGGTGGCCATTATCCTTAGGGACCACTTCCCGGTTAGATTTGACCCGACCTCCACACCCTATTATGAGTCTTTACTCTTCATAATCGAGTTGAATAATAAACAAACTTTCAAGGGTATTCTCCTATATCGGCCCCACGGTTTGAGGAGCCACTTTATCTCTAACATAGATAGCCTCTTAGAAACCAGTTTACAAAATGATGAATTCTCTATTTTAGGAGATTTCAACTTCTATCTCGAAGATAGAAACAACAGGGAGACTGCAGCACTATTGGAGACCCTGGAAGCAGTAGGTCTCAAGCAAAAAGTTCAGATCCCCACCCACGAGGCTGGCCATGCGTTAGATGTTTTTTTTCCCTCTGTTAATAACCTTGCCCCTATCGAAACCCTGGTTTTAACTTGGTCCGACCACGCACTTATTAAATTCGCATTTCCTTTCACCCCCCTGGGACCATCCGAGGCATCGAAAAGCCCGGCCACAACTAAAAGAAAATGGGAGCTTATGGATAAACAATCCCTCCACTCCCTGCTAAAAGTGTCCCGTCCCCTACTTCTAGGGCCCCCTGAAGTCTCAGCCACGAAATATCTTAAATGGTTAAACGACGCCTTTAATACCATCGCCCCTATAAAGAAAACCTCAGGAAACAGACGAAACCCCTCAGCACCCTGGTTTTCCGAAGATCTTCGGAAAGAAAAACAGCTCTGCCGGCAACTAGAAAGACGCTGGCGGGCCAACTACTGCCCAAACCAGAAAATTATCTATAAAACAGCCCTATCACAATACAAAGACCACCTAATAGCCTGTAAAAAAGAGTTTTATACTAGACAAATCGAGGAAGCAAAAAACTCTTCCAAGGAACTTTTCCGAGTGGTGATTATACTCACCACGGCAAAGAGTCCAGGAATCAAGTGTGATCAAAAGTTATGCGACAACATCGCAACAGCCTTTAAGACAAAAGTGCTGAATATCTTTAACAACTTTCAGGTTTCCATTCCTTCATCCTCGACAGAATCCACTTTTAGAGAGCAAAATGCCAATACGCTGCTCACTTTCTCACCCATCTCTTCTGATACCGTAGCCAGATACATCCAAGATTCTAAATCAGGATCTCCCACTGACCCCTGCCCACCAAAAATTCTTAAAGAAATCGTTGATCTGGTCAGTCCAGGTCTCACAGAAATCTTCAACTCCATGTTCAGGTCCGGATCCTTTCCCTCAATCTGGAAAGATACCTCCATTTTACCATTACTAAAAAAACCTTAGCTGGAGCCTACGGACCCTAATAACTATTGTTCCATCGCTCGGCTACCTCTACCAGCCAAAATAATTGACAAAATTATGAATTTCCAATTGACCCAATTCATTAATGACAACGACCTGCTGGACTCCTCTCAGTTTGGCTTTTGACGCGAACATAGCACTGAGACGGTCCTGATAAAAGCTACAGAAGAGATTAGGATGGCGATGGATTGGGCGGCACAGCCGTGCTCATACTCCTCGATCTGTCAGCCGCTTTTGATACGGTTGACCATTCTCTCTTGCATGAACGGCTCGAGAGAATAGGGATCGGGGGCGCAGCACTGGCTTTGCTATCCTCCTTCCTTAAAGATAGAAGACTCACGGTCGAGATGGACGCCTTCCGTTCAGATGTGTACATCCTTCCCTGTGCGGTGCCCCAGTGCTCTTCCCTAAGCCCCTCACTTTTTAACGTTTATGTCTCAGAGCTGGCCCCATTACTTCAGAGCTTTGGCTTCTGCCTCACGTCTTATGCCGACGACACTCAGATCGCCATAACAGTAAATAAAAATGAGATTTCTCCCGCTGCACAATTCCAAACTTGCATGAGTACGATCACTCATTGCCTCAAACTAAACTCGGATAAAACAGATACCTTGATCTTTGGCAACGTAGTACCATGCTGGGGCAACCTCTGGTGGCCAGTGGAGATGGGTGAACCCCCAAAACCGGCTGCGAAAGTCAAGAACCTGGGGGTGTGGCTGGATCCTAAACTCTCTCTTATTAAACACACCAATGCTACGGTGTCAGCCAGTCATTTTCTTATCAAAAAGATCAGGAAGATTCTTCCATACATTCCAGCAGGATCTAGAAAAACGGTAGTAACAGCTTTAATCCTCTCTGGAACTCTCTTCCTTTCGAGCTCAGAAACTCTCCCTCTCTCATTGCCTTCAGGAAGGGCCTGAAGACCTGGCTATTCCAGAACTAGCCGCCAGTGCAGACCCCCTCGCTGTCCTGAGCGCCAAGACACCCACGGGTATACGCGCGCTTTATAAATTATAACAACATAACATAACATAACATAACAGGGCTTGATGGTAACAGCCTTGTTGGCTGATAGTTCTTTAAGGGCCTTGTATTCCTCATAGTTAAGATTGTATGAGGGCTTGGGGACAAATTTCGTCATGTTATTGATTTTCGAAGTGTCAATCCTTTCAAAAATACCTACTTCAGGCCCAACTTCGTCAAGTGTGGGGGTAAAAGTGGATTCTGGACGCAATCCTGTTCTATTGACAATTTGGGGAGGACGGTGATTGTCAAAGAATTTTTTTTTGTCGAATTTTCCTGAACAATGACTGCAAGTCCCGATTAAGTTCGAATTTATTAAGTCCAGTACTGGGGACAAAGATTAACCCACCTGTTAGTAAGCCCAACGTCTGGTCACCAATGTGGGTATCAGACAGATTGAAAATAGATATAAGGTCCATAGAGGTGAAGGTGTTAATTCCCTCCAATATCGATTTCTTCGTGTTTGCAGGTAGTGTTGAGGATTTTCTGAGTATGGGTACTGGCTCTCTTGATGCTGATACTGGCCCCTCCCGTGGGGTCTGAATCTCGTTCGTGGTGTACCTTATCGGTTCCCTAAAAAACGATTTCCCCTGTTGTAATTTTCATATGGGGGTCTCCTATAGTTGGCACTCCTAGCGAAAACTCTATACCCTTCATCTTTGTTTATACTGAATTGACTCTCTACTCGCTCTTAGTGAATTAACTTCGGGTGAAGTAGTTTTTTGCTTCCCTGTACTATCTCTATCTAGACTAACTTAGAAGTTATTCATACTCCCAATATGTCGCCCGTTTCTATTTGTAGCTGATTTCCCGGCCTTGCACCAGATGTTCGTATGGGAGTGTCCACCCCATGTGTCTGTAATCAAGCGACGCTTCTTATCCACACATGCGCTGCTGTGGGAACCACTGATTCCCATGGAAGCAGAGAACCCCGGCTACGTTGCGCCTGTAGAATTATCAAGGTATGTACACCCTCTAGGAATTCATGGACCTTTAATCTTGGTAGTCGCGTTTCCGATGCCCCATTACTATCTTTAACTTTTCAGTTTCCCTAGTTGCTATTCGACCCGCCCGGGACATCGTCTAATCGAGTGGCACCCAGCCTACACTAATTTCATGGTTTTGCATCTTTGAATACGTTGTGTAAGTTATCTGAGTTTTATTCTACTCACACAACCTCTTTGGTTCTTTAAGAAAGTCACGGCGCTTGTGCCATTTCCGGCCAGCCATGCATTCATCATTTCAGGTTGTCTTTGGGGTCTTTAACGCCTCATTTTTTAAAATTGTTTATCGTTCAGGGTCCATTTTTATTTACCCCGTGTGAGTGATTTACAGTATCCTCATGGCTTAGCGGGTGGAGAGCTCGTCGGTGTCCATATCCTTGTTGTTTGCTATCGAGCTGTGGTAAGTCCCTCTTCCACCTCTATACCCTTCATCTTTGTTTTTGTTTATACTGAATTGACTCCTACCACGAAAGTATCTCTACACTGTCCCCCTTAATGCTAGATATATGCCGACTATTTGGCGTGGTGGGGCGAATCTATGTTCGGTCGAGGTTTCTCTTTTAATTTTGTGCTTTACTAGTTTTAGAGTAAGTATGTCACCTCGGTATTTACTTTAGAAGGCGCATTTCTCGAGGCCACTTGTCCTAGTATAGTGGTCAATTTAACCCCTTCGCTGCGGTGGCTATTCCGCCGCAGCGCTAAGGGGGTAGGGCGGCCGCGCGGCGGTCACATGCTTGTGACGGAACCGCTCCGTCACGGCTCGCGGGTGAGCTGTGCTTGTGACGGAACGGTTCCGTCACGAACGCGCCGCGCAGGCGCGCCGAGCAGGCCGTAAAGGAACCGTTCCGTCACAAGCACAGCTCACCCGTGGCTTGTGACGGAGCGGTTCCGTCACAAGCACACAAGGGGTTAACAGCTTTACTCTACATTCAGTTAGTGCTTTGTATGCTATTTGCCTGGGAATGTACCGTACCATGATATGAGGCTGTCACTCATGCAGTAATTCATTAAAACCTGTAGGCTCTATATACCTGATATTTACCATGCTTGTTTCATTCTTTCAGCGGGTTATTTTCACATTTCAATGTATCTCAGACCTTCGTGAAGTAATCCTGACTCAGGACCCAGTATATGGTCTTTATTCCTGCTTGTCCGTGCCATCTGAGTAGGTTTCTCTGTCAGATTATAATGTCTATCGATTGTTGGTATACTGAGCCCCATGTGCTATCTCTTTCCCTTGACTAGTATCTGAGACTGCCACTCTGGGATTTGTTTTTTTGTAACTTTCTTGTCTATGGTTTTCTGTTTCTTTAAATCTTTATATCCAACAGAACTTGGCAATGGTATTGTCATGTACTATAACTTCCTTCTACACTGGCATTCTTTCTAGTAGACTGCTTTATTAATACATTTCACAATTCAGGTATGTTTCCAAATTCATTTTCACTATAGCTCCCATATGCACTGCCCATTTTCTATACATTTATACATGTTTCTTCATTGTCGTTAACAGATTGTGTTTATATATATATATATATATATATATATATATATATATATATATATATATATATATATATATATATATATATATATATATATATATATATATATATATACACTAGCAGCCCGTCCCGACGTTGTCCGGGAGAAAAAGGCTTGCGAGCAATCAGTGTTCATGGCCCCCGCCCGCACCGACGTTTGCCAATGGCTGTTTTTACTAAATCCCACTTGACATTCTGTCTCTAAAGCCTTTTTTTATCAACTTTGCTGAATGTGTCAATGAATCGCATTACTTAATGCACAGTGTTGCGCTGGTCGGGCCTCCCGTTTTAACCTTACATCACGTTAGCATAGAGATGGGGCTTGCATCAGCAGTCCAACACACAGCGATAATTTGATTCTGTGGAGACATTTCTTGCTGACTGTGTCAATGAATCGCATTACCTAATGCACAGTGTTGCGCTGGTCGGGCCTCCCGTTTTAACCTTACATCACGTTAGCATACAGATGGGGCTTGCATCAGCAGTCCAACACACAGCGATGATTTGATTCTGTGGAGACATTTCTTGCTGACTGTGTCAATGAATCGCATTACTTAATGCACAGTGTTGCGCTGGTCGGGCCTCCCGTTTTAACCTTACATCACGTTAGCATAGAGATGGGGCTTGCATCAGCAGCCCAACACACAGCGAGGATTTGATTCTGTGGAGACATTTCAATATTACTCACCGCTTGTCCGCCTCACCGCTTGTCCGATGCTCACCGCTCCTCCCTTTTGATTCTGTGGAGACATTTGGAGACATTTCAGCGCCGCTTTGGAGACATTTCAGCGCCGCTCCTCCCCGCGCTCATGTCCGCCGCTGATCCTCGCACTCCTGTACGCCGCTCCTCCCCGCGCTGCTGATGTCAGCACGCATGTCGCGGCCGGCGCTACTTCCAAGGGACTACTTTTTTAATCGTAAATTTTTTAAATAACGTATAATTTTTTTTTTATATAGCCTATGTCCTTCTGCTTGCCCTGACGTTTTCAAACATGTATTGGGTGTTTGGATTGGTGGTGTACTTTTCGAGTTTACCTAGCTCAAAGGACACAGTTCTCTCTTTATAATAGTAGTATAGATATAGATATCCTATGGGATTTATATTTCAGAGGACGGGATATCCGTCACGGTTGTTAAGGAGTAACCCGTCCGCTGAGATCTAAAGCAGGACCTAAGTTTTTTCCATACGAAAAAAAACTAATATAAATAAATACC